>NW_028133105.1:0-305809 GCF_964374135.1 Grampus griseus | reverse complement strand
CTAAGCTATAGGACCATAAGTGGAAGTGCCCTAGGCTCTGTTGCTTTGTTTTTTAGATGTTTCAGGAAACACCATACACTTCTCCCGAGTGTCTGTTGGCAATTTACATCCCGCCCATCAGCATAACAAGGCTTCCAGTTCTCCATGGCCTGTCCTGCCTTCCTGGATTTTACACTATTTTCAGATGGCCCTTTTGACCGGGGGGAAGTGAGACTTCATTGTAGTGCAGATTTCCTTTGCAAGCTTGCTTGGTTGGCCAAAAAGGGCGTATGCGTTTTTTCCTGAATATATTCAGGAAAAAACGCATACGCCCTTTTTGGCCAAGTGCATCATTGTGGACGTTCTGCCTCTTTTCCTAGGCTTTCAATGCAATTCCAGTCTACCTCCTGAAATCGGTTTCCTGCAATTCTGCCCCGCTTTCAAGTCCTCTTGGCAGCCTTAATTCAGTATATTTTTGGACGATAGCTGTCATTTATAACTCTGCAGGTTTGTGAATTACAGTGCCCCTGAGCTCCTTTTTTCAACTCGCTTTCTTGTGACCTGGCCGCAACACCACAGGATGGCTTCAGGCCCTAATCTGGTTCCGGCACGGCACGCTGAGCCTTTGGTTAATTCCTCTTCCTGGTGGGAAATGAGAGTTAAATTTGCCCGTCCAGACACCTCCAGCTAGTCTCTCATTGGTTCTCACTATTCCTGTTCATATTCCCCAGAAATTGCAAACTGGGCCAAACAGGAGGTTAAAGGCGCTGACTCTCCAAGTGGGGAGAGTGTTAGTAAAGCGTCTGGAATGTTGCACCCGAGTACCAGGGGAGGAAAACTGAGACATATTTGAACACGTCTCCCGTTCACACGGTTGATCATACTCTGGGTTCCACATGCATGTTTTAGCTGAAGGAAGAATACCTTAAACCTGGGTAGTTGAAACCCGTGGAATGGGTACCATGCAATATGACTTCAAAGGGTCTTCATTTGCTCACCGAACCTCTCCAATCCTATCACTGCTGCGTTTATGCCCCTGTACACATGCTTGATTCTCTTTCAGAGATATAGCAATCCATAGGTTTTAAGATACTTACTAGTCAGGTGCATTCTTAGGCGTTTAATATGGGGTGTTGAGTCCATTTCGTTGAGCAAGGAGTAGCTCTTGTCTATTCCATATTTGGCTTAAGGAACTTTATCTGTGCTCATTTCAATCTCTGGTTTTATGCAGCACCCCAACTCACCTTTCCCCTTAAGCAAGCATAAGTTGGTTTTCTAAATTTGAGACCCTGTTCTGTTCTGTAATTCAGTTCCTGTGTAGCCAAGTTTACATTCCGTGTATTACTGATATCTTATGATGTTTCTTTTTCTGTGTGACTTATTTCAGTTAGAATCATCATACCTGAATCCACTCATTGTGCTGCTAAGGGCCTGATGACATAGATTTCATTGCTGAGTGATATTGCTTTGTAAGTAAATACCACAACTTCTTTATCCATTTTTCACTTTCTGCGATGTTGAACTTGTACTGTAAACGAGGTTCTTGTAAACAGAGGCGTCCCAAACTTTGGGGTGGCTGTGTCTTTTGATTTTAATTTCCCTAAGCTATAGGACCATAAGTGGAAGTGCCCTAGGCTCTGTTGCTTTGTTTTTTAAATGTTTCAGGAAACACCATACACTTCTCCCGAGTGTCTGTTGACCATTGACATCCCGCCCATGAGCATAACAAGGCTCCCAGTTCTCCATGGCCTGTCCTGCCTTTCTGGATTTTACACTTTTTTCAGATGGCCCTTTTGACCGGGGGGAAGTGAGACTTCATTGTAGTGCAGATTTCCTTTGCAAGCTTGCTTGGTTGGCCAAAAAGGGCGTATGCGTTTTTTCCTGAATATATTCAGGAAAAAACGCATACGCCCTTTTTGGCCAAGTGCATCATTGTGGACGTTCTGCCTCTTTTCCTAGGCTTTCAATGCAATTCCAGTCTACCTCCTGAAATCGGTTTCCTGCAATTCTGCCCCGCTTTCAAGTCCTCTTGGCAGCCTTACTTCAGTATATTTTTGGACGATAGCTGTCATTTATAACTCTGCAGGTTTGTGAATTACAGTGCCCCTGAGCTCCTTTCTTCAACTCGCTTTCTTGTGACCTGGCCGCAACACCGCAGGATGGCTTCAGGCCCTAATCTGGTTCCGGCACGGCACGCTGAGCCTTTGGTTATTTCCTCTTCCTGGTGGGAAATGAGAGTTAAATTTGCCCGTCCAGACACCTCCAGCTAGTCTCTCATTGGTTCTCCCTATTCCTGTTCATCTTCCGCAGAAATTGCAAACTGGGCCAAACAGGAGGTTAAAGGCGCTGACTCTCCAAGTGGGGAGAGTGTTAGTAAAGCGTCTGGAATGTTGCACCCGAGTACCAGGGGAGGAGAACTGAGACATATTTGAACTCGTCTCCCGTTCACATGGTTGATCATACTCCGGGTTCCACATGCATGTTTTAGCTGAAGGAAGAATAACTTAAACCTGGGTAGTTGAACCCCGTGGAATGGGTACCATACAATATGACTTCAAAGGGTCTTCATTTGCTCACCGAACCTCTCCAATCCTATCACTGCTGCGTTTATGCCCCTGTACACATGCTTGATTCTCTTTCGGAGACATAGCAATCCACAGGTTTTAAGATACTTACTAGTCAGGTACATTCTTAGTCGTTTAATATGTGGTGTTGAGTCCATTTCTTTGAGCAAGGAGTAGCTCTTGTCTATTCCATATTTGGCTTAAGGAACTTTATCTTTGCTCATTTCAATCTCTGGTTTTATGCAGCACCCCAACTCACCTTTCCCCTTAAGCAAGCATAAGTTGGTTTTCTAAATTTGAGACCCTGTTCTGTTCTGTAATTCAGTTCCTGTGTAGCCAAGTTTACATTCCGTGTATTACTGATATCTTATGATGTTTCTTTTTCTGTGTGACTTATTTCAGTTAGAATCATCATACCTGAATCCACTCATTGTGCTGCTAAGGGCCTGATGACATAGATTTCATTGCTGAGTGATATTGCTTTGTAAGTAAATACCACAACTTCTTTATCCATTTTTCACTTTCTGCGATGTTGAATTTGTACTGTAAACGAGGTTCTTGAAAACAGAGGCGTCCCAAACTTTGGGGTGGCTGTGTCTTTTTGATTTTAATTTCCCTAAGCTATAGGACCATAAGTGGAAGTGCCCTAGGCTCTGTTGCTTTGTTTTTTAGATGTTTCAGGAAACACCATACACTTCTCCCGAGTGTCTGTTGACCAGTGACATCCCGCCCATGAGCATAACAAGGCTCCCAGTTCTCCATGGCCTGTCCTGCCTTTCTGGATTTTACACTTTTTTCAGATGGCCCTTTTGACCGGGGGGAAGTGAGACTTCATTGTAGTGCAGATTTCCTTTGCAAGCTTGCTTGGTTGGCCAAAAAGGGCGTATACGTTTTTTCCTGAATATATTCAGGAAAAAACGCATACGCCCTTTTTGGCCAAGTGCATCATTGTGGACGTTCTGCCTCTTTTCCTAGGCTTTCAATGCAATTCCAGTCTACCTCCTGAAATCGGTTTCCTGCAATTCTGCCCCGCTTTCAAGTCCTCTTGGCAGCCTTACTTCAGTATATTTTTGGACGATAGCTGTCATTTATAACTCTGCAGGTTTGTGAATTACAGTGCCCCTGAGCTCCTTTCTTCAACTCGCTTTCTTGTGACCTGGCCGCAACACCGCAGGATGGCTTCAGGCCCTAATCTGGTTCCGGCACGGCACGCTGAGCCTTTGGTTATGTCCTCTTCCTGGTGGGAAATGAGAGTTAAATTTGCCCGTCCAGACACCTCCAGCTAGTCTCTCATTGGTTCTCCCTATTCCTGTTCATCTTCCACAGAAATTGCAAACTGGGCCAAACAGGAGGTTAAAGGGACTGACTCTCCAAGTCGGAAGAGTGTTAGTAAAGCGTCTGGAATGTTGCACCCGAGTACCAGGGGAGGAAAACTGAGACATATTTGAACACGTCTCCCGTTCACATGGTTGATCTTACTCTGGGTTACACATGCATGTTTTAGCTGAAGGAAGAATACCTTAAACCTGGGTAGTTGGAACCCGTGGAATGGGTACCATGCAATATGACTTCAAAGGGTCTTCCTTTGCTCACCGAACCTCTCCAATCCTATCACTGCTGCGTTTATGCCCCTGTACACACGCTTGATTCTCTTTTGGAGACATAGCAATCCATAGGTTTTAAGATACTTACTAGTCAGGTACATTCTTAGGCGTTTAATATGGGGTGTTGAGTCCATTTCGTTGAGCAAGGAGTAGCTCTTGTCTATTCCATATTTGGCTTAAGGAACTTTATCTGTGCTCATTTCAATCTCTGGTTTTATGCAGCACCCCAACTCACCTTTCCCCTTAAGCAAGCATAAGTTGGTTTTCTAAATTTGAGACCCTGTTCTATTTTGGAATTCAGTTCCTGTGTAGCCAAGTTTACATTCCGTGTATTAGTGATATCTTATGATGTTTCCTTTTCTGTGTGACTTATTTCAGTTAGAATCATCGTACCTGAATCCACTCATTATGCTGCTACGGGCCTGATGACATAGATTTCATTGCTGAGTGATACTGCATTGTACGTAAGTACCACAAGTTCTTTATCCATTTTTCACTTTCTGTGATATTGAACTTGTACGGTAAACGAGGTTCTTGTAAACAGAGGCGTCCCAAACTTTGGGGTGGCTGTGTCTTTTTTATTTTAATTTCCCTAAGTTATAGGACCATAAGTGGAAGTGCCCTAGGCTCTGTTGCTTTGTTTTTTAGATGTTTCAGGAAACACCATACACTTCTCCCGAGTGTCTGTTGGCAATTTACATCCTGCCCATCAGCATAACAAGGCTCCCAGTTCTCCATGGCCTGTCCTGCCTTTCTGGATTTTACACTTTTTTCAGATGGCCCTTTTGACCGGGGGGAAGTGAGACTTCATTGTAGTGCAGATTTCCTTTGCAAGCTTGCTTGGTTGGCCAAAAAGGGCGTATGCGTTTTTTCCTGAATATATTCCTGAATATATTCAGGAAAAAACGCATACGCCCTTTTTGCCCAAGTGCATCATTGTGGACGTTCTGCCTCTTTTCCTATGCTTTCAATGCAATTCCAGTCTACCTCCTGAAATCGGTTTCCTGCAATTCTGCCCCACTTTCAAGTCCTCTTGGCAGCCTTACTTCAGTATATTTTTGGACGATAGCTGTCATTTATAACTCTGCAGGTTTGTGAATTACAGTGCCCCTGAGCTCCTTTCTTCAACTCGCTTTCTTGTGACCTGGCCGCAACACCACAGGATGGCTTCAGGCCCTAATCTGGTTCCGGCACGGCACGCTGAGCCTTTGGTTAATTCCTCTTCCTGGTGGGAAATGAGAGTTAAATTTGCCCGTCCAGACACCTCCAGCTAGTCTCTCATTGGTTCTCCCTATTCCTGTTCATCTTCCGCAGAAATTGCAAACTGGGCCAAACAGGAGGTTAAAGGCACTGAGTCTCCATGTGGGGAGAGTGTTAGTAAAGCATCTGGAATGTTGCACCCGAGTACCAGGGGAGGAAAACTGAGACATATTTGAACACGTCTCCCGTTCACACGGTTGATCATACTCTGGGTTCCACATGCATGTTTTAGCTGAAGGAAGAATACCTTAAACCTGGGTAGTTGAAACCCGTGGAATGGGTACCATGCAATATGACTTCAAAGGGTCTTCATTTGCTCACCGAACCTCTCCAATCCTATCACTGCTGCGTTTATGCCCCTGTACACATGCTTGATTCTCTTTCAGAGATATAGCAATCCATAGGTTTTAAGATACTTACTAGTCAGGTGCATTCTTAGGCGTTTAATATGGGGTGTTGAGTCCATTTCGTTGAGCAAGGAGTAGCTCTTGTCTATTCCATATTTGGCTTAAGGAACTTTATCTGTGCTCATTTCAATCTCTGGTTTTATGCAGCACCCCAACTCACCTTTCCCCTTAAGCAAGCATAAGTTGGTTTTCTAAATTTGAGACCCTGTTCTGTTCTGTAATTCAGTTCCTGTGTAGCCAAGTTTACATTCCGTGTATTACTGATATCTTATGATGTTTCTTTTTCTGTGTGACTTATTTCAGTTAGAATCATCATACCTGAATCCACTCATTGTGCTGCTAAGGGCCTGATGACATAGATTTCATTGCTGAGTGATATTGCTTTGTAAGTAAATACCACAACTTCTTTATCCATTTTTCACTTTCTGCGATGTTGAACTTGTACTGTAAACGAGGTTCTTGTAAACAGAGGCGTCCCAAACTTTGGGGTGGCTGTGTCTTTTTGATTTTAATTTCCCTAAGCTATAGGACCATAAGTGGAAGTGCCCTAGGCTCTGTTGCTTTGTTTTTTAAATGTTTCAGGAAACACCATACACTTCTCCCGAGTGTCTGTTGACCATTGACATCCCGCCCATGAGCATAACAAGGCTCCCAGTTCTCCATGGCCTGTCCTGCCTTTCTGGATTTTACACTTTTTTCAGATGGCCCTTTTGACCGGGGGGAAGTGAGACTTCATTGTAGTGCAGATTTCCTTTGCAAGCTTGCTTGGTTGGCCAAAAAGGGCGTATGCGTTTTTTCCTGAATATATTCAGGAAAAAACGCATACGCCCTTTTTGGCCAAGTGCATCATTGTGGACGTTCTGCCTCTTTTCCTAGGCTTTCAATGCAATTCCAGTCTACCTCCTGAAATCGGTTTCCTGCAATTCTGCCCCGCTTTCAAGTCCTCTTGGCAGCCTTAATTCAGTATATTTTTGGACGATAGCTGTCATTTATAACTCTGCAGGTTTGTGAATTACAGTGCCCCTGAGCTCCTTTCTTCAACTCTCTTTCTTGTGACCTGGCCGCAACACCACAGGATGGCTTCAGGCCCTAATCTGGTTCCGGCACGGCACGCTGAGCCTTTGGTTAATTCCTCTTCCTGGTGGGAAATGAGAGTTAAATTTGCCCGTCCAGACACCTCCAGCTAGTCTCTCATTGGTTCTCACTATTCCTGTTCATATTCCCCAGAAATTGCAAACTGGGCCAAACAGGAGGTTAAAGGCGCTGACTCTCCAAGTGGGGAGAGTGTTAGTAAAGCATCTGGAATGTTGCACCCGAGTACCAGGGGAGGAAAACTGAGACATATTTGAACACGTCTCCCGTTCACACGGTTGATCATACTCTGGGTTCCACATGCATGTTTTAGCTGAAGGAAGAATACCTTAAACCTGGGTAGTTGAAACCCGTGGAATGGGTACCATGCAATATGACTTCAAAGGGTCTTCATTTGCTCACCGAACCTCTCCAATCCTATCACTGCTGCGTTTATGCCCCTGTACACATGCTTGATTCTCTTTCAGAGATATAGCAATCCATAGGTTTTAAGATACTTACTAGTCAGGTGCATTCTTAGGCGTTTAATATGGGGTGTTGAGTCCATTTCGTTGAGCAAGGAGTAGCTCTTGTCTATTCCATATTTGGCTTAAGGAACTTTATCTGTGCTCATTTCAATCTCTGGTTTTATGCAGCACCCCAACTCACCTTTCCCCTTAAGCAAGCATAAGTTGGTTTTCTAAATTTGAGACCCTGTTCTGTTCTGTAATTCAGTTCCTGTGTAGCCAAGTTTACATTCCGTGTATTACTGATATCTTATGATGTTTCTTTTTCTGTGTGACTTATTTCAGTTAGAATCATCATACCTGAATCCACTCATTGTGCTGCTAAGGGCCTGATGACATAGATTTCATTGCTGAGTGATATTGCTTTGTAAGTAAATACCACAACTTCTTTATCCATTTTTCACTTTCTGCGATGTTGAACTTGTACTGTAAACGAGGTTCTTGTAAACAGAGGCGTCCCAAACTTTGGGGTGGCTGTGTCTTTTGATTTTAATTTCCCTAAGCTATAGGACCATAAGTGGAAGTGCCCTAGGCTCTGTTGCTTTGTTTTTTAAATGTTTCAGGAAACACCATACACTTCTCCCGAGTGTCTGTTGACCATTGACATCCCGCCCATGAGCATAACAAGGCTCCCAGTTCTCCATGGCCTGTCCTGCCTTTCTGGATTTTACACTTTTTTCAGATGGCCCTTTTGACCGGGGGGAAGTGAGACTTCATTGTAGTGCAGATTTCCTTTGCAAGCTTGCTTGGTTGGCCAAAAAGGGCGTATGCGTTTTTTCCTGAATATATTCAGGAAAAAACGCATACGCCCTTTTTGGCCAAGTGCATCATTGTGGACGTTCTGCCTCTTTTCCTAGGCTTTCAATGCAATTCCAGTCTACCTCCTGAAATCGGTTTCCTGCAATTCTGCCCCGCTTTCAAGTCCTCTTGGCAGCCTTACTTCAGTATATTTTTGGACGATAGCTGTCATTTATAACTCTGCAGGTTTGTGAATTACAGTGCCCCTGAGCTCCTTTCTTCAACTCGCTTTCTTGTGACCTGGCCGCAACACCGCAGGATGGCTTCAGGCCCTAATCTGGTTCCGGCACGGCACGCTGAGCCTTTGGTTATTTCCTCTTCCTGGTGGGAAATGAGAGTTAAATTTGCCCGTCCAGACACCTCCAGCTAGTCTCTCATTGGTTCTCCCTATTCCTGTTCATCTTCCGCAGAAATTGCAAACTGGGCCAAACAGGAGGTTAAAGGCGCTGACTCTCCAAGTGGGGAGAGTGTTAGTAAAGCGTCTGGAATGTTGCACCCGAGTACCAGGGGAGGAGAACTGAGACATATTTGAACTCGTCTCCCGTTCACATGGTTGATCATACTCCGGGTTCCACATGCATGTTTTAGCTGAAGGAAGAATAACTTAAACCTGGGTAGTTGAACCCCGTGGAATGGGTACCATACAATATGACTTCAAAGGGTCTTCATTTGCTCACCGAACCTCTCCAATCCTATCACTGCTGCGTTTATGCCCCTGTACACATGCTTGATTCTCTTTCGGAGACATAGCAATCCACAGGTTTTAAGATACTTACTAGTCAGGTACATTCTTAGTCGTTTAATATGTGGTGTTGAGTCCATTTCTTTGAGCAAGGAGTAGCTCTTGTCTATTCCATATTTGGCTTAAGGAACTTTATCTTTGCTCATTTCAATCTCTGGTTTTATGCAGCACCCCAACTCACCTTTCCCCTTAAGCAAGCATAAGTTGGTTTTCTAAATTTGAGACCCTGTTCTGTTCTGTAATTCAGTTCCTGTGTAGCCAAGTTTACATTCCGTGTATTACTGATATCTTATGATGTTTCTTTTTCTGTGTGACTTATTTCAGTTAGAATCATCATACCTGAATCCACTCATTGTGCTGCTAAGGGCCTGATGACATAGATTTCATTGCTGAGTGATATTGCTTTGTAAGTAAATACCACAACTTCTTTATCCATTTTTCACTTTCTGCGATGTTGAATTTGTACTGTAAACGAGGTTCTTGAAAACAGAGGCGTCCCAAACTTTGGGGTGGCTGTGTCTTTTTGATTTTAATTTCCCTAAGCTATAGGACCATAAGTGGAAGTGCCCTAGGCTCTGTTGCTTTGTTTTTTAGATGTTTCAGGAAACACCATACACTTCTCCCGAGTGTCTGTTGACCAGTGACATCCCGCCCATGAGCATAACAAGGCTCCCAGTTCTCCATGGCCTGTCCTGCCTTTCTGGATTTTACACTTTTTTCAGATGGCCCTTTTGACCGGGGGGAAGTGAGACTTCATTGTAGTGCAGATTTCCTTTGCAAGCTTGCTTGGTTGGCCAAAAAGGGCGTATACGTTTTTTCCTGAATATATTCAGGAAAAAACGCATACGCCCTTTTTGGCCAAGTGCATCATTGTGGACGTTCTGCCTCTTTTCCTAGGCTTTCAATGCAATTCCAGTCTACCTCCTGAAATCGGTTTCCTGCAATTCTGCCCCGCTTTCAAGTCCTCTTGGCAGCCTTACTTCAGTATATTTTTGGACGATAGCTGTCATTTATAACTCTGCAGGTTTGTGAATTACAGTGCCCCTGAGCTCCTTTCTTCAACTCGCTTTCTTGTGACCTGGCCGCAACACCGCAGGATGGCTTCAGGCCCTAATCTGGTTCCGGCACGGCACGCTGAGCCTTTGGTTATGTCCTCTTCCTGGTGGGAAATGAGAGTTAAATTTGCCCGTCCAGACACCTCCAGCTAGTCTCTCATTGGTTCTCCCTATTCCTGTTCATCTTCCACAGAAATTGCAAACTGGGCCAAACAGGAGGTTAAAGGGACTGACTCTCCAAGTCGGGAGAGTGTTAGTAAAGCGTCTGGAATGTTGCACCCGAGTACCAGGGGAGGAAAACTGAGACATATTTGAACACGTCTCCCGTTCACATGGTTGATCTTACTCTGGGTTACACATGCATGTTTTAGCTGAAGGAAGAATACCTTAAACCTGGGTAGTTGGAACCCGTGGAATGGGTACCATGCAATATGACTTCAAAGGGTCTTCCTTTGCTCACCGAACCTCTCCAATCCTATCACTGCTGCGTTTATGCCCCTGTACACACGCTTGATTCTCTTTTGGAGACATAGCAATCCATAGGTTTTAAGATACTTACTAGTCAGGTACATTCTTAGGCGTTTAATATGGGGTGTTGAGTCCATTTCGTTGAGCAAGGAGTAGCTCTTGTCTATTCCATATTTGGCTTAAGGAACTTTATCTGTGCTCATTTCAATCTCTGGTTTTATGCAGCACCCCAACTCACCTTTCCCCTTAAGCAAGCATAAGTTGGTTTTCTAAATTTGAGACCCTGTTCTATTTTGGAATTCAGTTCCTGTGTAGCCAAGTTTACATTCCGTGTATTAGTGATATCTTATGATGTTTCCTTTTCTGTGTGACTTATTTCAGTTAGAATCATCGTACCTGAATCCACTCATTATGCTGCTACGGGCCTGATGACATAGATTTCATTGCTGAGTGATACTGCATTGTACGTAAGTACCACAAGTTCTTTATCCATTTTTCACTTTCTGTGATATTGAACTTGTACGGTAAACGAGGTTCTTGTAAACAGAGGCGTCCCAAACTTTGGGGTGGCTGTGTCTTTTTTATTTTAATTTCCCTAAGTTATAGGACCATAAGTGGAAGTGCCCTAGGCTCTGTTGCTTTGTTTTTTAGATGTTTCAGGAAACACCATACACTTCTCCCGAGTGTCTGTTGGCAATTTACATCCTGCCCATCAGCATAACAAGGCTCCCAGTTCTCCATGGCCTGTCCTGCCTTTCTGGATTTTACACTTTTTTCAGATGGCCCTTTTGACCGGGGGGAAGTGAGACTTCATTGTAGTGCAGATTTCCTTTGCAAGCTTGCTTGGTTGGCCAAAAAGGGCGTATGCGTTTTTTCCTGAATATATTCAGGAAGAAACGCATACGCCCTTTTTGGCCAAGTGCATCATTGTGGACGTTCTGCCTCTTTTCCTAGGCTTTCAATGCAATTCCAGTCTACCTCCTGAAATCGGTTTCCTGCAATTCTGCCCCGCTTTCAAGTCCTCTTGGCAGCCTTAATTCAGTATATTTTTGGACGATAGCTGTCATTTATAACTCTGCAGGTTTGTGAATTACAGTGCCCCTGAGCTCCTTTCTTCAACTCGCTTTCTTGTGACCTGGCCGCAACACCACAGGATGGCTTCAGGCCCTAATCTGGTTCCGGCACGGCACGCTGAGCCTTTGGTTAATTCCTCTTCCTGGTGGGAAATGAGAGTTAAATTTGCCCGTCCAGACACCTCCAGCTAGTCTCTCATTGGTTCTCACTATTCCTGTTCATATTCCCCAGAAATTGCAAACTGGGCCAAACAGGAGGTTAAAGGCGCTGACTCTCCAAGTGGGGAGAGTGTTAGTAAAGCATCTGGAATGTTGCACCCGAGTACCAGGGGAGGAAAACTGAGACATATTTGAACACGTCTCCCGTTCACACGGTTGATCATACTCTGGGTTCCACATGCATGTTTTAGCTGAAGGAAGAATACCTTAAACCTGGGTAGTTGAAACCCGTGGAATGGGTACCATGCAATATGACTTCAAAGGGTCTTCATTTGCTCACCGAACCTCTCCAATCCTATCACTGCTGCGTTTATGCCCCTGTACACATGCTTGATTCTCTTTCAGAGATATAGCAATCCATAGGTTTTAAGATACTTACTAGTCAGGTGCATTCTTAGGCGTTTAATATGGGGTGTTGAGTCCATTTCGTTGAGCAAGGAGTAGCTCTTGTCTATTCCATATTTGGCTTAATGAACTTTATCTGTGCTCATTTCAATCTCTGGTTTTATGCAGCACCCCAACTCACCTTTCCCCTTAAGCAAGCATAAGTTGGTTTTCTAAATTTGAGACCCTGTTCTGTTCTGTAATTCAGTTCCTGTGTAGCCAAGTTTACATTCCGTGTATTACTGATATCTTATGATGTTTCTTTTTCTGTGTGACTTATTTCAGTTAGAATCATCATACCTGAATCCACTCATTGTGCTGCTACGGGCCTGATGACATAGATTTCATTGCTGAGTGATATTGCTTTGTAAGTAAATACCACAACTTCTTTATCCATTTTTCACTTTCTGCGATGTTGAACTTGTACTGTAAACGAGGTTCTTGTAAACAGAGGCGTCCCAAACTTTGGGGTGGCTGTGTCTTTTGATTTTAATTTCCCTAAGCTATAGGACCATAAGTGGAAGTGCCCTAGGCTCTGTTGCTTTGTTTTTTAAATGTTTCAGGAAACACCATACACTTCTCCCGAGTGTCTGTTGACCATTGACATCCCGCCCATGAGCATAACAAGGCTCCCAGTTCTCCATGGCCTGTCCTGCCTTTCTGGATTTTACACTTTTTTCAGATGGCCCTTTTGACCGGGGGGAAGTGAGACTTCATTGTAGTGCAGATTTCCTTTGCAAGCTTGCTTGGTTGGCCAAAAAGGGCGTATGCGTTTTTTCCTGAATATATTCAGGAAAAAACGCATACGCCCTTTTTGGCCAAGTGCATCATTGTGGACGTTCTGCCTCTTTTCCTAGGCTTTCAATGCAATTCCAGTCTACCTCCTGAAATCGGTTTCCTGCAATTCTGCCCCGCTTTCAAGTCCTCTTGGCAGCCTTACTTCAGTATATTTTTGGACGATAGCTGTCATTTATAACTCTGCAGGTTTGTGAATTACAGTGCCCCTGAGCTCCTTTCTTCAACTCGCTTTCTTGTGACCTGGCCGCAACACCGCAGGATGGCTTCAGGCCCTAATCTGGTTCCGGCACGGCACGCTGAGCCTTTGGTTATTTCCTCTTCCTGGTGGGAAATGAGAGTTAAATTTGCCCGTCCAGACACCTCCAGCTAGTCTCTCATTGGTTCTCCCTATTCCTGTTCATCTTCCGCAGAAATTGCAAACTGGGCCAAACAGGAGGTTAAAGGCGCTGACTCTCCAAGTGGGGAGAGTGTTAGTAAAGCGTCTGGAATGTTGCACCCGAGTACCAGGGGAGGAGAACTGAGACATATTTGAACTCGTCTCCCGTTCACATGGTTGATCATACTCCGGGTTCCACATGCATGTTTTAGCTGAAGGAAGAATAACTTAAACCTGGGTAGTTGAACCCCGTGGAATGGGTACCATACAATATGACTTCAAAGGGTCTTCATTTGCTCACCGAACCTCTCCAATCCTATCACTGCTGCGTTTATGCCCCTGTACACATGCTTGATTCTCTTTCGGAGACATAGCAATCCACAGGTTTTAAGATACTTACTAGTCAGGTACATTCTTAGTCGTTTAATATGTGGTGTTGAGTCCATTTCTTTGAGCAAGGAGTAGCTCTTGTCTATTCCATATTTGGCTTAAGGAACTTTATCTTTGCTCATTTCAATCTCTGGTTTTATGCAGCACCCCAACTCACCTTTCCCCTTAAGCAAGCATAAGTTGGTTTTCTAAATTTGAGACCCTGTTCTGTTCTGTAATTCAGTTCCTGTGTAGCCAAGTTTACATTCCGTGTATTACTGATATCTTATGATGTTTCTTTTTCTGTGTGACTTATTTCAGTTAGAATCATCATACCTGAATCCACTCATTGTGCTGCTAAGGGCCTGATGACATAGATTTCATTGCTGAGTGATATTGCTTTGTAAGTAAATACCACAACTTCTTTATCCATTTTTCACTTTCTGCGATGTTGAATTTGTACTGTAAACGAGGTTCTTGAAAACAGAGGCGTCCCAAACTTTGGGGTGGCTGTGTCTTTTTGATTTTAATTTCCCTAAGCTATAGGACCATAAGTGGAAGTGCCCTAGGCTCTGTTGCTTTGTTTTTTAGATGTTTCAGGAAACACCATACATTTCTCCCGAGTGTCTGTTGACCAGTGACATCCCGCCCATGAGCATAACAAGGCTCCCAGTTCTCCATGGCCTGTCCTGCCTTTCTGGATTTTACACTTTTTTCAGATGGCCCTTTTGACCGGGGGGAAGTGAGACTTCATTGTAGTGCAGATTTCCTTTGCAAGCTTGCTTGGTTGGCCAAAAAGGGCGTATACGTTTTTTCCTGAATATATTCAGGAAAAAACGCATACGCCCTTTTTGGCCAAGTGCATCATTGTGGACGTTCTGCCTCTTTTCCTAGGCTTTCAATGCAATTCCAGTCTACCTCCTGAAATCGGTTTCCTGCAATTCTGCCCCGCTTTCAAGTCCTCTTGGCAGCCTTACTTCAGTATATTTTTGGACGATAGCTGTCATTTATAACTCTGCAGGTTTGTGAATTACAGTGCCCCTGAGCTCCTTTCTTCAACTCGCTTTCTTGTGACCTGGCCGCAACACCGCAGGATGGCTTCAGGCCCTAATCTGGTTCCGGCACGGCACGCTGAGCCTTTGGTTATGTCCTCTTCCTGGTGGGAAATGAGAGTTAAATTTGCCCGTCCAGACACCTCCAGCTAGTCTCTCATTGGTTCTCCCTATTCCTGTTCATCTTCCACAGAAATTGCAAACTGGGCCAAACAGGAGGTTAAAGGGACTGACTCTCCAAGTCGGGAGAGTGTTAGTAAAGCGTCTGGAATGTTGCACCCGAGTACCAGGGGAGGAAAACTGAGACATATTTGAACACGTCTCCCGTTCACATGGTTGATCTTACTCTGGGTTACACATGCATGTTTTAGCTGAAGGAAGAATACCTTAAACCTGGGTAGTTGGAACCCGTGGAATGGGTACCATGCAATATGACTTCAAAGGGTCTTCCTTTGCTCACCGAACCTCTCCAATCCTATCACTGCTGCGTTTATGCCCCTGTACACACGCTTGATTCTCTTTTGGAGACATAGCAATCCATAGGTTTTAAGATACTTACTAGTCAGGTACATTCTTAGGCGTTTAATATGGGGTGTTGAGTCCATTTCGTTGAGCAAGGAGTAGCTCTTGTCTATTCCATATTTGGCTTAAGGAACTTTATCTGTGCTCATTTCAATCTCTGGTTTTATGCAGCACCCCAACTCACCTTTCCCCTTAAGCAAGCATAAGTTGGTTTTCTAAATTTGAGACCCTGTTCTATTTTGGAATTCAGTTCCTGTGTAGCCAAGTTTACATTCCGTGTATTAGTGATATCTTATGATGTTTCTTTTTCTGTGTGACTTATTTCAGTTAGAATCATCGTACCTGAATCCACTCATTATGCTGCTACGGGCCTGATGACATAGATTTCATTGCTGAGTGATACTGCATTGTACGTAAGTACCACAAGTTCTTTATCCATTTTTCACTTTCTGTGATATTGAACTTGTACGGTAAACGAGGTTCTTGTAAACAGAGGCGTCCCAAACTTTGGGGTGGCTGTGTCTTTTTTATTTTAATTTCCCTAAGTTATAGGACCATAAGTGGAAGTGCCCTAGGCTCTGTTGCTTTGTTTTTTAGATGTTTCAGGAAACACCATACACTTCTCCCGAGTGTCTGTTGGCAATTTACATCCTGCCCATCAGCATAACAAGGCTCCCAGTTCTCCATGGCCTGTCCTGCCTTTCTGGATTTTACACTTTTTTCAGATGGCCCTTTTGACCGGGGGGAAGTGAGACTTCATTGTAGTGCAGATTTCCTTTGCAAGCTTGCTTGGTTGGCCAAAAAGGGCGTATGCGTTTTTTCCTGAATATATTCCTGAATATATTCAGGAAAAAACGCATACGCCCTTTTTGCCCAAGTGCATCATTGTGGACGTTCTGCCTCTTTTCCTATGCTTTCAATGCAATTCCAGTCTACCTCCTGAAATCGGTTTCCTGCAATTCTGCCCCACTTTCAAGTCCTCTTGGCAGCCTTACTTCAGTATATTTTTGGACGATAGCTGTCATTTATAACTCTGCAGGTTTGTGAATTACAGTGCCCCTGAGCTCCTTTCTTCAACTCGCTTTCTTGTGACCTGGCCGCAACACCACAGGATGGCTTCAGGCCCTAATCTGGTTCCGGCACGGCACGCTGAGCCTTTGGTTAATTCCTCTTCCTGGTGGGAAATGAGAGTTAAATTTGCCCGTCCAGACACCTCCAGCTAGTCTCTCATTGGTTCTCCCTATTCCTGTTCATCTTCCGCAGAAATTGCAAACTGGGCCAAACAGGAGGTTAAAGGCGCTGAGTCTCCAAGTGGGGAGAGTGTTAGTAAAGCATCTGGAATGTTGCACCCGAGTACCAGGGGAGGAAAACTGAGACATATTTGAACACGTCTCCCGTTCACACGGTTGATCATACTCTGGGTTCCACATGCATGTTTTAGCTGAAGGAAGAATACCTTAAACCTGGGTAGTTGAAACCCGTGGAATGGGTACCATGCAATATGACTTCAAAGGGTCTTCATTTGCTCACCGAACCTCTCCAATCCTATCACTGCTGCGTTTATGCCCCTGTACACATGCTTGATTCTCTTTCAGAGATATAGCAATCCATAGGTTTTAAGATACTTACTAGTCAGGTGCATTCTTAGGCGTTTAATATGGGGTGTTGAGTCCATTTCGTTGAGCAAGGAGTAGCTCTTGTCTATTCCATATTTGGCTTAAGGAACTTTATCTGTGCTCATTTCAATCTCTGGTTTTATGCAGCACCCCAACTCACCTTTCCCCTTAAGCAAGCATAAGTTGGTTTTCTAAATTTGAGACCCTGTTCTGTTCTGTAATTCAGTTCCTGTGTAGCCAAGTTTACATTCCGTGTATTACTGATATCTTATGATGTTTCTTTTTCTGTGTGACTTATTTCAGTTAGAATCATCATACCTGAATCCACTCATTGTGCTGCTAAGGGCCTGATGACATAGATTTCATTGCTGAGTGATATTGCTTTGTAAGTAAATACCACAACTTCTTTATCCATTTTTCAATTTCTGCGATGTTGAACTTGTACTGTAAACGAGGTTCTTGTAAACAGAGGCGTCCCAAACTTTGGGGTGGCTGTGTCTTTTTGATTTTAATTTCCCTAAGCTATAGGACCATAAGTGGAAGTGCCCTAGGCTCTGTTGCTTTGTTTTTTAAATGTTTCAGGAAACACCATACACTTCTCCCGAGTGTCTGTTGACCATTGACATCCCGCCCATGAGCATAACAAGGCTCCCAGTTCTCCATGGCCTGTCCTGCCTTTCTGGATTTTACACTTTTTTCAGATGGCCCTTTTGACCGGGGGGAAGTGAGACTTCATTGTAGTGCAGATTTCCTTTGCAAGCTTGCTTGGTTGGCCAAAAAGGGCGTATGCGTTTTTTCCTGAATATATTCAGGAAAAAACGCATACGCCCTTTTTGGCCAAGTGCATCATTGTGGACGTTCTGCCTCTTTTCCTAGGCTTTCAATGCAATTCCAGTCTACCTCCTGAAATCGGTTTCCTGCAATTCTGCCCCGCTTTCAAGTCCTCTTGGCAGCCTTAATTCAGTATATTTTTGGACGATAGCTGTCATTTATAACTCTGCAGGTTTGTGAATTACAGTGCCCCTGAGCTCCTTTCTTCAACTCGCTTTCTTGTGACCTGGCCGCAACACCACAGGATGGCTTCAGGCCCTAATCTGGTTCCGGCACGGCACGCTGAGCCTTTGGTTAATTCCTCTTCCTGGTGGAAAATGAGAGTTAAATTTGCCCGTCCAGACACCTCCAGCTAGTCTCTCATTGGTTCTCACTATTCCTGTTCATATTCCCCAGAAATTGCAAACTGGGCCAAACAGGAGGTTAAAGGCGCTGACTCTCCAAGTGGGGAGAGTGTTAGTAAAGCATCTGGAATGTTGCACCCGAGTACCAGGGGAGGAAAACTGAGACATATTTGAACACGTCTCCCGTTCACACGGTTGATCATACTCTGGGTTCCACATGCATGTTTTAGCTGAAGGAAGAATACCTTAAACCTGGGTAGTTGAAACCCGTGGAATGGGTACCATGCAATATGACTTCAAAGGGTCTTCATTTGCTCACCGAACCTCTCCAATCCTATCACTGCTGCGTTTATGCCCCTGTACACATGCTTGATTCTCTTTCAGAGATATAGCAATCCATAGGTTTTAAGATACTTACTAGTCAGGTGCATTCTTAGGCGTTTAATATGGGGTGTTGAGTCCATTTCGTTGAGCAAGGAGTAGCTCTTGTCTATTCCATATTTGGCTTAAGGAACTTTATCTGTGCTCATTTCAATCTCTGGTTTTATGCAGCACCCCAACTCACCTTTCCCCTTAAGCAAGCATAAGTTGGTTTTCTAAATTTGAGACCCTGTTCTGTTCTGTAATTCAGTTCCTGTGTAGCCAAGTTTACATTCCGTGTATTACTGATATCTTATGATGTTTCTTTTTCTGTGTGACTTATTTCAGTTAGAATCATCATACCTGAATCCACTCATTGTGCTGCTAAGGGCCTGATGACATAGATTTCATTGCTGAGTGATATTGCTTTGTAAGTAAATACCACAACTTCTTTATCCATTTTTCACTTTCTGCGATGTTGAACTTGTACTGTAAACGAGGTTCTTGTAAACAGAGGCGTCCCAAACTTTGGGGTGGCTGTGTCTTTTGATTTTAATTTCCCTAAGCTATAGGACCATAAGTGGAAGTGCCCTAGGCTCTGTTGCTTTGTTTTTTAAATGTTTCAGGAAACACCATACACTTCTCCCGAGTGTCTGTTGACCATTGACATCCCGCCCATGAGCATAACAAGGCTCCCAGTTCTCCATGGCCTGTCCTGCCTTTCTGGATTTTACACTTTTTTCAGATGGCCCTTTTGACCGGGGGGAAGTGAGACTTCATTGTAGTGCAGATTTCCTTTGCAAGCTTGCTTGGTTGGCCAAAAAGGGCGTATGCGTTTTTTCCTGAATATATTCAGGAAAAAACGCATACGCCCTTTTTGGCCAAGTGCATCATTGTGGACGTTCTGCCTCTTTTCCTAGGCTTTCAATGCAATTCCAGTCTACCTCCTGAAATCGGTTTCCTGCAATTCTGCCCCGCTTTCAAGTCCTCTTGGCAGCCTTACTTCAGTATATTTTTGGACGATAGCTGTCATTTATAACTCTGCAGGTTTGTGAATTACAGTGCCCCTGAGCTCCTTTCTTCAACTCGCTTTCTTGTGACCTGGCCGCAACACCGCAGGATGGCTTCAGGCCCTAATCTGGTTCCGGCACGGCACGCTGAGCCTTTGGTTATTTCCTCTTCCTGGTGGGAAATGAGAGTTAAATTTGCCCGTCCAGACACCTCCAGCTAGTCTCTCATTGGTTCTCCCTATTCCTGTTCATCTTCCGCAGAAATTGCAAACTGGGCCAAACAGGAGGTTAAAGGCGCTGACTCTCCAAGTGGGGAGAGTGTTAGTAAAGCGTCTGGAATGTTGCACCCGAGTACCAGGGGAGGAGAACTGAGACATATTTGAACTCGTCTCCCGTTCACATGGTTGATCATACTCCGGGTTCCACATGCATGTTTTAGCTGAAGGAAGAATAACTTAAACCTGGGTAGTTGAACCCCGTGGAATGGGTACCATACAATATGACTTCAAAGGGTCTTCATTTGCTCACCGAACCTCTCCAATCCTATCACTGCTGCGTTTATGCCCCTGTACACATGCTTGATTCTCTTTCGGAGACATAGCAATCCACAGGTTTTAAGATACTTACTAGTCAGGTACATTCTTAGTCGTTTAATATGTGGTGTTGAGTCCATTTCTTTGAGCAAGGAGTAGCTCTTGTCTATTCCATATTTGGCTTAAGGAACTTTATCTTTGCTCATTTCAATCTCTGGTTTTATGCAGCACCCCAACTCACCTTTCCCCTTAAGCAAGCATAAGTTGGTTTTCTAAATTTGAGACCCTGTTCTGTTCTGTAATTCAGTTCCTGTGTAGCCAAGTTTACATTCCGTGTATTACTGATATCTTATGATGTTTCTTTTTCTGTGTGACTTATTTCAGTTAGAATCATCATACCTGAATCCACTCATTGTGCTGCTAAGGGCCTGATGACATAGATTTCATTGCTGAGTGATATTGCTTTGTAAGTAAATACCACAACTTCTTTATCCATTTTTCACTTTCTGCGATGTTGAATTTGTACTGTAAACGAGGTTCTTGAAAACAGAGGCGTCCCAAACTTTGGGGTGGCTGTGTCTTTTTGATTTTAATTTCCCTAAGCTATAGGACCATAAGTGGAAGTGCCCTAGGCTCTGTTGCTTTGTTTTTTAGATGTTTCAGGAAACACCATACACTTCTCCCGAGTGTCTGTTGACCAGTGACATCCCGCCCATGAGCATAACAAGGCTCCCAGTTCTCCATGGCCTGTCCTGCCTTTCTGGATTTTACACTTTTTTCAGATGGCCCTTTTGACCGGGGGGAAGTGAGACTTCATTGTAGTGCAGATTTCCTTTGCAAGCTTGCTTGGTTGGCCAAAAAGGGCGTATACGTTTTTTCCTGAATATATTCAGGAAAAAACGCATACGCCCTTTTTGGCCAAGTGCATCATTGTGGACGTTCTGCCTCTTTTCCTAGGCTTTCAATGCAATTCCAGTCTACCTCCTGAAATCGGTTTCCTGCAATTCTGCCCCGCTTTCAAGTCCTCTTGGCAGCCTTACTTCAGTATATTTTTGGACGATAGCTGTCATTTATAACTCTGCAGGTTTGTGAATTACAGTGCCCCTGAGCTCCTTTCTTCAACTCGCTTTCTTGTGACCTGGCCGCAACACCGCAGGATGGCTTCAGGCCCTAATCTGGTTCCGGCACGGCACGCTGAGCCTTTGGTTATGTCCTCTTCCTGGTGGGAAATGAGAGTTAAATTTGCCCGTCCAGACACCTCCAGCTAGTCTCTCATTGGTTCTCCCTATTCCTGTTCATCTTCCACAGAAATTGCAAACTGGGCCAAACAGGAGGTTAAAGGGACTGACTCTCCAAGTCGGAAGAGTGTTAGTAAAGCGTCTGGAATGTTGCACCCGAGTACCAGGGGAGGAAAACTGAGACATATTTGAACACGTCTCCCGTTCACATGGTTGATCTTACTCTGGGTTACACATGCATGTTTTAGCTGAAGGAAGAATACCTTAAACCTGGGTAGTTGGAACCCGTGGAATGGGTACCATGCAATATGACTTCAAAGGGTCTTCCTTTGCTCACCGAACCTCTCCAATCCTATCACTGCTGCGTTTATGCCCCTGTACACACGCTTGATTCTCTTTTGGAGACATAGCAATCCATAGGTTTTAAGATACTTACTAGTCAGGTACATTCTTAGGCGTTTAATATGGGGTGTTGAGTCCATTTCGTTGAGCAAGGAGTAGCTCTTGTCTATTCCATATTTGGCTTAAGGAACTTTATCTGTGCTCATTTCAATCTCTGGTTTTATGCAGCACCCCAACTCACCTTTCCCCTTAAGCAAGCATAAGTTGGTTTTCTAAATTTGAGACCCTGTTCTATTTTGGAATTCAGTTCCTGTGTAGCCAAGTTTACATTCCGTGTATTAGTGATATCTTATGATGTTTCCTTTTCTGTGTGACTTATTTCAGTTAGAATCATCGTACCTGAATCCACTCATTATGCTGCTACGGGCCTGATGACATAGATTTCATTGCTGAGTGATACTGCATTGTACGTAAGTACCACAAGTTCTTTATCCATTTTTCACTTTCTGTGATATTGAACTTGTACGGTAAACGAGGTTCTTGTAAACAGAGGCGTCCCAAACTTTGGGGTGGCTGTGTCTTTTTTATTTTAATTTCCCTAAGTTATAGGACCATAAGTGGAAGTGCCCTAGGCTCTGTTGCTTTGTTTTTTAGATGTTTCAGGAAACACCATACACTTCTCCCGAGTGTCTGTTGGCAATTTACATCCTGCCCATCAGCATAACAAGGCTCCCAGTTCTCCATGGCCTGTCCTGCCTTTCTGGATTTTACACTTTTTTCAGATGGCCCTTTTGACCGGGGGGAAGTGAGACTTCATTGTAGTGCAGATTTCCTTTGCAAGCTTGCTTGGTTGGCCAAAAAGGGCGTATGCGTTTTTTCCTGAATATATTCCTGAATATATTCAGGAAAAAACGCATACGCCCTTTTTGCCCAAGTGCATCATTGTGGACGTTCTGCCTCTTTTCCTATGCTTTCAATGCAATTCCAGTCTACCTCCTGAAATCGGTTTCCTGCAATTCTGCCCCACTTTCAAGTCCTCTTGGCAGCCTTACTTCAGTATATTTTTGGACGATAGCTGTCATTTATAACTCTGCAGGTTTGTGAATTATAGTGCCCCTGAGCTCCTTTCTTCAACTCGCTTTCTTGTGACCTGGCCGCAACACCACAGGATGGCTTCAGGCCCTAATCTGGTTCCGGCACGGCACGCTGAGCCTTTGGTTAATTCCTCTTCCTGGTGGGAAATGAGAGTTAAATTTGCCCGTCCAGACACCTCCAGCTAGTCTCTCATTGGTTCTCCCTATTCCTGTTCATCTTCCGCAGAAATTGCAAACTGGGCCAAACAGGAGGTTAAAGGCACTGAGTCTCCATGTGGGGAGAGTGTTAGTAAAGCATCTGGAATGTTGCACCCGAGTACCAGGGGAGGAAAACTGAGACATATTTGAACACGTCTCCCGTTCACACGGTTGATCATACTCTGGGTTCCACATGCATGTTTTAGCTGAAGGAAGAATACCTTAAACCTGGGTAGTTGAAACCCGTGGAATGGGTACCATGCAATATGACTTCAAAGGGTCTTCATTTGCTCACCGAACCTCTCCAATCCTATCACTGCTGCGTTTATGCCCCTGTACACATGCTTGATTCTCTTTCAGAGATATAGCAATCCATAGGTTTTAAGATACTTACTAGTCAGGTGCATTCTTAGGCGTTTAATATGGGGTGTTGAGTCCATTTCGTTGAGCAAGGAGTAGCTCTTGTCTATTCCATATTTGGCTTAAGGAACTTTATCTGTGCTCATTTCAATCTCTGGTTTTATGCAGCACCCCAACTCACCTTTCCCCTTAAGCAAGCATAAGTTGGTTTTCTAAATTTGAGACCCTGTTCTGTTCTGTAATTCAGTTCCTGTGTAGCCAAGTTTACATTCCGTGTATTACTGATATCTTATGATGTTTCTTTTTCTGTGTGACTTATTTCAGTTAGAATCATCATACCTGAATCCACTCATTGTGCTGCTAAGGGCCTGATGACATAGATTTCATTGCTGAGTGATATTGCTTTGTAAGTAAATACCACAACTTCTTTATCCATTTTTCACTTTCTGCGATGTTGAACTTGTACTGTAAACGAGGTTCTTGTAAACAGAGGCGTCCCAAACTTTGGGGTGGCTGTGTCTTTTTGATTTTAATTTCCCTAAGCTATAGGACCATAAGTGGAAGTGCCCTAGGCTCTGTTGCTTTGTTTTTTAAATGTTTCAGGAAACACCATACACTTCTCCCGAGTGTCTGTTGACCATTGACATCCCGCCCATGAGCATAACAAGGCTCCCAGTTCTCCATGGCCTGTCCTGCCTTTCTGGATTTTACACTTTTTTCAGATGGCCCTTTTGACCGGGGGGAAGTGAGACTTCATTGTAGTGCAGATTTCCTTTGCAAGCTTGCTTGGTTGGCCAAAAAGGGCGTATGCGTTTTTTCCTGAATATATTCAGGAAAAAACGCATACGCCCTTTTTGGCCAAGTGCATCATTGTGGACGTTCTGCCTCTTTTCCTAGGCTTTCAATGCAATTCCAGTCTACCTCCTGAAATCGGTTTCCTGCAATTCTGCCCCGCTTTCAAGTCCTCTTGGCAGCCTTAATTCAGTATATTTTTGGACGATAGCTGTCATTTATAACTCTGCAGGTTTGTGAATTACAGTGCCCCTGAGCTCCTTTCTTCAACTCTCTTTCTTGTGACCTGGCCGCAACACCACAGGATGGCTTCAGGCCCTAATCTGGTTCCGGCACGGCACGCTGAGCCTTTGGTTAATTCCTCTTCCTGGTGGGAAATGAGAGTTAAATTTGCCCGTCCAGACACCTCCAGCTAGTCTCTCATTGGTTCTCACTATTCCTGTTCATATTCCCCAGAAATTGCAAACTGGGCCAAACAGGAGGTTAAAGGCGCTGACTCTCCAAGTGGGGAGAGTGTTAGTAAAGCATCTGGAATGTTGCACCCGAGTACCAGGGGAGGAAAACTGAGACATATTTGAACACGTCTCCCGTTCACACGGTTGATCATACTCTGGGTTCCACATGCATGTTTTAGCTGAAGGAAGAATACCTTAAACCTGGGTAGTTGAAACCCGTGGAATGGGTACCATGCAATATGACTTCAAAGGGTCTTCATTTGCTCACCGAACCTCTCCAATCCTATCACTGCTGCGTTTATGCCCCTGTACACATGCTTGATTCTCTTTCAGAGATATAGCAATCCATAGGTTTTAAGATACTTACTAGTCAGGTGCATTCTTAGGCGTTTAATATGGGGTGTTGAGTCCATTTCGTTGAGCAAGGAGTAGCTCTTGTCTATTCCATATTTGGCTTAAGGAACTTTATCTGTGCTCATTTCAATCTCTGGTTTTATGCAGCACCCCAACTCACCTTTCCCCTTAAGCAAGCATAAGTTGGTTTTCTAAATTTGAGACCCTGTTCTGTTCTGTAATTCAGTTCCTGTGTAGCCAAGTTTACATTCCGTGTATTACTGATATCTTATGATGTTTCTTTTTCTGTGTGACTTATTTCAGTTAGAATCATCATACCTGAATCCACTCATTGTGCTGCTAAGGGCCTGATGACATAGATTTCATTGCTGAGTGATATTGCTTTGTAAGTAAATACCACAACTTCTTTATCCATTTTTCACTTTCTGCGATGTTGAACTTGTACTGTAAACGAGGTTCTTGTAAACAGAGGCGTCCCAAACTTTGGGGTGGCTGTGTCTTTTGATTTTAATTTCCCTAAGCTATAGGACCATAAGTGGAAGTGCCCTAGGCTCTGTTGCTTTGTTTTTTAAATGTTTCAGGAAACACCATACACTTCTCCCGAGTGTCTGTTGACCATTGACATCCCGCCCATGAGCATAACAAGGCTCCCAGTTCTCCATGGCCTGTCCTGCCTTTCTGGATTTTACACTTTTTTCAGATGGCCCTTTTGACCGGGGGGAAGTGAGACTTCATTGTAGTGCAGATTTCCTTTGCAAGCTTGCTTGGTTGGCCAAAAAGGGCGTATGCGTTTTTTCCTGAATATATTCAGGAAAAAACGCATACGCCCTTTTTGGCCAAGTGCATCATTGTGGACGTTCTGCCTCTTTTCCTAGGCTTTCAATGCAATTCCAGTCTACCTCCTGAAATCGGTTTCCTGCAATTCTGCCCCGCTTTCAAGTCCTCTTGGCAGCCTTACTTCAGTATATTTTTGGACGATAGCTGTCATTTATAACTCTGCAGGTTTGTGAATTACAGTGCCCCTGAGCTCCTTTCTTCAACTCGCTTTCTTGTGACCTGGCCGCAACACCGCAGGATGGCTTCAGGCCCTAATCTGGTTCCGGCACGGCACGCTGAGCCTTTGGTTATTTCCTCTTCCTGGTGGGAAATGAGAGTTAAATTTGCCCGTCCAGACACCTCCAGCTAGTCTCTCATTGGTTCTCCCTATTCCTGTTCATCTTCCGCAGAAATTGCAAACTGGGCCAAACAGGAGGTTAAAGGCGCTGACTCTCCAAGTGGGGAGAGTGTTAGTAAAGCGTCTGGAATGTTGCACCCGAGTACCAGGGGAGGAGAACTGAGACATATTTGAACTCGTCTCCCGTTCACATGGTTGATCATACTCCGGGTTCCACATGCATGTTTTAGCTGAAGGAAGAATAACTTAAACCTGGGTAGTTGAACCCCGTGGAATGGGTACCATACAATATGACTTCAAAGGGTCTTCATTTGCTCACCGAACCTCTCCAATCCTATCACTGCTGCGTTTATGCCCCTGTACACATGCTTGATTCTCTTTCGGAGACATAGCAATCCACAGGTTTTAAGATACTTACTAGTCAGGTACATTCTTAGTCGTTTAATATGTGGTGTTGAGTCCATTTCTTTGAGCAAGGAGTAGCTCTTGTCTATTCCATATTTGGCTTAAGGAACTTTATCTTTGCTCATTTCAATCTCTGGTTTTATGCAGCACCCCAACTCACCTTTCCCCTTAAGCAAGCATAAGTTGGTTTTCTAAATTTGAGACCCTGTTCTGTTCTGTAATTCAGTTCCTGTGTAGCCAAGTTTACATTCCGTGTATTACTGATATCTTATGATGTTTCTTTTTCTGTGTGACTTATTTCAGTTAGAATCATCATACCTGAATCCACTCATTGTGCTGCTAAGGGCCTGATGACATAGATTTCATTGCTGAGTGATATTGCTTTGTAAGTAAATACCACAACTTCTTTATCCATTTTTCACTTTCTGCGATGTTGAATTTGTACTGTAAACGAGGTTCTTGAAAACAGAGGCGTCCCAAACTTTGGGGTGGCTGTGTCTTTTTGATTTTAATTTCCCTAAGCTATAGGACCATAAGTGGAAGTGCCCTAGGCTCTGTTGCTTTGTTTTTTAGATGTTTCAGGAAACACCATACACTTCTCCCGAGTGTCTGTTGACCAGTGACATCCCGCCCATGAGCATAACAAGGCTCCCAGTTCTCCATGGCCTGTCCTGCCTTTCTGGATTTTACACTTTTTTCAGATGGCCCTTTTGACCGGGGGGAAGTGAGACTTCATTGTAGTGCAGATTTCCTTTGCAAGCTTGCTTGGTTGGCCAAAAAGGGCGTATACGTTTTTTCCTGAATATATTCAGGAAAAAACGCATACGCCCTTTTTGGCCAAGTGCATCATTGTGGACGTTCTGCCTCTTTTCCTAGGCTTTCAATGCAATTCCAGTCTACCTCCTGAAATCGGTTTCCTGCAATTCTGCCCCGCTTTCAAGTCCTCTTGGCAGCCTTACTTCAGTATATTTTTGGACGATAGCTGTCATTTATAACTCTGCAGGTTTGTGAATTACAGTGCCCCTGAGCTCCTTTCTTCAACTCGCTTTCTTGTGACCTGGCCGCAACACCGCAGGATGGCTTCAGGCCCTAATCTGGTTCCGGCACGGCACGCTGAGCCTTTGGTTATGTCCTCTTCCTGGTGGGAAATGAGAGTTAAATTTGCCCGTCCAGACACCTCCAGCTAGTCTCTCATTGGTTCTCCCTATTCCTGTTCATCTTCCACAGAAATTGCAAACTGGGCCAAACAGGAGGTTAAAGGGACTGACTCTCCAAGTCGGGAGAGTGTTAGTAAAGCGTCTGGAATGTTGCACCCGAGTACCAGGGGAGGAAAACTGAGACATATTTGAACACGTCTCCCGTTCACATGGTTGATCTTACTCTGGGTTACACATGCATGTTTTAGCTGAAGGAAGAATACCTTAAACCTGGGTAGTTGGAACCCGTGGAATGGGTACCATGCAATATGACTTCAAAGGGTCTTCCTTTGCTCACCGAACCTCTCCAATCCTATCACTGCTGCGTTTATGCCCCTGTACACACGCTTGATTCTCTTTTGGAGACATAGCAATCCATAGGTTTTAAGATACTTACTAGTCAGGTACATTCTTAGGCGTTTAATATGGGGTGTTGAGTCCATTTCGTTGAGCAAGGAGTAGCTCTTGTCTATTCCATATTTGGCTTAAGGAACTTTATCTGTGCTCATTTCAATCTCTGGTTTTATGCAGCACCCCAACTCACCTTTCCCCTTAAGCAAGCATAAGTTGGTTTTCTAAATTTGAGACCCTGTTCTATTTTGGAATTCAGTTCCTGTGTAGCCAAGTTTACATTCCGTGTATTAGTGATATCTTATGATGTTTCCTTTTCTGTGTGACTTATTTCAGTTAGAATCATCGTACCTGAATCCACTCATTATGCTGCTACGGGCCTGATGACATAGATTTCATTGCTGAGTGATACTGCATTGTACGTAAGTACCACAAGTTCTTTATCCATTTTTCACTTTCTGTGATATTGAACTTGTACGGTAAACGAGGTTCTTGTAAACAGAGGCGTCCCAAACTTTGGGGTGGCTGTGTCTTTTTTATTTTAATTTCCCTAAGTTATAGGACCATAAGTGGAAGTGCCCTAGGCTCTGTTGCTTTGTTTTTTAGATGTTTCAGGAAACACCATACACTTCTCCCGAGTGTCTGTTGGCAATTTACATCCTGCCCATCAGCATAACAAGGCTCCCAGTTCTCCATGGCCTGTCCTGCCTTTCTGGATTTTACACTTTTTTCAGATGGCCCTTTTGACCGGGGGGAAGTGAGACTTCATTGTAGTGCAGATTTCCTTTGCAAGCTTGCTTGGTTGGCCAAAAAGGGCGTATGCGTTTTTTCCTGAATATATTCAGGAAAAAACGCATACGCCCTTTTTGGCCAAGTGCATCATTGTGGACGTTCTGCCTCTTTTCCTAGGCTTTCAATGCAATTCCAGTCTACCTCCTGAAATCGGTTTCCTGCAATTCTGCCCCGCTTTCAAGTCCTCTTGGCAGCCTTAATTCAGTATATTTTTGGACGATAGCTGTCATTTATAACTCTGCAGGTTTGTGAATTACAGTGCCCCTGAGCTCCTTTCTTCAACTCGCTTTCTTGTGACCTGGCCGCAACACCACAGGATGGCTTCAGGCCCTAATCTGGTTCCGGCACGGCACGCTGAGCCTTTGGTTAATTCCTCTTCCTGGTGGGAAATGAGAGTTAAATTTGCCCGTCCAGACACCTCCAGCTAGTCTCTCATTGGTTCTCACTATTCCTGTTCATATTCCCCAGAAATTGCAAACTGGGCCAAACAGGAGGTTAAAGGCGCTGACTCTCCAAGTGGGGAGAGTGTTAGTAAAGCATCTGGAATGTTGCACCCGAGTACCAGGGGAGGAAAACTGAGACATATTTGAACACGTCTCCCGTTCACACGGTTGATCATACTCTGGGTTCCACATGCATGTTTTAGCTGAAGGAAGAATACCTTAAACCTGGGTAGTTGAAACCCGTGGAATGGGTACCATGCAATATGACTTCAAAGGGTCTTCATTTGCTCACCGAACCTCTCCAATCCTATCACTGCTGCGTTTATGCCCCTGTACACATGCTTGATTCTCTTTCAGAGATATAGCAATCCATAGGTTTTAAGATACTTACTAGTCAGGTGCATTCTTAGGCGTTTAATATGGGGTGTTGAGTCCATTTCGTTGAGCAAGGAGTAGCTCTTGTCTATTCCATATTTGGCTTAAGGAACTTTATCTGTGCTCATTTCAATCTCTGGTTTTATGCAGCACCCCAACTCACCTTTCCCCTTAAGCAAGCATAAGTTGGTTTTCTAAATTTGAGACCCTGTTCTGTTCTGTAATTCAGTTCCTGTGTAGCCAAGTTTACATTCCGTGTATTAGTGATATCTTATGATGTTTCTTTTTCTGTGTGACTTATTTCAGTTAGAATCATCGTACCTGAATCCACTCATTATGCTGCTACGGGCCTGATGACATAGATTTCATTGCTGAGTGATACTGCATTGTACATAAGTACCACAAGTTCTTTATCCATTTTTCACTTTCTGTGATATTGAACTTGTACGGTAAACGAGGTTCTTGTAAACAGAGCCGTTCCAAACTTTGGGGTGGCTGTGTCTTTTTGATTTTAATTTCCCTAAGCTATAGGACCATAAGTGGAAGTGCCCTAGGCTCTGTTGCTTTGTTTTTTAGATGTTTCAGGAAACACCATACACTTCTCCCGAGTGTCTGTTGGCAATTTACATCCCGCCCATCAGCATAACAAGGCTCCCTGTTCTACATGGCCTGTCCTGCCTTTCTGGATTTTACACTTTTTTCAGATGGCCCTTTTGACCGGGGGGAAGTGAGACTTCATTGTAGTGCAGATTTCCTTTGCAAGCTTGCTTGGTTGGCCAAAAAGGGTGTATGCGTTTTTTCCTGAATATATTCAGGAAAAAACGCATACGCCCTTTTTGGCCAAGTGCATCATTGTGGACGATCTGCCTCTTTTCCTATGCTTTCAATGCAATTCCAGTCTACCTCCTGAAATCGGTTTCCTGGAATTCTGCCCCGCTTTCAAGTCCTCTTGGCAGCCTTACTTCAGTATATTTTTGGACGATAGCTGTCATTTATAACTCTGCAGGTTTGTGAATTACAGTGCCCCTGAGCTCCTTTCTTCAACTCGCTTTCTTGTGACCTGGCCGCAACACCACAGGATGGCTTCAGGCCCTAATCTGGTTCCGGCACGGCACGCTGAGCCTTTGGTTAATTCCTCTTCCTGGTGGGAAATGAGAGTTAACTTTGCCCGTCCAGACACCTCCAGCTAGTCTCTCATTGGTTCTCACTATTCCTGTTCATCTTCCCCAGAAATTGCAAACTGGGCCAAACAGGAGGTTAAAGGCGCTGACTCTCCAAGTGGGGAGAGTGTTAGTAAAGCGTCTGGAATGTTGCACCCGAGTACCAGGGGAGGAAAACTGAGACATATTTGAACACGTCTCCCATTCACACGGTTGATCATACTCTGGGTTACACATGCATGTTTTAGCTGAAGGAACAATACCTTAAACCTGGGTAGTTGGAACCCGTGGAATGGGTACCATGCAATATGACTTCAAAGGGTCTTCCTTTGCTCACCGAATCTCTCCAATCCTATCACTGCTGCGTTTATGCCCCTGTACACACGCTTGATTCTCTTTTGGAGACATAGCAATCCATAGGTTTTAAGATACTTACTAGTCAGGTACATTCTTAGGCGTTTAATATGGGGTGTTGAGTCCATTTCGTTGAGCAAGGAGTAGCTCTTGTCTATTCCATATTTGGCTTAAGGAACTTTATCTGTGCTCATTTCAATCTCTGGTTTTATGCAGCACCCCAACTCACCTTTCCCCTTAAGCAAACATAAGTTGGTTTTCTAAATTTGAGACCCTGTTCTATTTTGGAATTCAGTTCCTGTGTAGCCAAGTTTACATTCCGTGTATTAGTGATATCTTATGATGTTTCTTTTTCTGTGTGACTTATTTCAGTTAGAATCATCGTACCTGAATCCACTCATTATGCTGCTACGGGCCTGATGACATAGATTTCATTGCTGAGGGATACTGCATTGTACGTAAGTACCACATGTTCTTTATCCATTTTTCACTTTCTGTGATATTGAACTGGTACGGTAAACGAGGTTCTTGTAAACAGAGGCGTCCCAAACTTTGGGGTGGCTGTGCCTTTTTGATTTTAATTTCCCTAAGCTATAGGACCATAAGTGGAAGTGCCCTAGGCTCTGTTGCTTTGTTTTTTAGATGTTTCAGGAAACACCATACACTTCTCCCGAGTGTCTGTTGGCAATTTACATCCTGCCCATCAGCATAACAAGGCTCCCAGTTCTCCATGGCCTGTCCTGCCTTTCTGGATTTTACACTTTTTTCAGATGGCCCTTTTGACCGGGGGGAAGTGAGACTTCATTGTAGTGCAGATTTCCTTTGCAAGCTTGCTTGGTTGGCCAAAAAGGGCGTATACGTTTTTTCCTGAATATATTCAGGAAAAAACGCATACGCCCTTTTTGGCCAAGTGCATCATTGTGGACGTTCTGCCTCTTTTCCTAGGCTTTCAATGCAATTCCAGTCTACCTCCTGAAATCGGTTTCCTGTAATTCTGCCCCGCTTTCAAGTCCTCTTGGCAGCCTTACTTCAGTATATTTTTGGACGATAGCTGTCATTTATAACTCTGCAGGTTTGTGAATTACAGTGCCCCTGAGCTCCTTTCTTCAACTCGCTTTCTTGTGACCTGGCCGCAACATCGCAGGATGGCTTCAGGCCCTAATCTGGTTCCGGCACGGCACGCTGAGCCTTTGGTTATTTCCTCTTCCTGGTGGGAAATGAGAGTTAAATTTGCCCGTCCAGACACCTCCAGCTAGTCTCTCATTGGTTCTCCCTATTCCTGTTCATCTTCCGCAGAAATTGCAAACTGGGCCAAACAGGAGGTTAAAGGCGCTGACTCTCCAAGTGGGGAGAGTGTTAGTAAAGCGTCTGGAATGTTGCACCCGAGTACCAGGGGAGGAAAACTGAGACATATTTGAACACGTCTCCCATTCACACGGTTGATCATACTCTGGGTTACACATGCATGTTTTAGCTGAAGGAAGAATACCTTAAACCTGGGTAGTTGGAACCCGTGGAATGGGTACCATGCAATGTGACTTCAAAGGGTCTTCCTTTGCTCACCGAACCTCTCCAATCCTATCACTGCTGCGTTTATGCCCCTGTACACACGCTTGATTCTCTTTTGGAGACATAGCAATCCATAGGTTTTAAGATACTTACTAGTCAGGTACATTCTTAGGCGTTTAATATGGGGTGTTGAGTCCATTTCGTTGAGCAAGGAGTAGCTCTTGTCTATTCCATATTTGGCTTAAGGAACTTTATCTGTGCTCATTTCAATCTCTGGTTTTATGCAGCACCCCAACTCACCTTTCCCCTTAAGCAAGCATAAGTTGGTTTTCTAAATTTGAGACCCTGTTCTATTTTGGAATTCAGTTCCTGTGTAGCCAAGTTTACATTCCGTGTATTAGTGATATCTTATGATGTTTCTTTTTCTGTGTGACTTATTTCAGTTAGAATCATCGTACCTGAATCCACTCATTATGCTGCTACGGGCCTGATGACATAGATTTCATTGCTGAGTGATACTGCATTGTACGTAAGTACCACAAGTTCTTTATCCATTTTTCACTTTCTGTGATATTGAACTTGTACGGTAAACGAGGTTCTTGTAAACAGAGGCGTCCCAAACTTTGGGGTGGCTGTGTCTTTTTTATTTTAATTTCCCTAAGCTATAGGACCATAAGTGGAAGTGCCCTAGGCTCTGTTGCTTTGTTTTTTAGATGTTTCAGGAAACACCATACACTTCTCCCGAGTGTCTGTTGGCAATTTACATCCTGCCCATCAGCATAACAAGGCTCCCAGTTCTCCATGGCCTGTCCTGCCTTTCTGGATTTTACACTTTTTTCAGATGGCCCTTTTGACCGGGGGGAAGTGAGACTTCATTGTAGTGCAGATTTCCTTTGCAAGCTTGCTTGGTTGGCTGAAAAGGGCGTATGCGTTTTTTCCTGAATATATTCAGGAAAAAACGCATACGCCCTTTTTGGCAAAGTGCATCATTGTGGACGATCTGCCTCTTTTCCTATGCTTTCAATGCAATTCCAGTCTACCTCCTGAAATCGGTTTCCTGCAATTCTGCCCCGCTTTCAAGTCCTCTTGGCAGCCTTACTTCAGTATATTTTTGGACGATAGCTGTCATTTATAACTCTGCAGGTTTGTGAATTACAGTGCCCCTGAGCTCCTTTCTTCAACTCGCTTTCTTGTGACCTGGCCGCAACACCACAGGATGGCTTCAGGCCCTAATCTGGTTCCGGCACGGCACGCTGAGCCTTTGGTTAATTCCTCTTCCTGGTGGGAAATGAGAGTTAAATTTGCCCGTCCAGACACCTCCAGCTAGTCTCTCATTGGTTCTCACTATTCCTGTTCATCTTCCCCAGAAATTGCAAACTGGGCCAAACAGGAGGTTAAAGGCGCTGACTCTCCAAGTGGGGAGAGTGTTAGTAAAGCGTCTGGAATGTTGCACCCGAGTACCAGGGGAGGAAAACTGAGACATATTTGAACACGTCTCCCGTTCACATGGTTGATCATACTCTGGGTTACACATGCATGTTTTAGCTGAAGGAACAATACCTTAAACCTGGGTAGTTGGAACCCGTGGAATGGGTACCATGCAATATGACTTCAAAGGGTCTTCCTTTGCTCACCGAATCTCTCCAATCCTATCACTGCTGCGTTTATGCCCCTGTACACACGCTTGATTCTCTTTTGGAGACATAGCAATCCATAGGTTTTAAGATACTTACTAGTCAGGTACATTCTTAGGCGTTTAATATGGGGTGTTGAGTCCATTTCGTTGAGCAAGGAGTAGCTCTTGTCTATTCCATATTTGGCTTAAGGAACTTTATCTGTGCTCATTTCAATCTCTGGTTTTATGCAGCACCCCAACTCACCTTTCCCCTTAAGCAAACATAAGTTGGTTTTCTAAATTTGAGACCCTGTTCTATTTTGGAATTCAGTTCCTGTGTAGCCAAGTTTACATTCCGTGTATTAGTGATATCTTATGATGTTTCTTTTTCTGTGTGACTTATTTCAGTTAGAATCATCGTACCTGAATCCACTCATTATGCTGCTACGGGCCTGATGACATAGATTTCATTGCTGAGTGATACTGCATTGTACGTAAGTACCACATGTTCTTTATCCATTTTTCACTTTCTGTGATATTGAACTGGTACGGTAAACGAGGTTCTTGTAAACAGAGGCGTCCCAAACTTTGGGGTGGCTGTGTCTTTTTGATTTTAATTTCCCTAAGCTATAGGACCATAAGTGGAAGTGCCCTAGGCTCTGTTGCTTTGTTTTTTAGATGTTTCAGGAAACACCATACACTTCTCCCGAGTGTCTGTTGGCAATTTACATCCTGCCCATCAGCATAACAAGGCTCCCAGTTCTCCATGGCCTGTCCTGCCTTTCTGGATTTTACACTTTTTTCAGATGGCCCTTTTGACCGGGAGGAAGTGAGACTTCATTGTAGTGCAGATTTCCTTTGCAAGCTTGCTTGGTTGGCTGAAAAGGGCGTATGCGTTTTTTCCTGAATATATTCAGGAAAAAACGCATACACCCTTTTTGGCCAAGTGCATCATTGTGGACGTTCTGCCTCTTTTCCTATGCTTTCAATGCAATTCCAGTCTACCTCCTGAAATCGGTTTCCTGCAATTCTGCCCCGCTTTCAAGTCCTCTTGGCAGCCTTACTTCAGTATATTTTTGGACGATAGCTGTCATTTATAACTCTGCAGGTTTGTGAATTACAGTGCCCCTGAGCTCCTTTCTTCAACTCGCTTTCTTGTGACCTGGCCGCAACACCACAGGATGGCTTCAGGCCCTAATCTGGTTCCGGCACGGCACGCTGAGCCTTTGGTTAATTCCTCTTCCTGGTGGGAAATGAGAGTTAAATTTGCCCGTCCAGACACCTCCAGCTACTCTCTCATTGGTTCTCACTATTCCTGTTCATCTTCCCCACAAATTGCAAACTGGGCCAAACAGGAGGTTAAAGGGACTGACTCTCCAAGTGGGGAGAGTGTTAGTAAAGCGTCTGGAATGTTGCACCCGAGTACCAGGGGAGGAAAACTGAGACATATTTGAACACGTCTCCCGTTCACACAGTTGATCATACTCTGGATTCCACATGCATGTTTTAGCTGAAGGAAGAATACCTTAAACCTGGAGAGTTGAGACCCGTGGAATGGGTACCATGCAATATGACTTCAAAGGGTCTTCATTTGCTCACCGAACCTCTCCAATCCTATCACTGCTGCGTTTATGCCCCTGTACACACGCTTGATTCTCTTTTGGAGACATAGCAATCCATAGGTTTTAAGATACTTACTAGTCAGGTACATTCTTAGGCTTTTAATATGCGGTGTTGAGTCCATTTCGTTGAGCAAGGAGTAGCTCTTGTCTATTCCATATTTGGCTTAAGGAACTTTATCTGTGCTCATTTCAATCTCCGGTTTTATGCAGCACCCCAACTCACCTTTCCCCTTAAGCAAGCATAAGTTGGTTTTCTAAATTTGAGACCCTGTTCTGTTTTGGAATTCAGTTCCTGTGTAGCCAAGTTTACATTCCGTGTATTAGTGATATCTTATGATGTTTCTTTTTCTGTGTGACTTATTTCAGTTAGAATCATCGTACCTGAATCCACTCATTATGCTGCTACGGGCCTGATGACATAGATTTCATTGCTGAGTGATACTGCATTGTACATAAGTACCACAAGTTCTTTATCCATTTTTCACTTTCTGTGATATTGAACTTGTACGGTAAACGAGGTTCTTGTAAACAGAGCCGTTCCAAACTTTGGGGTGGCTGTGTCTTTTTGATTTTAATTTCCCTAAGCTATAGGACCATAAGTGGAAGTGCCCTAGGCTCTGTTGCTTTGTTTTTTAGATGTTTCAGGAAACACCATACACTTCTCCCGAGTGTCTGTTGGCAATTTACATCCCGCCCATCAGCATAACAAGGCTCCCTGTTCTACATGGCCTGTCCTGCCTTTCTGGATTTTACACTTTTTTCAGATGGCCCTTTTGACCGGGGGGAAGTGAGACTTCATTGTAGTGCAGATTTCCTTTGCAAGCTTGCTTGGTTGGCCAAAAAGGGTGTATGCGTTTTTTCCTGAATATATTCAGGAAAAAACGCATACGCCCTTTTTGGCCAAGTGCATCATTGTGGACGATCTGCCTCTTTTCCTATGCTTTCAATGCAATTCCAGTCTACCTCCTGAAATCGGTTTCCTGCAATTCTGCCCCGCTTTCAAGTCCTCTTGGCAGCCTTACTTCAGTATATTTTTGGACGATAGCTGTCATTTATAACTCTGCAGGTTTGTGAATTACAGTGCCCCTGAGCTCCTTTCTTCAACTCGCTTTCTTGTGACCTGGCCGCAACACCACAGGATGGCTTCAGGCCCTAATCTGGTTCCGGCACGGCACGCTGAGCCTTTGGTTAATTCCTCTTCCTGGTGGGAAATGAGAGTTAACTTTGCCCGTCCAGACACCTCCAGCTAGTCTCTCATTGGTTCTCACTATTCCTGTTCATCTTCCCCAGAAATTGCAAACTGGGCCAAACAGGAGGTTAAAGGCGCTGACTCTCCAAGTGGGGAGAGTGTTAGTAAAGCGTCTGGAATGTTGCACCCGAGTACCAGGGGAGGAAAACTGAGACATATTTGAACACGTCTCCCATTCACACGGTTGATCATACTCTGGGTTACACATGCATGTTTTAGCTGAAGGAACAATACCTTAAACCTGGGTAGTTGGAACCCGTGGAATGGGTACCATGCAATATGACTTCAAAGGGTCTTCCTTTGCTCACCGAATCTCTCCAATCCTATCACTGCTGCGTTTATGCCCCTGTACACACGCTTGATTCTCTTTTGGAGACATAGCAATCCATAGGTTTTAAGATACTTACTAGTCAGGTACATTCTTAGGCGTTTAATATGGGGTGTTGAGTCCATTTCGTTGAGCAAGGAGTAGCTCTTGTCTATTCCATATTTGGCTTAAGGAACTTTATCTGTGCTCATTTCAATCTCTGGTTTTATGCAGCACCCCAACTCACCTTTCCCCTTAAGCAAACATAAGTTGGTTTTCTAAATTTGAGACCCTGTTCTATTTTGGAATTCAGTTCCTGTGTAGCCAAGTTTACATTCCGTGTATTAGTGATATCTTATGATGTTTCTTTTTCTGTGTGACTTATTTCAGTTAGAATCATCGTACCTGAATCCACTCATTATGCTGCTACGGGCCTGATGACATAGATTTCATTGCTGAGGGATACTGCATTGTACGTAAGTACCACATGTTCTTTATCCATTTTTCACTTTCTGTGATATTGAACTGGTACGGTAAACGAGGTTCTTGTAAACAGAGGCGTCCCAAACTTTGGGGTGGCTGTGCCTTTTTGATTTTAATTTCCCTAAGCTATAGGACCATAAGTGGAAGTGCCCTAGGCTCTGTTGCTTTGTTTTTTAGATGTTTCAGGAAACACCATACACTTCTCCCGAGTGTCTGTTGGCAATTTACATCCTGCCCATCAGCATAACAAGGCTCCCAGTTCTCCATGGCCTGTCCTGCCTTTCTGGATTTTACACTTTTTTCAGATGGCCCTTTTGACCGGGGGGAAGTGAGACTTCATTGTAGTGCAGATTTCCTTTGCAAGCTTGCTTGGTTGGCCAAAAAGGGCGTATACGTTTTTTCCTGAATATATTCAGGAAAAAACGCATACGCCCTTTTTGGCCAAGTGCATCATTGTGGACGTTCTGCCTCTTTTCCTAGGCTTTCAATGCAATTCCAGTCTACCTCCTGAAATCGGTTTCCTGTAATTCTGCCCCGCTTTCAAGTCCTCTTGGCAGCCTTACTTCAGTATATTTTTGGACGATAGCTGTCATTTATAACTCTGCAGGTTTGTGAATTACAGTGCCCCTGAGCTCCTTTCTTCAACTCGCTTTCTTGTGACCTGGCCGCAACATCGCAGGATGGCTTCAGGCCCTAATCTGGTTCCGGCACGGCACGCTGAGCCTTTGGTTATTTCCTCTTCCTGGTGGGAAATGAGAGTTAAATTTGCCCGTCCAGACACCTCCAGCTAGTCTCTCATTGGTTCTCCCTATTCCTGTTCATCTTCCGCAGAAATTGCAAACTGGGCCAAACAGGAGGTTAAAGGCGCTGACTCTCCAAGTGGGGAGAGTGTTAGTAAAGCGTCTGGAATGTTGCACCCGAGTACCAGGGGAGGAAAACTGAGACATATTTGAACACGTCTCCCATTCACACGGTTGATCATACTCTGGGTTACACATGCATGTTTTAGCTGAAGGAAGAATACCTTAAACCTGGGTAGTTGGAACCCGTGGAATGGGTACCATGCAATGTGACTTCAAAGGGTCTTCCTTTGCTCACCGAACCTCTCCAATCCTATCACTGCTGCGTTTATGCCCCTGTACACACGCTTGATTCTCTTTTGGAGACATAGCAATCCATAGGTTTTAAGATACTTACTAGTCAGGTACATTCTTAGGCGTTTAATATGGGGTGTTGAGTCCATTTCGTTGAGCAAGGAGTAGCTCTTGTCTATTCCATATTTGGCTTAAGGAACTTTATCTGTGCTCATTTCAATCTCTGGTTTTATGCAGCACCCCAACTCACCTTTCCCCTTAAGCAAGCATAAGTTGGTTTTCTAAATTTGAGACCCTGTTCTATTTTGGAATTCAGTTCCTGTGTAGCCAAGTTTACATTCCGTGTATTAGTGATATCTTATGATGTTTCTTTTTCTGTGTGACTTATTTCAGTTAGAATCATCGTACCTGAATCCACTCATTATGCTGCTACGGGCCTGATGACATAGATTTCATTGCTGAGTGATACTGCATTGTACGTAAGTACCACAAGTTCTTTATCCATTTTTCACTTTCTGTGATATTGAACTTGTACGGTAAACGAGGTTCTTGTAAACAGAGGCGTCCCAAACTTTGGGGTGGCTGTGTCTTTTTTATTTTAATTTCCCTAAGCTATAGGACCATAAGTGGAAGTGCCCTAGGCTCTGTTGCTTTGTTTTTTAGATGTTTCAGGAAACACCATACACTTCTCCCGAGTGTCTGTTGGCAATTTACATCCTGCCCATCAGCATAACAAGGCTCCCAGTTCTCCATGGCCTGTCCTGCCTTTCTGGATTTTACACTTTTTTCAGATGGCCCTTTTGACCGGGGGGAAGTGAGACTTCATTGTAGTGCAGATTTCCTTTGCAAGCTTGCTTGGTTGGCTGAAAAGGGCGTATGCGTTTTTTCCTGAATATATTCAGGAAAAAACGCATACGCCCTTTTTGGCAAAGTGCATCATTGTGGACGATCTGCCTCTTTTCCTATGCTTTCAATGCAATTCCAGTCTACCTCCTGAAATCGGTTTCCTGCAATTCTGCCCCGCTTTCAAGTCCTCTTGGCAGCCTTACTTCAGTATATTTTTGGACGATAGCTGTCATTTATAACTCTGCAGGTTTGTGAATTACAGTGCCCCTGAGCTCCTTTCTTCAACTCGCTTTCTTGTGACCTGGCCGCAACACCACAGGATGGCTTCAGGCCCTAATCTGGTTCCGGCACGGCACGCTGAGCCTTTGGTTAATTCCTCTTCCTGGTGGGAAATGAGAGTTAAATTTGCCCGTCCAGACACCTCCAGCTAGTCTCTCATTGGTTCTCACTATTCCTGTTCATCTTCCCCAGAAATTGCAAACTGGGCCAAACAGGAGGTTAAAGGCGCTGACTCTCCAAGTGGGGAGAGTGTTAGTAAAGCGTCTGGAATGTTGCACCCGAGTACCAGGGGAGGAAAACTGAGACATATTTGAACACGTCTCCCGTTCACATGGTTGATCATACTCTGGGTTACACATGCATGTTTTAGCTGAAGGAACAATACCTTAAACCTGGGTAGTTGGAACCCGTGGAATGGGTACCATGCAATATGACTTCAAAGGGTCTTCCTTTGCTCACCGAATCTCTCCAATCCTATCACTGCTGCGTTTATGCCCCTGTACACACGCTTGATTCTCTTTTGGAGACATAGCAATCCATAGGTTTTAAGATACTTACTAGTCAGGTACATTCTTAGGCGTTTAATATGGGGTGTTGAGTCCATTTCGTTGAGCAAGGAGTAGCTCTTGTCTATTCCATATTTGGCTTAAGGAACTTTATCTGTGCTCATTTCAATCTCTGGTTTTATGCAGCACCCCAACTCACCTTTCCCCTTAAGCAAACATAAGTTGGTTTTCTAAATTTGAGACCCTGTTCTATTTTGGAATTCAGTTCCTGTGTAGCCAAGTTTACATTCCGTGTATTAGTGATATCTTATGATGTTTCTTTTTCTGTGTGACTTATTTCAGTTAGAATCATCGTACCTGAATCCACTCATTATGCTGCTACGGGCCTGATGACATAGATTTCATTGCTGAGTGATACTGCATTGTACGTAAGTACCACATGTTCTTTATCCATTTTTCACTTTCTGTGATATTGAACTGGTACGGTAAACGAGGTTCTTGTAAACAGAGGCGTCCCAAACTTTGGGGTGGCTGTGTCTTTTTGATTTTAATTTCCCTAAGCTATAGGACCATAAGTGGAAGTGCCCTAGGCTCTGTTGCTTTGTTTTTTAGATGTTTCAGGAAACACCATACACTTCTCCCGAGTGTCTGTTGGCAATTTACATCCTGCCCATCAGCATAACAAGGCTCCCAGTTCTCCATGGCCTGTCCTGCCTTTCTGGATTTTACACTTTTTTCAGATGGCCCTTTTGACCGGGAGGAAGTGAGACTTCATTGTAGTGCAGATTTCCTTTGCAAGCTTGCTTGGTTGGCTGAAAAGGGCGTATGCGTTTTTTCCTGAATATATTCAGGAAAAAACGCATACACCCTTTTTGGCCAAGTGCATCATTGTGGACGTTCTGCCTCTTTTCCTATGCTTTCAATGCAATTCCAGTCTACCTCCTGAAATCGGTTTCCTGCAATTCTGCCCCGCTTTCAAGTCCTCTTGACAGCCTTACTTCAGTAGATTTTTGGATGATAGCTGTCATTTATAACTCTGAAGGTTTGTGCATTACAGTGCCCCTGAGCTACTTTCTTCAACTCGCTTTCTTGTGAGCTGGCCGCAACACCGCATGATGGCTTCAGGCCCTAATCTGGTTCCGGCACGGCACGCTGAGCCTTTGGTTATTTCCTCTTCTTGGTGGGAAATGAGAGTTAAATTTGCCCGTCCTGACACCTCCAGCTAGTCTCTCATTGGTTCTCCCTATTCCTGTTCATCTTCCGCAGAAATTGCAAACTGGGCCAAACAGGAGGTTAAAGGCGCTGACTCTCCAAGTGGGGAGAGTGTTAGTAAAGCGTCTGGAATGTTGCACCCGAGTACCAGGGGAGGAAAACTGAGACATATTTGAACACATCTCCCGTTCACACGGTTGATCATACTCTGGGTTCCACATGCATGTTTTAGCTGAAGGAAGAATACCTTAAACCTGGAGAGTTGAGACCCGTGGAATGGGTACCATGCAATATGACTTCAAAGGGTCTTCATTTGCTCACCGAACCTCTCCAATCCTATCACTGCTGCGTTTATGCCCCTGTACACACGCTTGATTCTCTTTTGGAGACATAGCAATCCATAGGTTTTAAGATACTTACTAGTCAGGTATATTCTTAGGCGTTTAATATGGGGTGTTGAGTCCATTTCGTTGAGCAAGGAGTAGCTCTTGTCTATTCCATATTTGGCTTAAGGAACTTTATCTGTGCTCATTTCAATCTCCGGTTTTATGCAGCACCCCAACTCACCTTTCCCCTTAAGCAAGCATAAGTTGGTTTTCTAAATTTGAGACCCTGTTCTGTTTTGGAATTCAGTTCCTATGTAGCCAAGTTTACATTCCGTGTATTAGTGATATCTTATGATGTTTCTTTTTCTGTGTGACTTATTTCAGTTAGAATCATCGTACCTGAATCCACTCATTATGCTGCTACGGGCCTGATGACATAGATTTCATTGCTGAGTGATACTGCATTGTACATAAGTACCACAAGTTCTTTATCCATTTTTCACTTTCTGTGATATTGAACTTGTACGGTAAACGAGGTTCTTGTAAACAGAGGCGTCCCAAACTTTGGGGTGGCTGTGTCTTTTTGATTTTAATTTCCCTAAGCTATAGGACCATAAGTGGAAGTGCCCTAGGCTCTGTTCCTTTGTTTTTTAGATGTTTCAGGAAACACCATACACTTCTCCCGAGTGTCTGTTGGCAATTTACATCCCGCCCATCAGCATAACAAGGCTCCCAGTACTCCATGGCCTGTCCTGCCTTTCTGGATTTTACACTTTTTTCAGATGGCCCTTTTGACCGGGGGGAAGTGAGACTTCATTGTAGTGCAGATTTCCTTTGCAAGCTTGCTTGGTTGGCCAAAAAGGGCGTATGCGTTTTTTCCTGAATATATTCAGGAAAAAACGCATATGCCCTTTTTGGTCAAGTGCATCATTGTGGACGTTCTGCCTCTTTTCCTATGCTTTCAATGCAATTCCAGTCTACCTCCTGAAATCGGTTTCCTGCAATTCTGGCCCGCTTTCAAGTCCTCTTGGCAGCCTTACTTCAGTATATTTTTGGACGATAGCTGTCATTTATAACTCTGCAGGTTTGTGAATTACAGTGCCCCTGAGCTCCTTTCTTCAACTCGCTTTCTTGTGAGCTGGCCGCAACACCGCAGGATGGCTTCAGGCCCTAATCTTGTTCCGGCACGGCACGCTGAGCCTTTGGTTATTTCCTCTTCCTGGTGGGAAATGAGAGTTAAATTTGCCCGTCCAGACACATCCAGCTAGTCTCTCATTGGTTCTCCCTATTCCTGTTCATCTTCTGCAGAAATTGCAAACTGGGCCAAACAGGAGGTTAAAGGCGCTGACTCTCCAAGTGGGGAGAGTGTTAGTAAAGCGTCTGGAATGTTGCACCCGAGTACCAGGGGAGGAAAACTGAGACATATTTGAACACGTCTCCCGTTCACACGGTTGATCATACTCTGGATTCCACATGCATGTTTTAGCTGAAGGAAGAATACCTTAAACCTGGGTAGTTGAGACCCGTGGAATGGGTACCATGCAATATGACTTCAAAGGGTCTTCATTTGCTCACCGAACCTCTCCAATCCTATCACTGCTGCGTTTATGCCCCTGTACACACGCTTGATTCTCTTTTGGAGACATAGCAATCCATAGGTTTTAAGATACTTACTAGTCAGGTACATTCTTAGGCTTTTAATATGCGGTGTTGAGTCCATTTCGTTGAGCAAGGAGTAGCTCTTGTCTATTCCATATTTGGCTTAAGGAACTTTATCTGTGCTCATTTCAATCTCTGGTTTTATGCAGCACCCCAACTCACCTTTCCCCTTAAGCAAGCATAAGTTGGTTTTCTAAATTTGAGACCCTGTTCTGTTTTGGAATTCAGTTGCTGTGTAGCCAAGTTTACATTCCGTGTATTAGTGATATCTTATGATGTTTCTTTTTCTGTGTGACTTATTTCAGTTAGAATCATCGTACCTGAATCCACTCATTATGCTGCTACGGGCCTGATGACATAGATTTCATTGCTGAGTGATACTGCATTGTACATAAGTACCACAAGTTCTTTATCCATTTTTCACTTTCTGTGATATTGAACTTGTACGGTAAACGAGGTTCTTGTAAACAGAGCCGTTCCAAACTTTGGGGTGGCTGTGTCTTTTTGATTTTAATTTCCCTAAGCTATAGGACCATAAGTGGAAGTGCCCTAGGCTCTGTTGCTTTGTTTTTTAGATGTTTCAGGAAACACCATACACTTCTCCCGAGTGTCTGTTGGCAATTTACATCCCGCCCATCAGCATAACAACGCTCCCAGTTCTCCATGGCCTGTCCTGCCTTTCTGGATTTTACAGTTTTTTCAGATGGCCCTTTTGACCGGGGGGAAGTGAGACTTCATTGTAGTGCAGATTTCCTTTGCAAGCTTGCTTGCTTGGCCAAAAAGGGCGTATGCGTTTTTTCCAGAATATATTCAGGAAAAAACGCATACGCCCTTTTTGGCCAAGTGCATCATTGTGGATGTTCTGCCTCTTTTCCTATGCTTTCAATGCAATTCCAGTCTACCTCCTGAAATCGGTTTCCTGCAATTCTGCCCCGCTTTCAAGTCCTCTTGGCAGCCTTACTTCAGTATATTTTTGGACGATAGCTGTCATTTATAACTCTGCAGGTTTGTGACTTACAGTGCCCCTGAGCTCCTTTCTTCAACTCGCTTTCTTGTGAGCTGGCCGGAACACCGCAGGATGGCTTCAGGCCCTAATCTGGTTCTGGCACGGCACGCTGAGCCTTTGGTTATTTCCTCTTCCTGGTGGGAAATGAGAGTTAAATTTGCCCGTCCAGACACATCCAGCTAGTCTCTCATTGGTTCTCGCTATTCCTCTTCATCTTCCACAGAAATTGCAAACTGGGCCAAACAGGAGGTTAAAGGCGCTGACTCTCCAAGTGGGGAGAGTGTTAGTAAAGCGTCTGGAATGTTGCACCCGAGAACCAGGGGAGGAAAACTGAGACATATTTGAACACGTCTCCCATTCACACGGTTGATCATACTCTGGATTCCACATGCATGTTTTAGCTGAAGGAAGAATACCTTAAACCTGGAGAGTTGAGACCCGTGGAATGGGTACCATGCAATATGACTTCAAAGGGTCTTCATTTGCTCACCGAACCTCTCCAATCCTATCACTGCTGCGTTTATGCCCCTGTACACACGCTTGATTCTCTTTTGGAGACATAGCAATCCATAGGTTTTAAGATACTTACTAGTCAGGTACATTCTTAGGCATTTAATATGGGGTGTTGAGTCCATTTCGTTGAGCAAGGAGTAGCTCTTGTCTATTCCATATTTGGCTTAAGGAACTTTATCTGTGCTCATTTCAATCTCTGGTTTTATGCAGCACCCCAACTCACCTTTTCTCTTTAGCAAACATAAGTTGGTTTTCTAAATTTGAGACCCTGTTCTGTTTTGGAATTCAGTTCCTGTGTAGCCGAGTTTACATTCCGTGTATTAGTGATATCTTATGATGTTTCTTTTTCTGTGTGACTTATTTCAGTTAGAATCATCGTACCTGAATCCACTCATTATGCTGCTACGGGCCTGATGACATAGATTTCATTGCTGAGTGATACTGCATTGTACGTAAGTACCACACGTTCTTTATCCATTTTTCACTTTCTGTGATACTGAACTTGTACGGTAAACGAGGTTCTTGTAAACAGAGGCGTCCCAAACTTTGGGGTGGCTGTGTCTTTTTGATTTTAATTTCCCTAAGCTATAGGACCATAAGTGGAAGTGCCCTAGGCTCTGTTGCTTTGTTTTTTAGATGTTTCAGGAAACACCATACACTTCTCCCGAGTGTCTGTTGGCAATTTACATCCCGCCCATCAGCATAACAAGGCTTCCAGTTCTCCATGGCCTGTCCTGCCTTCCTGGATTTTACACTATTTTCAGATGGCCCTTTTGACCGGGGGGAAGTGAGACTTCATTGTAGTGCAGATTTCCTTTGCAAGCTTGCTTGGTTGGCCAAAAAGGGCGTATGCGTTTTTTCCTGAATATATTCAGGAAAAAACGCATACGCCCTTTTTGGCCAAGTGCATCATTGTGGACGTTCTGCCTCTTTTCCTAGGCTTTCAATGCAATTCCAGTCTACCTCCTGAAATCGGTTTCCTGCAATTCTGCCCCGCTTTCAAGTCCTCTTGGCAGCCTTAATTCAGTATATTTTTGGACGATAGCTGTCATTTATAACTCTGCAGGTTTGTGAATTACAGTGCCCCTGAGCTCCTTTTTTCAACTCGCTTTCTTGTGACCTGGCCGCAACACCACAGGATGGCTTCAGGCCCTAATCTGGTTCCGGCACGGCACGCTGAGCCTTTGGTTAATTCCTCTTCCTGGTGGGAAATGAGAGTTAAATTTGCCCGTCCAGACACCTCCAGCTAGTCTCTCATTGGTTCTCACTATTCCTGTTCATATTCCCCAGAAATTGCAAACTGGGCCAAACAGGAGGTTAAAGGCGCTGACTCTCCAAGTGGGGAGAGTGTTAGTAAAGCGTCTGGAATGTTGCACCCGAGTACCAGGGGAGGAAAACTGAGACATATTTGAACACGTCTCCCGTTCACACGGTTGATCATACTCTGGGTTCCACATGCATGTTTTAGCTGAAGGAAGAATACCTTAAACCTGGGTAGTTGAAACCCGTGGAATGGGTACCATGCAATATGACTTCAAAGGGTCTTCATTTGCTCACCGAACCTCTCCAATCCTATCACTGCTGCGTTTATGCCCCTGTACACATGCTTGATTCTCTTTCAGAGATATAGCAATCCATAGGTTTTAAGATACTTACTAGTCAGGTGCATTCTTAGGCGTTTAATATGGGGTGTTGAGTCCATTTCGTTGAGCAAGGAGTAGCTCTTGTCTATTCCATATTTGGCTTAAGGAACTTTATCTGTGCTCATTTCAATCTCTGGTTTTATGCAGCACCCCAACTCACCTTTCCCCTTAAGCAAGCATAAGTTGGTTTTCTAAATTTGAGACCCTGTTCTGTTCTGTAATTCAGTTCCTGTGTAGCCAAGTTTACATTCCGTGTATTACTGATATCTTATGATGTTTCTTTTTCTGTGTGACTTATTTCAGTTAGAATCATCATACCTGAATCCACTCATTGTGCTGCTAAGGGCCTGATGACATAGATTTCATTGCTGAGTGATATTGCTTTGTAAGTAAATACCACAACTTCTTTATCCATTTTTCACTTTCTGCGATGTTGAACTTGTACTGTAAACGAGGTTCTTGTAAACAGAGGCGTCCCAAACTTTGGGGTGGCTGTGTCTTTTGATTTTAATTTCCCTAAGCTATAGGACCATAAGTGGAAGTGCCCTAGGCTCTGTTGCTTTGTTTTTTAAATGTTTCAGGAAACACCATACACTTCTCCCGAGTGTCTGTTGACCATTGACATCCCGCCCATGAGCATAACAAGGCTCCCAGTTCTCCATGGCCTGTCCTGCCTTTCTGGATTTTACACTTTTTTCAGATGGCCCTTTTGACCGGGGGGAAGTGAGACTTCATTGTAGTGCAGATTTCCTTTGCAAGCTTGCTTGGTTGGCCAAAAAGGGCGTATGCGTTTTTTCCTGAATATATTCAGGAAAAAACGCATACGCCCTTTTTGGCCAAGTGCATCATTGTGGACGTTCTGCCTCTTTTCCTAGGCTTTCAATGCAATTCCAGTCTACCTCCTGAAATCGGTTTCCTGCAATTCTGCCCCGCTTTCAAGTCCTCTTGGCAGCCTTACTTCAGTATATTTTTGGACGATAGCTGTCATTTATAACTCTGCAGGTTTGTGAATTACAGTGCCCCTGAGCTCCTTTCTTCAACTCGCTTTCTTGTGACCTGGCCGCAACACCGCAGGATGGCTTCAGGCCCTAATCTGGTTCCGGCACGGCACGCTGAGCCTTTGGTTATTTCCTCTTCCTGGTGGGAAATGAGAGTTAAATTTGCCCGTCCAGACACCTCCAGCTAGTCTCTCATTGGTTCTCCCTATTCCTGTTCATCTTCCGCAGAAATTGCAAACTGGGCCAAACAGGAGGTTAAAGGCGCTGACTCTCCAAGTGGGGAGAGTGTTAGTAAAGCGTCTGGAATGTTGCACCCGAGTACCAGGGGAGGAGAACTGAGACATATTTGAACTCGTCTCCCGTTCACATGGTTGATCATACTCCGGGTTCCACATGCATGTTTTAGCTGAAGGAAGAATAACTTAAACCTGGGTAGTTGAACCCCGTGGAATGGGTACCATACAATATGACTTCAAAGGGTCTTCATTTGCTCACCGAACCTCTCCAATCCTATCACTGCTGCGTTTATGCCCCTGTACACATGCTTGATTCTCTTTCGGAGACATAGCAATCCACAGGTTTTAAGATACTTACTAGTCAGGTACATTCTTAGTCGTTTAATATGTGGTGTTGAGTCCATTTCTTTGAGCAAGGAGTAGCTCTTGTCTATTCCATATTTGGCTTAAGGAACTTTATCTTTGCTCATTTCAATCTCTGGTTTTATGCAGCACCCCAACTCACCTTTCCCCTTAAGCAAGCATAAGTTGGTTTTCTAAATTTGAGACCCTGTTCTGTTCTGTAATTCAGTTCCTGTGTAGCCAAGTTTACATTCCGTGTATTACTGATATCTTATGATGTTTCTTTTTCTGTGTGACTTATTTCAGTTAGAATCATCATACCTGAATCCACTCATTGTGCTGCTAAGGGCCTGATGACATAGATTTCATTGCTGAGTGATATTGCTTTGTAAGTAAATACCACAACTTCTTTATCCATTTTTCACTTTCTGCGATGTTGAATTTGTACTGTAAACGAGGTTCTTGAAAACAGAGGCGTCCCAAACTTTGGGGTGGCTGTGTCTTTTTGATTTTAATTTCCCTAAGCTATAGGACCATAAGTGGAAGTGCCCTAGGCTCTGTTGCTTTGTTTTTTAGATGTTTCAGGAAACACCATACACTTCTCCCGAGTGTCTGTTGACCAGTGACATCCCGCCCATGAGCATAACAAGGCTCCCAGTTCTCCATGGCCTGTCCTGCCTTTCTGGATTTTACACTTTTTTCAGATGGCCCTTTTGACCGGGGGGAAGTGAGACTTCATTGTAGTGCAGATTTCCTTTGCAAGCTTGCTTGGTTGGCCAAAAAGGGCGTATACGTTTTTTCCTGAATATATTCAGGAAAAAACGCATACGCCCTTTTTGGCCAAGTGCATCATTGTGGACGTTCTGCCTCTTTTCCTAGGCTTTCAATGCAATTCCAGTCTACCTCCTGAAATCGGTTTCCTGCAATTCTGCCCCGCTTTCAAGTCCTCTTGGCAGCCTTACTTCAGTATATTTTTGGACGATAGCTGTCATTTATAACTCTGCAGGTTTGTGAATTACAGTGCCCCTGAGCTCCTTTCTTCAACTCGCTTTCTTGTGACCTGGCCGCAACACCGCAGGATGGCTTCAGGCCCTAATCTGGTTCCGGCACGGCACGCTGAGCCTTTGGTTATGTCCTCTTCCTGGTGGGAAATGAGAGTTAAATTTGCCCGTCCAGACACCTCCAGCTAGTCTCTCATTGGTTCTCCCTATTCCTGTTCATCTTCCACAGAAATTGCAAACTGGGCCAAACAGGAGGTTAAAGGGACTGACTCTCCAAGTCGGAAGAGTGTTAGTAAAGCGTCTGGAATGTTGCACCCGAGTACCAGGGGAGGAAAACTGAGACATATTTGAACACGTCTCCCGTTCACATGGTTGATCTTACTCTGGGTTACACATGCATGTTTTAGCTGAAGGAAGAATACCTTAAACCTGGGTAGTTGGAACCCGTGGAATGGGTACCATGCAATATGACTTCAAAGGGTCTTCCTTTGCTCACCGAACCTCTCCAATCCTATCACTGCTGCGTTTATGCCCCTGTACACACGCTTGATTCTCTTTTGGAGACATAGCAATCCATAGGTTTTAAGATACTTACTAGTCAGGTACATTCTTAGGCGTTTAATATGGGGTGTTGAGTCCATTTCGTTGAGCAAGGAGTAGCTCTTGTCTATTCCATATTTGGCTTAAGGAACTTTATCTGTGCTCATTTCAATCTCTGGTTTTATGCAGCACCCCAACTCACCTTTCCCCTTAAGCAAGCATAAGTTGGTTTTCTAAATTTGAGACCCTGTTCTATTTTGGAATTCAGTTCCTGTGTAGCCAAGTTTACATTCCGTGTATTAGTGATATCTTATGATGTTTCCTTTTCTGTGTGACTTATTTCAGTTAGAATCATCGTACCTGAATCCACTCATTATGCTGCTACGGGCCTGATGACATAGATTTCATTGCTGAGTGATACTGCATTGTACGTAAGTACCACAAGTTCTTTATCCATTTTTCACTTTCTGTGATATTGAACTTGTACGGTAAACGAGGTTCTTGTAAACAGAGGCGTCCCAAACTTTGGGGTGGCTGTGTCTTTTTTATTTTAATTTCCCTAAGTTATAGGACCATAAGTGGAAGTGCCCTAGGCTCTGTTGCTTTGTTTTTTAGATGTTTCAGGAAACACCATACACTTCTCCCGAGTGTCTGTTGGCAATTTACATCCTGCCCATCAGCATAACAAGGCTCCCAGTTCTCCATGGCCTGTCCTGCCTTTCTGGATTTTACACTTTTTTCAGATGGCCCTTTTGACCGGGGGGAAGTGAGACTTCATTGTAGTGCAGATTTCCTTTGCAAGCTTGCTTGGTTGGCCAAAAAGGGCGTATGCGTTTTTTCCTGAATATATTCCTGAATATATTCAGGAAAAAACGCATACGCCCTTTTTGCCCAAGTGCATCATTGTGGACGTTCTGCCTCTTTTCCTATGCTTTCAATGCAATTCCAGTCTACCTCCTGAAATCGGTTTCCTGCAATTCTGCCCCACTTTCAAGTCCTCTTGGCAGCCTTACTTCAGTATATTTTTGGACGATAGCTGTCATTTATAACTCTGCAGGTTTGTGAATTACAGTGCCCCTGAGCTCCTTTCTTCAACTCGCTTTCTTGTGACCTGGCCGCAACACCACAGGATGGCTTCAGGCCCTAATCTGGTTCCGGCACGGCACGCTGAGCCTTTGGTTAATTCCTCTTCCTGGTGGGAAATGAGAGTTAAATTTGCCCGTCCAGACACCTCCAGCTAGTCTCTCATTGGTTCTCCCTATTCCTGTTCATCTTCCGCAGAAATTGCAAACTGGGCCAAACAGGAGGTTAAAGGCACTGAGTCTCCATGTGGGGAGAGTGTTAGTAAAGCATCTGGAATGTTGCACCCGAGTACCAGGGGAGGAAAACTGAGACATATTTGAACACGTCTCCCGTTCACACGGTTGATCATACTCTGGGTTCCACATGCATGTTTTAGCTGAAGGAAGAATACCTTAAACCTGGGTAGTTGAAACCCGTGGAATGGGTACCATGCAATATGACTTCAAAGGGTCTTCATTTGCTCACCGAACCTCTCCAATCCTATCACTGCTGCGTTTATGCCCCTGTACACATGCTTGATTCTCTTTCAGAGATATAGCAATCCATAGGTTTTAAGATACTTACTAGTCAGGTGCATTCTTAGGCGTTTAATATGGGGTGTTGAGTCCATTTCGTTGAGCAAGGAGTAGCTCTTGTCTATTCCATATTTGGCTTAAGGAACTTTATCTGTGCTCATTTCAATCTCTGGTTTTATGCAGCACCCCAACTCACCTTTCCCCTTAAGCAAGCATAAGTTGGTTTTCTAAATTTGAGACCCTGTTCTGTTCTGTAATTCAGTTCCTGTGTAGCCAAGTTTACATTCCGTGTATTACTGATATCTTATGATGTTTCTTTTTCTGTGTGACTTATTTCAGTTAGAATCATCATACCTGAATCCACTCATTGTGCTGCTAAGGGCCTGATGACATAGATTTCATTGCTGAGTGATATTGCTTTGTAAGTAAATACCACAACTTCTTTATCCATTTTTCACTTTCTGCGATGTTGAACTTGTACTGTAAACGAGGTTCTTGTAAACAGAGGCGTCCCAAACTTTGGGGTGGCTGTGTCTTTTTGATTTTAATTTCCCTAAGCTATAGGACCATAAGTGGAAGTGCCCTAGGCTCTGTTGCTTTGTTTTTTAAATGTTTCAGGAAACACCATACACTTCTCCCGAGTGTCTGTTGACCATTGACATCCCGCCCATGAGCATAACAAGGCTCCCAGTTCTCCATGGCCTGTCCTGCCTTTCTGGATTTTACACTTTTTTCAGATGGCCCTTTTGACCGGGGGGAAGTGAGACTTCATTGTAGTGCAGATTTCCTTTGCAAGCTTGCTTGGTTGGCCAAAAAGGGCGTATGCGTTTTTTCCTGAATATATTCAGGAAAAAACGCATACGCCCTTTTTGGCCAAGTGCATCATTGTGGACGTTCTGCCTCTTTTCCTAGGCTTTCAATGCAATTCCAGTCTACCTCCTGAAATCGGTTTCCTGCAATTCTGCCCCGCTTTCAAGTCCTCTTGGCAGCCTTAATTCAGTATATTTTTGGACGATAGCTGTCATTTATAACTCTGCAGGTTTGTGAATTACAGTGCCCCTGAGCTCCTTTCTTCAACTCTCTTTCTTGTGACCTGGCCGCAACACCACAGGATGGCTTCAGGCCCTAATCTGGTTCCGGCACGGCACGCTGAGCCTTTGGTTAATTCCTCTTCCTGGTGGGAAATGAGAGTTAAATTTGCCCGTCCAGACACCTCCAGCTAGTCTCTCATTGGTTCTCACTATTCCTGTTCATATTCCCCAGAAATTGCAAACTGGGCCAAACAGGAGGTTAAAGGCGCTGACTCTCCAAGTGGGGAGAGTGTTAGTAAAGCATCTGGAATGTTGCACCCGAGTACCAGGGGAGGAAAACTGAGACATATTTGAACACGTCTCCCGTTCACACGGTTGATCATACTCTGGGTTCCACATGCATGTTTTAGCTGAAGGAAGAATACCTTAAACCTGGGTAGTTGAAACCCGTGGAATGGGTACCATGCAATATGACTTCAAAGGGTCTTCATTTGCTCACCGAACCTCTCCAATCCTATCACTGCTGCGTTTATGCCCCTGTACACATGCTTGATTCTCTTTCAGAGATATAGCAATCCATAGGTTTTAAGATACTTACTAGTCAGGTGCATTCTTAGGCGTTTAATATGGGGTGTTGAGTCCATTTCGTTGAGCAAGGAGTAGCTCTTGTCTATTCCATATTTGGCTTAAGGAACTTTATCTGTGCTCATTTCAATCTCTGGTTTTATGCAGCACCCCAACTCACCTTTCCCCTTAAGCAAGCATAAGTTGGTTTTCTAAATTTGAGACCCTGTTCTGTTCTGTAATTCAGTTCCTGTGTAGCCAAGTTTACATTCCGTGTATTACTGATATCTTATGATGTTTCTTTTTCTGTGTGACTTATTTCAGTTAGAATCATCATACCTGAATCCACTCATTGTGCTGCTAAGGGCCTGATGACATAGATTTCATTGCTGAGTGATATTGCTTTGTAAGTAAATACCACAACTTCTTTATCCATTTTTCACTTTCTGCGATGTTGAACTTGTACTGTAAACGAGGTTCTTGTAAACAGAGGCGTCCCAAACTTTGGGGTGGCTGTGTCTTTTGATTTTAATTTCCCTAAGCTATAGGACCATAAGTGGAAGTGCCCTAGGCTCTGTTGCTTTGTTTTTTAAATGTTTCAGGAAACACCATACACTTCTCCCGAGTGTCTGTTGACCATTGACATCCCGCCCATGAGCATAACAAGGCTCCCAGTTCTCCATGGCCTGTCCTGCCTTTCTGGATTTTACACTTTTTTCAGATGGCCCTTTTGACCGGGGGGAAGTGAGACTTCATTGTAGTGCAGATTTCCTTTGCAAGCTTGCTTGGTTGGCCAAAAAGGGCGTATGCGTTTTTTCCTGAATATATTCAGGAAAAAACGCATACGCCCTTTTTGGCCAAGTGCATCATTGTGGACGTTCTGCCTCTTTTCCTAGGCTTTCAATGCAATTCCAGTCTACCTCCTGAAATCGGTTTCCTGCAATTCTGCCCCGCTTTCAAGTCCTCTTGGCAGCCTTACTTCAGTATATTTTTGGACGATAGCTGTCATTTATAACTCTGCAGGTTTGTGAATTACAGTGCCCCTGAGCTCCTTTCTTCAACTCGCTTTCTTGTGACCTGGCCGCAACACCGCAGGATGGCTTCAGGCCCTAATCTGGTTCCGGCACGGCACGCTGAGCCTTTGGTTATTTCCTCTTCCTGGTGGGAAATGAGAGTTAAATTTGCCCGTCCAGACACCTCCAGCTAGTCTCTCATTGGTTCTCCCTATTCCTGTTCATCTTCCGCAGAAATTGCAAACTGGGCCAAACAGGAGGTTAAAGGCGCTGACTCTCCAAGTGGGGAGAGTGTTAGTAAAGCGTCTGGAATGTTGCACCCGAGTACCAGGGGAGGAGAACTGAGACATATTTGAACTCGTCTCCCGTTCACATGGTTGATCATACTCCGGGTTCCACATGCATGTTTTAGCTGAAGGAAGAATAACTTAAACCTGGGTAGTTGAACCCCGTGGAATGGGTACCATACAATATGACTTCAAAGGGTCTTCATTTGCTCACCGAACCTCTCCAATCCTATCACTGCTGCGTTTATGCCCCTGTACACATGCTTGATTCTCTTTCGGAGACATAGCAATCCACAGGTTTTAAGATACTTACTAGTCAGGTACATTCTTAGTCGTTTAATATGTGGTGTTGAGTCCATTTCTTTGAGCAAGGAGTAGCTCTTGTCTATTCCATATTTGGCTTAAGGAACTTTATCTTTGCTCATTTCAATCTCTGGTTTTATGCAGCACCCCAACTCACCTTTCCCCTTAAGCAAGCATAAGTTGGTTTTCTAAATTTGAGACCCTGTTCTGTTCTGTAATTCAGTTCCTGTGTAGCCAAGTTTACATTCCGTGTATTACTGATATCTTATGATGTTTCTTTTTCTGTGTGACTTATTTCAGTTAGAATCATCATACCTGAATCCACTCATTGTGCTGCTAAGGGCCTGATGACATAGATTTCATTGCTGAGTGATATTGCTTTGTAAGTAAATACCACAACTTCTTTATCCATTTTTCACTTTCTGCGATGTTGAATTTGTACTGTAAACGAGGTTCTTGAAAACAGAGGCGTCCCAAACTTTGGGGTGGCTGTGTCTTTTTGATTTTAATTTCCCTAAGCTATAGGACCATAAGTGGAAGTGCCCTAGGCTCTGTTGCTTTGTTTTTTAGATGTTTCAGGAAACACCATACACTTCTCCCGAGTGTCTGTTGACCAGTGACATCCCGCCCATGAGCATAACAAGGCTCCCAGTTCTCCATGGCCTGTCCTGCCTTTCTGGATTTTACACTTTTTTCAGATGGCCCTTTTGACCGGGGGGAAGTGAGACTTCATTGTAGTGCAGATTTCCTTTGCAAGCTTGCTTGGTTGGCCAAAAAGGGCGTATACGTTTTTTCCTGAATATATTCAGGAAAAAACGCATACGCCCTTTTTGGCCAAGTGCATCATTGTGGACGTTCTGCCTCTTTTCCTAGGCTTTCAATGCAATTCCAGTCTACCTCCTGAAATCGGTTTCCTGCAATTCTGCCCCGCTTTCAAGTCCTCTTGGCAGCCTTACTTCAGTATATTTTTGGACGATAGCTGTCATTTATAACTCTGCAGGTTTGTGAATTACAGTGCCCCTGAGCTCCTTTCTTCAACTCGCTTTCTTGTGACCTGGCCGCAACACCGCAGGATGGCTTCAGGCCCTAATCTGGTTCCGGCACGGCACGCTGAGCCTTTGGTTATGTCCTCTTCCTGGTGGGAAATGAGAGTTAAATTTGCCCGTCCAGACACCTCCAGCTAGTCTCTCATTGGTTCTCCCTATTCCTGTTCATCTTCCACAGAAATTGCAAACTGGGCCAAACAGGAGGTTAAAGGGACTGACTCTCCAAGTCGGGAGAGTGTTAGTAAAGCGTCTGGAATGTTGCACCCGAGTACCAGGGGAGGAAAACTGAGACATATTTGAACACGTCTCCCGTTCACATGGTTGATCTTACTCTGGGTTACACATGCATGTTTTAGCTGAAGGAAGAATACCTTAAACCTGGGTAGTTGGAACCCGTGGAATGGGTACCATGCAATATGACTTCAAAGGGTCTTCCTTTGCTCACCGAACCTCTCCAATCCTATCACTGCTGCGTTTATGCCCCTGTACACACGCTTGATTCTCTTTTGGAGACATAGCAATCCATAGGTTTTAAGATACTTACTAGTCAGGTACATTCTTAGGCGTTTAATATGGGGTGTTGAGTCCATTTCGTTGAGCAAGGAGTAGCTCTTGTCTATTCCATATTTGGCTTAAGGAACTTTATCTGTGCTCATTTCAATCTCTGGTTTTATGCAGCACCCCAACTCACCTTTCCCCTTAAGCAAGCATAAGTTGGTTTTCTAAATTTGAGACCCTGTTCTATTTTGGAATTCAGTTCCTGTGTAGCCAAGTTTACATTCCGTGTATTAGTGATATCTTATGATGTTTCCTTTTCTGTGTGACTTATTTCAGTTAGAATCATCGTACCTGAATCCACTCATTATGCTGCTACGGGCCTGATGACATAGATTTCATTGCTGAGTGATACTGCATTGTACGTAAGTACCACAAGTTCTTTATCCATTTTTCACTTTCTGTGATATTGAACTTGTACGGTAAACGAGGTTCTTGTAAACAGAGGCGTCCCAAACTTTGGGGTGGCTGTGTCTTTTTTATTTTAATTTCCCTAAGTTATAGGACCATAAGTGGAAGTGCCCTAGGCTCTGTTGCTTTGTTTTTTAGATGTTTCAGGAAACACCATACACTTCTCCCGAGTGTCTGTTGGCAATTTACATCCTGCCCATCAGCATAACAAGGCTCCCAGTTCTCCATGGCCTGTCCTGCCTTTCTGGATTTTACACTTTTTTCAGATGGCCCTTTTGACCGGGGGGAAGTGAGACTTCATTGTAGTGCAGATTTCCTTTGCAAGCTTGCTTGGTTGGCCAAAAAGGGCGTATGCGTTTTTTCCTGAATATATTCAGGAAAAAACGCATACGCCCTTTTTGGCCAAGTGCATCATTGTGGACGTTCTGCCTCTTTTCCTAGGCTTTCAATGCAATTCCAGTCTACCTCCTGAAATCGGTTTCCTGCAATTCTGCCCCGCTTTCAAGTCCTCTTGGCAGCCTTACTTCAGTATATTTTTGGACGATAGCTGTCATTTATAACTCTGCAGGTTTGTGACTTACAGTGCCCCTGAGCTCCTTTCTTCAACTCGCTTTCTTGTGAGCTGGCCGGAACACCGCAGGATGGCTTCAGGCCCTAATCTGGTTCTGGCACGGCACGCTGAGCCTTTGGTTATTTCCTCTTCCTGGTGGGAAATGAGAGTTAAATTTGCCCGTCCAGACACATCCAGCTAGTCTCTCATTGGTTCTCGCTATTCCTCTTCATCTTCCACAGAAATTGCAAACTGGGCCAAACAGGAGGTTAAAGGCGCTGACTCTCCAAGTGGGGAGAGTGTTAGTAAAGCGTCTGGAATGTTGCACCCGAGAACCAGGGGAGGAAAACTGAGACATATTTGAACACGTCTCCCATTCACACGGTTGATCATACTCTGGATTCCACATGCATGTTTTAGCTGAAGGAAGAATACCTTAAACCTGGAGAGTTGAGACCCGTGGAATGGGTACCATGCAATATGACTTCAAAGGGTCTTCATTTGCTCACCGAACCTCTCCAATCCTATCACTGCTGCGTTTATGCCCCTGTACACACGCTTGATTCTCTTTTGGAGACATAGCAATCCATAGGTTTTAAGATACTTACTAGTCAGGTACATTCTTAGGCATTTAATATGGGGTGTTGAGTCCATTTCGTTGAGCAAGGAGTAGCTCTTGTCTATTCCATATTTGGCTTAAGGAACTTTATCTGTGCTCATTTCAATCTCTGGTTTTATGCAGCACCCCAACTCACCTTTTCTCTTTAGCAAACATAAGTTGGTTTTCTAAATTTGAGACCCTGTTCTGTTTTGGAATTCAGTTCCTGTGTAGCCGAGTTTACATTCCGTGTATTAGTGATATCTTATGATGTTTCTTTTTCTGTGTGACTTATTTCAGTTAGAATCATCGTACCTGAATCCACTCATTATGCTGCTACGGGCCTGATGACATAGATTTCATTGCTGAGTGATACTGCATTGTACGTAAGTACCACACGTTCTTTATCCATTTTTCACTTTCTGTGATACTGAACTTGTACGGTAAACGAGGTTCTTGTAAACAGAGGCGTCCCAAACTTTGGGGTGGCTGTGTCTTTTTGATTTTAATTTCCCTAAGCTATAGGACCATAAGTGGAAGTGCCCTAGGCTCTGTTGCTTTGTTTTTTAGATGTTTCAGGAAACACCATACACTTCTCCCGAGTGTCTGTTGGCAATTTACATCCCGCCCATCAGCATAACAAGGCTTCCAGTTCTCCATGGCCTGTCCTGCCTTCCTGGATTTTACACTATTTTCAGATGGCCCTTTTGACCGGGGGGAAGTGAGACTTCATTGTAGTGCAGATTTCCTTTGCAAGCTTGCTTGGTTGGCCAAAAAGGGCGTATGCGTTTTTTCCTGAATATATTCAGGAAAAAACGCATACGCCCTTTTTGGCCAAGTGCATCATTGTGGACGTTCTGCCTCTTTTCCTAGGCTTTCAATGCAATTCCAGTCTACCTCCTGAAATCGGTTTCCTGCAATTCTGCCCCGCTTTCAAGTCCTCTTGGCAGCCTTAATTCAGTATATTTTTGGACGATAGCTGTCATTTATAACTCTGCAGGTTTGTGAATTACAGTGCCCCTGAGCTCCTTTTTTCAACTCGCTTTCTTGTGACCTGGCCGCAACACCACAGGATGGCTTCAGGCCCTAATCTGGTTCCGGCACGGCACGCTGAGCCTTTGGTTAATTCCTCTTCCTGGTGGGAAATGAGAGTTAAATTTGCCCGTCCAGACACCTCCAGCTAGTCTCTCATTGGTTCTCACTATTCCTGTTCATATTCCCCAGAAATTGCAAACTGGGCCAAACAGGAGGTTAAAGGCGCTGACTCTCCAAGTGGGGAGAGTGTTAGTAAAGCGTCTGGAATGTTGCACCCGAGTACCAGGGGAGGAAAACTGAGACATATTTGAACACGTCTCCCGTTCACACGGTTGATCATACTCTGGGTTCCACATGCATGTTTTAGCTGAAGGAAGAATACCTTAAACCTGGGTAGTTGAAACCCGTGGAATGGGTACCATGCAATATGACTTCAAAGGGTCTTCATTTGCTCACCGAACCTCTCCAATCCTATCACTGCTGCGTTTATGCCCCTGTACACATGCTTGATTCTCTTTCAGAGATATAGCAATCCATAGGTTTTAAGATACTTACTAGTCAGGTGCATTCTTAGGCGTTTAATATGGGGTGTTGAGTCCATTTCGTTGAGCAAGGAGTAGCTCTTGTCTATTCCATATTTGGCTTAAGGAACTTTATCTGTGCTCATTTCAATCTCTGGTTTTATGCAGCACCCCAACTCACCTTTCCCCTTAAGCAAGCATAAGTTGGTTTTCTAAATTTGAGACCCTGTTCTGTTCTGTAATTCAGTTCCTGTGTAGCCAAGTTTACATTCCGTGTATTACTGATATCTTATGATGTTTCTTTTTCTGTGTGACTTATTTCAGTTAGAATCATCATACCTGAATCCACTCATTGTGCTGCTAAGGGCCTGATGACATAGATTTCATTGCTGAGTGATATTGCTTTGTAAGTAAATACCACAACTTCTTTATCCATTTTTCACTTTCTGCGATGTTGAACTTGTACTGTAAACGAGGTTCTTGTAAACAGAGGCGTCCCAAACTTTGGGGTGGCTGTGTCTTTTGATTTTAATTTCCCTAAGCTATAGGACCATAAGTGGAAGTGCCCTAGGCTCTGTTGCTTTGTTTTTTAAATGTTTCAGGAAACACCATACACTTCTCCCGAGTGTCTGTTGACCATTGACATCCCGCCCATGAGCATAACAAGGCTCCCAGTTCTCCATGGCCTGTCCTGCCTTTCTGGATTTTACACTTTTTTCAGATGGCCCTTTTGACCGGGGGGAAGTGAGACTTCATTGTAGTGCAGATTTCCTTTGCAAGCTTGCTTGGTTGGCCAAAAAGGGCGTATGCGTTTTTTCCTGAATATATTCAGGAAAAAACGCATACGCCCTTTTTGGCCAAGTGCATCATTGTGGACGTTCTGCCTCTTTTCCTAGGCTTTCAATGCAATTCCAGTCTACCTCCTGAAATCGGTTTCCTGCAATTCTGCCCCGCTTTCAAGTCCTCTTGGCAGCCTTACTTCAGTATATTTTTGGACGATAGCTGTCATTTATAACTCTGCAGGTTTGTGAATTACAGTGCCCCTGAGCTCCTTTCTTCAACTCGCTTTCTTGTGACCTGGCCGCAACACCGCAGGATGGCTTCAGGCCCTAATCTGGTTCCGGCACGGCACGCTGAGCCTTTGGTTATTTCCTCTTCCTGGTGGGAAATGAGAGTTAAATTTGCCCGTCCAGACACCTCCAGCTAGTCTCTCATTGGTTCTCCCTATTCCTGTTCATCTTCCGCAGAAATTGCAAACTGGGCCAAACAGGAGGTTAAAGGCGCTGACTCTCCAAGTGGGGAGAGTGTTAGTAAAGCGTCTGGAATGTTGCACCCGAGTACCAGGGGAGGAGAACTGAGACATATTTGAACTCGTCTCCCGTTCACATGGTTGATCATACTCCGGGTTCCACATGCATGTTTTAGCTGAAGGAAGAATAACTTAAACCTGGGTAGTTGAACCCCGTGGAATGGGTACCATACAATATGACTTCAAAGGGTCTTCATTTGCTCACCGAACCTCTCCAATCCTATCACTGCTGCGTTTATGCCCCTGTACACATGCTTGATTCTCTTTCGGAGACATAGCAATCCACAGGTTTTAAGATACTTACTAGTCAGGTACATTCTTAGTCGTTTAATATGTGGTGTTGAGTCCATTTCTTTGAGCAAGGAGTAGCTCTTGTCTATTCCATATTTGGCTTAAGGAACTTTATCTTTGCTCATTTCAATCTCTGGTTTTATGCAGCACCCCAACTCACCTTTCCCCTTAAGCAAGCATAAGTTGGTTTTCTAAATTTGAGACCCTGTTCTGTTCTGTAATTCAGTTCCTGTGTAGCCAAGTTTACATTCCGTGTATTACTGATATCTTATGATGTTTCTTTTTCTGTGTGACTTATTTCAGTTAGAATCATCATACCTGAATCCACTCATTGTGCTGCTAAGGGCCTGATGACATAGATTTCATTGCTGAGTGATATTGCTTTGTAAGTAAATACCACAACTTCTTTATCCATTTTTCACTTTCTGCGATGTTGAATTTGTACTGTAAACGAGGTTCTTGAAAACAGAGGCGTCCCAAACTTTGGGGTGGCTGTGTCTTTTTGATTTTAATTTCCCTAAGCTATAGGACCATAAGTGGAAGTGCCCTAGGCTCTGTTGCTTTGTTTTTTAGATGTTTCAGGAAACACCATACACTTCTCCCGAGTGTCTGTTGACCAGTGACATCCCGCCCATGAGCATAACAAGGCTCCCAGTTCTCCATGGCCTGTCCTGCCTTTCTGGATTTTACACTTTTTTCAGATGGCCCTTTTGACCGGGGGGAAGTGAGACTTCATTGTAGTGCAGATTTCCTTTGCAAGCTTGCTTGGTTGGCCAAAAAGGGCGTATACGTTTTTTCCTGAATATATTCAGGAAAAAACGCATACGCCCTTTTTGGCCAAGTGCATCATTGTGGACGTTCTGCCTCTTTTCCTAGGCTTTCAATGCAATTCCAGTCTACCTCCTGAAATCGGTTTCCTGCAATTCTGCCCCGCTTTCAAGTCCTCTTGGCAGCCTTACTTCAGTATATTTTTGGACGATAGCTGTCATTTATAACTCTGCAGGTTTGTGAATTACAGTGCCCCTGAGCTCCTTTCTTCAACTCGCTTTCTTGTGACCTGGCCGCAACACCGCAGGATGGCTTCAGGCCCTAATCTGGTTCCGGCACGGCACGCTGAGCCTTTGGTTATGTCCTCTTCCTGGTGGGAAATGAGAGTTAAATTTGCCCGTCCAGACACCTCCAGCTAGTCTCTCATTGGTTCTCCCTATTCCTGTTCATCTTCCACAGAAATTGCAAACTGGGCCAAACAGGAGGTTAAAGGGACTGACTCTCCAAGTCGGAAGAGTGTTAGTAAAGCGTCTGGAATGTTGCACCCGAGTACCAGGGGAGGAAAACTGAGACATATTTGAACACGTCTCCCGTTCACATGGTTGATCTTACTCTGGGTTACACATGCATGTTTTAGCTGAAGGAAGAATACCTTAAACCTGGGTAGTTGGAACCCGTGGAATGGGTACCATGCAATATGACTTCAAAGGGTCTTCCTTTGCTCACCGAACCTCTCCAATCCTATCACTGCTGCGTTTATGCCCCTGTACACACGCTTGATTCTCTTTTGGAGACATAGCAATCCATAGGTTTTAAGATACTTACTAGTCAGGTACATTCTTAGGCGTTTAATATGGGGTGTTGAGTCCATTTCGTTGAGCAAGGAGTAGCTCTTGTCTATTCCATATTTGGCTTAAGGAACTTTATCTGTGCTCATTTCAATCTCTGGTTTTATGCAGCACCCCAACTCACCTTTCCCCTTAAGCAAGCATAAGTTGGTTTTCTAAATTTGAGACCCTGTTCTATTTTGGAATTCAGTTCCTGTGTAGCCAAGTTTACATTCCGTGTATTAGTGATATCTTATGATGTTTCCTTTTCTGTGTGACTTATTTCAGTTAGAATCATCGTACCTGAATCCACTCATTATGCTGCTACGGGCCTGATGACATAGATTTCATTGCTGAGTGATACTGCATTGTACGTAAGTACCACAAGTTCTTTATCCATTTTTCACTTTCTGTGATATTGAACTTGTACGGTAAACGAGGTTCTTGTAAACAGAGGCGTCCCAAACTTTGGGGTGGCTGTGTCTTTTTTATTTTAATTTCCCTAAGTTATAGGACCATAAGTGGAAGTGCCCTAGGCTCTGTTGCTTTGTTTTTTAGATGTTTCAGGAAACACCATACACTTCTCCCGAGTGTCTGTTGGCAATTTACATCCTGCCCATCAGCATAACAAGGCTCCCAGTTCTCCATGGCCTGTCCTGCCTTTCTGGATTTTACACTTTTTTCAGATGGCCCTTTTGACCGGGGGGAAGTGAGACTTCATTGTAGTGCAGATTTCCTTTGCAAGCTTGCTTGGTTGGCCAAAAAGGGCGTATGCGTTTTTTCCTGAATATATTCCTGAATATATTCAGGAAAAAACGCATACGCCCTTTTTGCCCAAGTGCATCATTGTGGACGTTCTGCCTCTTTTCCTATGCTTTCAATGCAATTCCAGTCTACCTCCTGAAATCGGTTTCCTGCAATTCTGCCCCACTTTCAAGTCCTCTTGGCAGCCTTACTTCAGTATATTTTTGGACGATAGCTGTCATTTATAACTCTGCAGGTTTGTGAATTACAGTGCCCCTGAGCTCCTTTCTTCAACTCGCTTTCTTGTGACCTGGCCGCAACACCACAGGATGGCTTCAGGCCCTAATCTGGTTCCGGCACGGCACGCTGAGCCTTTGGTTAATTCCTCTTCCTGGTGGGAAATGAGAGTTAAATTTGCCCGTCCAGACACCTCCAGCTAGTCTCTCATTGGTTCTCCCTATTCCTGTTCATCTTCCGCAGAAATTGCAAACTGGGCCAAACAGGAGGTTAAAGGCACTGAGTCTCCATGTGGGGAGAGTGTTAGTAAAGCATCTGGAATGTTGCACCCGAGTACCAGGGGAGGAAAACTGAGACATATTTGAACACGTCTCCCGTTCACACGGTTGATCATACTCTGGGTTCCACATGCATGTTTTAGCTGAAGGAAGAATACCTTAAACCTGGGTAGTTGAAACCCGTGGAATGGGTACCATGCAATATGACTTCAAAGGGTCTTCATTTGCTCACCGAACCTCTCCAATCCTATCACTGCTGCGTTTATGCCCCTGTACACATGCTTGATTCTCTTTCAGAGATATAGCAATCCATAGGTTTTAAGATACTTACTAGTCAGGTGCATTCTTAGGCGTTTAATATGGGGTGTTGAGTCCATTTCGTTGAGCAAGGAGTAGCTCTTGTCTATTCCATATTTGGCTTAAGGAACTTTATCTGTGCTCATTTCAATCTCTGGTTTTATGCAGCACCCCAACTCACCTTTCCCCTTAAGCAAGCATAAGTTGGTTTTCTAAATTTGAGACCCTGTTCTGTTCTGTAATTCAGTTCCTGTGTAGCCAAGTTTACATTCCGTGTATTACTGATATCTTATGATGTTTCTTTTTCTGTGTGACTTATTTCAGTTAGAATCATCATACCTGAATCCACTCATTGTGCTGCTAAGGGCCTGATGACATAGATTTCATTGCTGAGTGATATTGCTTTGTAAGTAAATACCACAACTTCTTTATCCATTTTTCACTTTCTGCGATGTTGAACTTGTACTGTAAACGAGGTTCTTGTAAACAGAGGCGTCCCAAACTTTGGGGTGGCTGTGTCTTTTTGATTTTAATTTCCCTAAGCTATAGGACCATAAGTGGAAGTGCCCTAGGCTCTGTTGCTTTGTTTTTTAAATGTTTCAGGAAACACCATACACTTCTCCCGAGTGTCTGTTGACCATTGACATCCCGCCCATGAGCATAACAAGGCTCCCAGTTCTCCATGGCCTGTCCTGCCTTTCTGGATTTTACACTTTTTTCAGATGGCCCTTTTGACCGGGGGGAAGTGAGACTTCATTGTAGTGCAGATTTCCTTTGCAAGCTTGCTTGGTTGGCCAAAAAGGGCGTATGCGTTTTTTCCTGAATATATTCAGGAAAAAACGCATACGCCCTTTTTGGCCAAGTGCATCATTGTGGACGTTCTGCCTCTTTTCCTAGGCTTTCAATGCAATTCCAGTCTACCTCCTGAAATCGGTTTCCTGCAATTCTGCCCCGCTTTCAAGTCCTCTTGGCAGCCTTAATTCAGTATATTTTTGGACGATAGCTGTCATTTATAACTCTGCAGGTTTGTGAATTACAGTGCCCCTGAGCTCCTTTCTTCAACTCTCTTTCTTGTGACCTGGCCGCAACACCACAGGATGGCTTCAGGCCCTAATCTGGTTCCGGCACGGCACGCTGAGCCTTTGGTTAATTCCTCTTCCTGGTGGGAAATGAGAGTTAAATTTGCCCGTCCAGACACCTCCAGCTAGTCTCTCATTGGTTCTCACTATTCCTGTTCATATTCCCCAGAAATTGCAAACTGGGCCAAACAGGAGGTTAAAGGCGCTGACTCTCCAAGTGGGGAGAGTGTTAGTAAAGCATCTGGAATGTTGCACCCGAGTACCAGGGGAGGAAAACTGAGACATATTTGAACACGTCTCCCGTTCACACGGTTGATCATACTCTGGGTTCCACATGCATGTTTTAGCTGAAGGAAGAATACCTTAAACCTGGGTAGTTGAAACCCGTGGAATGGGTACCATGCAATATGACTTCAAAGGGTCTTCATTTGCTCACCGAACCTCTCCAATCCTATCACTGCTGCGTTTATGCCCCTGTACACATGCTTGATTCTCTTTCAGAGATATAGCAATCCATAGGTTTTAAGATACTTACTAGTCAGGTGCATTCTTAGGCGTTTAATATGGGGTGTTGAGTCCATTTCGTTGAGCAAGGAGTAGCTCTTGTCTATTCCATATTTGGCTTAAGGAACTTTATCTGTGCTCATTTCAATCTCTGGTTTTATGCAGCACCCCAACTCACCTTTCCCCTTAAGCAAGCATAAGTTGGTTTTCTAAATTTGAGACCCTGTTCTGTTCTGTAATTCAGTTCCTGTGTAGCCAAGTTTACATTCCGTGTATTACTGATATCTTATGATGTTTCTTTTTCTGTGTGACTTATTTCAGTTAGAATCATCATACCTGAATCCACTCATTGTGCTGCTAAGGGCCTGATGACATAGATTTCATTGCTGAGTGATATTGCTTTGTAAGTAAATACCACAACTTCTTTATCCATTTTTCACTTTCTGCGATGTTGAACTTGTACTGTAAACGAGGTTCTTGTAAACAGAGGCGTCCCAAACTTTGGGGTGGCTGTGTCTTTTGATTTTAATTTCCCTAAGCTATAGGACCATAAGTGGAAGTGCCCTAGGCTCTGTTGCTTTGTTTTTTAAATGTTTCAGGAAACACCATACACTTCTCCCGAGTGTCTGTTGACCATTGACATCCCGCCCATGAGCATAACAAGGCTCCCAGTTCTCCATGGCCTGTCCTGCCTTTCTGGATTTTACACTTTTTTCAGATGGCCCTTTTGACCGGGGGGAAGTGAGACTTCATTGTAGTGCAGATTTCCTTTGCAAGCTTGCTTGGTTGGCCAAAAAGGGCGTATGCGTTTTTTCCTGAATATATTCAGGAAAAAACGCATACGCCCTTTTTGGCCAAGTGCATCATTGTGGACGTTCTGCCTCTTTTCCTAGGCTTTCAATGCAATTCCAGTCTACCTCCTGAAATCGGTTTCCTGCAATTCTGCCCCGCTTTCAAGTCCTCTTGGCAGCCTTACTTCAGTATATTTTTGGACGATAGCTGTCATTTATAACTCTGCAGGTTTGTGAATTACAGTGCCCCTGAGCTCCTTTCTTCAACTCGCTTTCTTGTGACCTGGCCGCAACACCGCAGGATGGCTTCAGGCCCTAATCTGGTTCCGGCACGGCACGCTGAGCCTTTGGTTATTTCCTCTTCCTGGTGGGAAATGAGAGTTAAATTTGCCCGTCCAGACACCTCCAGCTAGTCTCTCATTGGTTCTCCCTATTCCTGTTCATCTTCCGCAGAAATTGCAAACTGGGCCAAACAGGAGGTTAAAGGCGCTGACTCTCCAAGTGGGGAGAGTGTTAGTAAAGCGTCTGGAATGTTGCACCCGAGTACCAGGGGAGGAGAACTGAGACATATTTGAACTCGTCTCCCGTTCACATGGTTGATCATACTCCGGGTTCCACATGCATGTTTTAGCTGAAGGAAGAATAACTTAAACCTGGGTAGTTGAACCCCGTGGAATGGGTACCATACAATATGACTTCAAAGGGTCTTCATTTGCTCACCGAACCTCTCCAATCCTATCACTGCTGCGTTTATGCCCCTGTACACATGCTTGATTCTCTTTCGGAGACATAGCAATCCACAGGTTTTAAGATACTTACTAGTCAGGTACATTCTTAGTCGTTTAATATGTGGTGTTGAGTCCATTTCTTTGAGCAAGGAGTAGCTCTTGTCTATTCCATATTTGGCTTAAGGAACTTTATCTTTGCTCATTTCAATCTCTGGTTTTATGCAGCACCCCAACTCACCTTTCCCCTTAAGCAAGCATAAGTTGGTTTTCTAAATTTGAGACCCTGTTCTGTTCTGTAATTCAGTTCCTGTGTAGCCAAGTTTACATTCCGTGTATTACTGATATCTTATGATGTTTCTTTTTCTGTGTGACTTATTTCAGTTAGAATCATCATACCTGAATCCACTCATTGTGCTGCTAAGGGCCTGATGACATAGATTTCATTGCTGAGTGATATTGCTTTGTAAGTAAATACCACAACTTCTTTATCCATTTTTCACTTTCTGCGATGTTGAATTTGTACTGTAAACGAGGTTCTTGAAAACAGAGGCGTCCCAAACTTTGGGGTGGCTGTGTCTTTTTGATTTTAATTTCCCTAAGCTATAGGACCATAAGTGGAAGTGCCCTAGGCTCTGTTGCTTTGTTTTTTAGATGTTTCAGGAAACACCATACACTTCTCCCGAGTGTCTGTTGACCAGTGACATCCCGCCCATGAGCATAACAAGGCTCCCAGTTCTCCATGGCCTGTCCTGCCTTTCTGGATTTTACACTTTTTTCAGATGGCCCTTTTGACCGGGGGGAAGTGAGACTTCATTGTAGTGCAGATTTCCTTTGCAAGCTTGCTTGGTTGGCCAAAAAGGGCGTATACGTTTTTTCCTGAATATATTCAGGAAAAAACGCATACGCCCTTTTTGGCCAAGTGCATCATTGTGGACGTTCTGCCTCTTTTCCTAGGCTTTCAATGCAATTCCAGTCTACCTCCTGAAATCGGTTTCCTGCAATTCTGCCCCGCTTTCAAGTCCTCTTGGCAGCCTTACTTCAGTATATTTTTGGACGATAGCTGTCATTTATAACTCTGCAGGTTTGTGAATTACAGTGCCCCTGAGCTCCTTTCTTCAACTCGCTTTCTTGTGACCTGGCCGCAACACCGCAGGATGGCTTCAGGCCCTAATCTGGTTCCGGCACGGCACGCTGAGCCTTTGGTTATGTCCTCTTCCTGGTGGGAAATGAGAGTTAAATTTGCCCGTCCAGACACCTCCAGCTAGTCTCTCATTGGTTCTCCCTATTCCTGTTCATCTTCCACAGAAATTGCAAACTGGGCCAAACAGGAGGTTAAAGGGACTGACTCTCCAAGTCGGGAGAGTGTTAGTAAAGCGTCTGGAATGTTGCACCCGAGTACCAGGGGAGGAAAACTGAGACATATTTGAACACGTCTCCCGTTCACATGGTTGATCTTACTCTGGGTTACACATGCATGTTTTAGCTGAAGGAAGAATACCTTAAACCTGGGTAGTTGGAACCCGTGGAATGGGTACCATGCAATATGACTTCAAAGGGTCTTCCTTTGCTCACCGAACCTCTCCAATCCTATCACTGCTGCGTTTATGCCCCTGTACACACGCTTGATTCTCTTTTGGAGACATAGCAATCCATAGGTTTTAAGATACTTACTAGTCAGGTACATTCTTAGGCGTTTAATATGGGGTGTTGAGTCCATTTCGTTGAGCAAGGAGTAGCTCTTGTCTATTCCATATTTGGCTTAAGGAACTTTATCTGTGCTCATTTCAATCTCTGGTTTTATGCAGCACCCCAACTCACCTTTCCCCTTAAGCAAGCATAAGTTGGTTTTCTAAATTTGAGACCCTGTTCTATTTTGGAATTCAGTTCCTGTGTAGCCAAGTTTACATTCCGTGTATTAGTGATATCTTATGATGTTTCCTTTTCTGTGTGACTTATTTCAGTTAGAATCATCGTACCTGAATCCACTCATTATGCTGCTACGGGCCTGATGACATAGATTTCATTGCTGAGTGATACTGCATTGTACGTAAGTACCACAAGTTCTTTATCCATTTTTCACTTTCTGTGATATTGAACTTGTACGGTAAACGAGGTTCTTGTAAACAGAGGCGTCCCAAACTTTGGGGTGGCTGTGTCTTTTTTATTTTAATTTCCCTAAGTTATAGGACCATAAGTGGAAGTGCCCTAGGCTCTGTTGCTTTGTTTTTTAGATGTTTCAGGAAACACCATACACTTCTCCCGAGTGTCTGTTGGCAATTTACATCCTGCCCATCAGCATAACAAGGCTCCCAGTTCTCCATGGCCTGTCCTGCCTTTCTGGATTTTACACTTTTTTCAGATGGCCCTTTTGACCGGGGGGAAGTGAGACTTCATTGTAGTGCAGATTTCCTTTGCAAGCTTGCTTGGTTGGCCAAAAAGGGCGTATGCGTTTTTTCCTGAATATATTCAGGAAAAAACGCATACGCCCTTTTTGGCCAAGTGCATCATTGTGGACGTTCTGCCTCTTTTCCTAGGCTTTCAATGCAATTCCAGTCTACCTCCTGAAATCGGTTTCCTGCAATTCTGCCCCGCTTTCAAGTCCTCTTGGCAGCCTTAATTCAGTATATTTTTGGACGATAGCTGTCATTTATAACTCTGCAGGTTTGTGAATTACAGTGCCCCTGAGCTCCTTTCTTCAACTCGCTTTCTTGTGACCTGGCCGCAACACCACAGGATGGCTTCAGGCCCTAATCTGGTTCCGGCACGGCACGCTGAGCCTTTGGTTAATTCCTCTTCCTGGTGGGAAATGAGAGTTAAATTTGCCCGTCCAGACACCTCCAGCTAGTCTCTCATTGGTTCTCACTATTCCTGTTCATATTCCCCAGAAATTGCAAACTGGGCCAAACAGGAGGTTAAAGGCGCTGACTCTCCAAGTGGGGAGAGTGTTAGTAAAGCATCTGGAATGTTGCACCCGAGTACCAGGGGAGGAAAACTGAGACATATTTGAACACGTCTCCCGTTCACACGGTTGATCATACTCTGGGTTCCACATGCATGTTTTAGCTGAAGGAAGAATACCTTAAACCTGGGTAGTTGAAACCCGTGGAATGGGTACCATGCAATATGACTTCAAAGGGTCTTCATTTGCTCACCGAACCTCTCCAATCCTATCACTGCTGCGTTTATGCCCCTGTACACATGCTTGATTCTCTTTCAGAGATATAGCAATCCATAGGTTTTAAGATACTTACTAGTCAGGTGCATTCTTAGGCGTTTAATATGGGGTGTTGAGTCCATTTCGTTGAGCAAGGAGTAGCTCTTGTCTATTCCATATTTGGCTTAAGGAACTTTATCTGTGCTCATTTCAATCTCTGGTTTTATGCAGCACCCCAACTCACCTTTCCCCTTAAGCAAGCATAAGTTGGTTTTCTAAATTTGAGACCCTGTTCTGTTCTGTAATTCAGTTCCTGTGTAGCCAAGTTTACATTCCGTGTATTACTGATATCTTATGATGTTTCTTTTTCTGTGTGACTTATTTCAGTTAGAATCATCATACCTGAATCCACTCATTGTGCTGCTAAGGGCCTGATGACATAGATTTCATTGCTGAGTGATATTGCTTTGTAAGTAAATACCACAACTTCTTTATCCATTTTTCACTTTCTGCGATGTTGAACTTGTACTGTAAACGAGGTTCTTGTAAACAGAGGCGTCCCAAACTTTGGGGTGGCTGTGTCTTTTGATTTTAATTTCCCTAAGCTATAGGACCATAAGTGGAAGTGCCCTAGGCTCTGTTGCTTTGTTTTTTAAATGTTTCAGGAAACACCATACACTTCTCCCGAGTGTCTGTTGACCATTGACATCCCGCCCATGAGCATAACAAGGCTCCCAGTTCTCCATGGCCTGTCCTGCCTTTCTGGATTTTACACTTTTTTCAGATGGCCCTTTTGACCGGGGGGAAGTGAGACTTCATTGTAGTGCAGATTTCCTTTGCAAGCTTGCTTGGTTGGCCAAAAAGGGCGTATGCGTTTTTTCCTGAATATATTCAGGAAAAAACGCATACGCCCTTTTTGGCCAAGTGCATCATTGTGGACGTTCTGCCTCTTTTCCTAGGCTTTCAATGCAATTCCAGTCTACCTCCTGAAATCGGTTTCCTGCAATTCTGCCCCGCTTTCAAGTCCTCTTGGCAGCCTTACTTCAGTATATTTTTGGACGATAGCTGTCATTTATAACTCTGCAGGTTTGTGAATTACAGTGCCCCTGAGCTCCTTTCTTCAACTCGCTTTCTTGTGACCTGGCCGCAACACCGCAGGATGGCTTCAGGCCCTAATCTGGTTCCGGCACGGCACGCTGAGCCTTTGGTTATTTCCTCTTCCTGGTGGGAAATGAGAGTTAAATTTGCCCGTCCAGACACCTCCAGCTAGTCTCTCATTGGTTCTCCCTATTCCTGTTCATCTTCCGCAGAAATTGCAAACTGGGCCAAACAGGAGGTTAAAGGCGCTGACTCTCCAAGTGGGGAGAGTGTTAGTAAAGCGTCTGGAATGTTGCACCCGAGTACCAGGGGAGGAGAACTGAGACATATTTGAACTCGTCTCCCGTTCACATGGTTGATCATACTCCGGGTTCCACATGCATGTTTTAGCTGAAGGAAGAATAACTTAAACCTGGGTAGTTGAACCCCGTGGAATGGGTACCATACAATATGACTTCAAAGGGTCTTCATTTGCTCACCGAACCTCTCCAATCCTATCACTGCTGCGTTTATGCCCCTGTACACATGCTTGATTCTCTTTCGGAGACATAGCAATCCACAGGTTTTAAGATACTTACTAGTCAGGTACATTCTTAGTCGTTTAATATGTGGTGTTGAGTCCATTTCTTTGAGCAAGGAGTAGCTCTTGTCTATTCCATATTTGGCTTAAGGAACTTTATCTTTGCTCATTTCAATCTCTGGTTTTATGCAGCACCCCAACTCACCTTTCCCCTTAAGCAAGCATAAGTTGGTTTTCTAAATTTGAGACCCTGTTCTGTTCTGTAATTCAGTTCCTGTGTAGCCAAGTTTACATTCCGTGTATTACTGATATCTTATGATGTTTCTTTTTCTGTGTGACTTATTTCAGTTAGAATCATCATACCTGAATCCACTCATTGTGCTGCTAAGGGCCTGATGACATAGATTTCATTGCTGAGTGATATTGCTTTGTAAGTAAATACCACAACTTCTTTATCCATTTTTCACTTTCTGCGATGTTGAATTTGTACTGTAAACGAGGTTCTTGAAAACAGAGGCGTCCCAAACTTTGGGGTGGCTGTGTCTTTTTGATTTTAATTTCCCTAAGCTATAGGACCATAAGTGGAAGTGCCCTAGGCTCTGTTGCTTTGTTTTTTAGATGTTTCAGGAAACACCATACATTTCTCCCGAGTGTCTGTTGACCAGTGACATCCCGCCCATGAGCATAACAAGGCTCCCAGTTCTCCATGGCCTGTCCTGCCTTTCTGGATTTTACACTTTTTTCAGATGGCCCTTTTGACCGGGGGGAAGTGAGACTTCATTGTAGTGCAGATTTCCTTTGCAAGCTTGCTTGGTTGGCCAAAAAGGGCGTATACGTTTTTTCCTGAATATATTCAGGAAAAAACGCATACGCCCTTTTTGGCCAAGTGCATCATTGTGGACGTTCTGCCTCTTTTCCTAGGCTTTCAATGCAATTCCAGTCTACCTCCTGAAATCGGTTTCCTGCAATTCTGCCCCGCTTTCAAGTCCTCTTGGCAGCCTTACTTCAGTATATTTTTGGACGATAGCTGTCATTTATAACTCTGCAGGTTTGTGAATTACAGTGCCCCTGAGCTCCTTTCTTCAACTCGCTTTCTTGTGACCTGGCCGCAACACCGCAGGATGGCTTCAGGCCCTAATCTGGTTCCGGCACGGCACGCTGAGCCTTTGGTTATGTCCTCTTCCTGGTGGGAAATGAGAGTTAAATTTGCCCGTCCAGACACCTCCAGCTAGTCTCTCATTGGTTCTCCCTATTCCTGTTCATCTTCCACAGAAATTGCAAACTGGGCCAAACAGGAGGTTAAAGGGACTGACTCTCCAAGTCGGGAGAGTGTTAGTAAAGCGTCTGGAATGTTGCACCCGAGTACCAGGGGAGGAAAACTGAGACATATTTGAACACGTCTCCCGTTCACATGGTTGATCTTACTCTGGGTTACACATGCATGTTTTAGCTGAAGGAAGAATACCTTAAACCTGGGTAGTTGGAACCCGTGGAATGGGTACCATGCAATATGACTTCAAAGGGTCTTCCTTTGCTCACCGAACCTCTCCAATCCTATCACTGCTGCGTTTATGCCCCTGTACACACGCTTGATTCTCTTTTGGAGACATAGCAATCCATAGGTTTTAAGATACTTACTAGTCAGGTACATTCTTAGGCGTTTAATATGGGGTGTTGAGTCCATTTCGTTGAGCAAGGAGTAGCTCTTGTCTATTCCATATTTGGCTTAAGGAACTTTATCTGTGCTCATTTCAATCTCTGGTTTTATGCAGCACCCCAACTCACCTTTCCCCTTAAGCAAGCATAAGTTGGTTTTCTAAATTTGAGACCCTGTTCTATTTTGGAATTCAGTTCCTGTGTAGCCAAGTTTACATTCCGTGTATTAGTGATATCTTATGATGTTTCTTTTTCTGTGTGACTTATTTCAGTTAGAATCATCGTACCTGAATCCACTCATTATGCTGCTACGGGCCTGATGACATAGATTTCATTGCTGAGTGATACTGCATTGTACGTAAGTACCACAAGTTCTTTATCCATTTTTCACTTTCTGTGATATTGAACTTGTACGGTAAACGAGGTTCTTGTAAACAGAGGCGTCCCAAACTTTGGGGTGGCTGTGTCTTTTTTATTTTAATTTCCCTAAGTTATAGGACCATAAGTGGAAGTGCCCTAGGCTCTGTTGCTTTGTTTTTTAGATGTTTCAGGAAACACCATACACTTCTCCCGAGTGTCTGTTGGCAATTTACATCCTGCCCATCAGCATAACAAGGCTCCCAGTTCTCCATGGCCTGTCCTGCCTTTCTGGATTTTACACTTTTTTCAGATGGCCCTTTTGACCGGGGGGAAGTGAGACTTCATTGTAGTGCAGATTTCCTTTGCAAGCTTGCTTGGTTGGCCAAAAAGGGCGTATGCGTTTTTTCCTGAATATATTCCTGAATATATTCAGGAAAAAACGCATACGCCCTTTTTGCCCAAGTGCATCATTGTGGACGTTCTGCCTCTTTTCCTATGCTTTCAATGCAATTCCAGTCTACCTCCTGAAATCGGTTTCCTGCAATTCTGCCCCACTTTCAAGTCCTCTTGGCAGCCTTACTTCAGTATATTTTTGGACGATAGCTGTCATTTATAACTCTGCAGGTTTGTGAATTACAGTGCCCCTGAGCTCCTTTCTTCAACTCGCTTTCTTGTGACCTGGCCGCAACACCACAGGATGGCTTCAGGCCCTAATCTGGTTCCGGCACGGCACGCTGAGCCTTTGGTTAATTCCTCTTCCTGGTGGGAAATGAGAGTTAAATTTGCCCGTCCAGACACCTCCAGCTAGTCTCTCATTGGTTCTCCCTATTCCTGTTCATCTTCCGCAGAAATTGCAAACTGGGCCAAACAGGAGGTTAAAGGCGCTGAGTCTCCAAGTGGGGAGAGTGTTAGTAAAGCATCTGGAATGTTGCACCCGAGTACCAGGGGAGGAAAACTGAGACATATTTGAACACGTCTCCCGTTCACACGGTTGATCATACTCTGGGTTCCACATGCATGTTTTAGCTGAAGGAAGAATACCTTAAACCTGGGTAGTTGAAACCCGTGGAATGGGTACCATGCAATATGACTTCAAAGGGTCTTCATTTGCTCACCGAACCTCTCCAATCCTATCACTGCTGCGTTTATGCCCCTGTACACATGCTTGATTCTCTTTCAGAGATATAGCAATCCATAGGTTTTAAGATACTTACTAGTCAGGTGCATTCTTAGGCGTTTAATATGGGGTGTTGAGTCCATTTCGTTGAGCAAGGAGTAGCTCTTGTCTATTCCATATTTGGCTTAAGGAACTTTATCTGTGCTCATTTCAATCTCTGGTTTTATGCAGCACCCCAACTCACCTTTCCCCTTAAGCAAGCATAAGTTGGTTTTCTAAATTTGAGACCCTGTTCTGTTCTGTAATTCAGTTCCTGTGTAGCCAAGTTTACATTCCGTGTATTACTGATATCTTATGATGTTTCTTTTTCTGTGTGACTTATTTCAGTTAGAATCATCATACCTGAATCCACTCATTGTGCTGCTAAGGGCCTGATGACATAGATTTCATTGCTGAGTGATATTGCTTTGTAAGTAAATACCACAACTTCTTTATCCATTTTTCAATTTCTGCGATGTTGAACTTGTACTGTAAACGAGGTTCTTGTAAACAGAGGCGTCCCAAACTTTGGGGTGGCTGTGTCTTTTTGATTTTAATTTCCCTAAGCTATAGGACCATAAGTGGAAGTGCCCTAGGCTCTGTTGCTTTGTTTTTTAAATGTTTCAGGAAACACCATACACTTCTCCCGAGTGTCTGTTGACCATTGACATCCCGCCCATGAGCATAACAAGGCTCCCAGTTCTCCATGGCCTGTCCTGCCTTTCTGGATTTTACACTTTTTTCAGATGGCCCTTTTGACCGGGGGGAAGTGAGACTTCATTGTAGTGCAGATTTCCTTTGCAAGCTTGCTTGGTTGGCCAAAAAGGGCGTATGCGTTTTTTCCTGAATATATTCAGGAAAAAACGCATACGCCCTTTTTGGCCAAGTGCATCATTGTGGACGTTCTGCCTCTTTTCCTAGGCTTTCAATGCAATTCCAGTCTACCTCCTGAAATCGGTTTCCTGCAATTCTGCCCCGCTTTCAAGTCCTCTTGGCAGCCTTAATTCAGTATATTTTTGGACGATAGCTGTCATTTATAACTCTGCAGGTTTGTGAATTACAGTGCCCCTGAGCTCCTTTCTTCAACTCGCTTTCTTGTGACCTGGCCGCAACACCACAGGATGGCTTCAGGCCCTAATCTGGTTCCGGCACGGCACGCTGAGCCTTTGGTTAATTCCTCTTCCTGGTGGAAAATGAGAGTTAAATTTGCCCGTCCAGACACCTCCAGCTAGTCTCTCATTGGTTCTCACTATTCCTGTTCATATTCCCCAGAAATTGCAAACTGGGCCAAACAGGAGGTTAAAGGCGCTGACTCTCCAAGTGGGGAGAGTGTTAGTAAAGCATCTGGAATGTTGCACCCGAGTACCAGGGGAGGAAAACTGAGACATATTTGAACACGTCTCCCGTTCACACGGTTGATCATACTCTGGGTTCCACATGCATGTTTTAGCTGAAGGAAGAATACCTTAAACCTGGGTAGTTGAAACCCGTGGAATGGGTACCATGCAATATGACTTCAAAGGGTCTTCATTTGCTCACCGAACCTCTCCAATCCTATCACTGCTGCGTTTATGCCCCTGTACACATGCTTGATTCTCTTTCAGAGATATAGCAATCCATAGGTTTTAAGATACTTACTAGTCAGGTGCATTCTTAGGCGTTTAATATGGGGTGTTGAGTCCATTTCGTTGAGCAAGGAGTAGCTCTTGTCTATTCCATATTTGGCTTAAGGAACTTTATCTGTGCTCATTTCAATCTCTGGTTTTATGCAGCACCCCAACTCACCTTTCCCCTTAAGCAAGCATAAGTTGGTTTTCTAAATTTGAGACCCTGTTCTGTTCTGTAATTCAGTTCCTGTGTAGCCAAGTTTACATTCCGTGTATTACTGATATCTTATGATGTTTCTTTTTCTGTGTGACTTATTTCAGTTAGAATCATCATACCTGAATCCACTCATTGTGCTGCTAAGGGCCTGATGACATAGATTTCATTGCTGAGTGATATTGCTTTGTAAGTAAATACCACAACTTCTTTATCCATTTTTCACTTTCTGCGATGTTGAACTTGTACTGTAAACGAGGTTCTTGTAAACAGAGGCGTCCCAAACTTTGGGGTGGCTGTGTCTTTTGATTTTAATTTCCCTAAGCTATAGGACCATAAGTGGAAGTGCCCTAGGCTCTGTTGCTTTGTTTTTTAAATGTTTCAGGAAACACCATACACTTCTCCCGAGTGTCTGTTGACCATTGACATCCCGCCCATGAGCATAACAAGGCTCCCAGTTCTCCATGGCCTGTCCTGCCTTTCTGGATTTTACACTTTTTTCAGATGGCCCTTTTGACCGGGGGGAAGTGAGACTTCATTGTAGTGCAGATTTCCTTTGCAAGCTTGCTTGGTTGGCCAAAAAGGGCGTATGCGTTTTTTCCTGAATATATTCAGGAAAAAACGCATACGCCCTTTTTGGCCAAGTGCATCATTGTGGACGTTCTGCCTCTTTTCCTAGGCTTTCAATGCAATTCCAGTCTACCTCCTGAAATCGGTTTCCTGCAATTCTGCCCCGCTTTCAAGTCCTCTTGGCAGCCTTACTTCAGTATATTTTTGGACGATAGCTGTCATTTATAACTCTGCAGGTTTGTGAATTACAGTGCCCCTGAGCTCCTTTCTTCAACTCGCTTTCTTGTGACCTGGCCGCAACACCGCAGGATGGCTTCAGGCCCTAATCTGGTTCTGGCACGGCACGCTGAGCCTTTGGTTATTTCCTCTTCCTGGTGGGAAATGAGAGTTAAATTTGCCCGTCCAGACACCTCCAGCTAGTCTCTCATTGGTTCTCCCTATTCCTGTTCATCTTCCGCAGAAATTGCAAACTGGGCCAAACAGGAGGTTAAAGGCGCTGACTCTCCAAGTGGGGAGAGTGTTAGTAAAGCGTCTGGAATGTTGCACCCGAGTACCAGGGGAGGAGAACTGAGACATATTTGAACTCGTCTCCCGTTCACATGGTTGATCATACTCCGGGTTCCACATGCATGTTTTAGCTGAAGGAAGAATAACTTAAACCTGGGTAGTTGAACCCCGTGGAATGGGTACCATACAATATGACTTCAAAGGGTCTTCATTTGCTCACCGAACCTCTCCAATCCTATCACTGCTGCGTTTATGCCCCTGTACACATGCTTGATTCTCTTTCGGAGACATAGCAATCCACAGGTTTTAAGATACTTACTAGTCAGGTACATTCTTAGTCGTTTAATATGTGGTGTTGAGTCCATTTCTTTGAGCAAGGAGTAGCTCTTGTCTATTCCATATTTGGCTTAAGGAACTTTATCTTTGCTCATTTCAATCTCTGGTTTTATGCAGCACCCCAACTCACCTTTCCCCTTAAGCAAGCATAAGTTGGTTTTCTAAATTTGAGACCCTGTTCTGTTCTGTAATTCAGTTCCTGTGTAGCCAAGTTTACATTCCGTGTATTACTGATATCTTATGATGTTTCTTTTTCTGTGTGACTTATTTCAGTTAGAATCATCATACCTGAATCCACTCATTGTGCTGCTAAGGGCCTGATGACATAGATTTCATTGCTGAGTGATATTGCTTTGTAAGTAAATACCACAACTTCTTTATCCATTTTTCACTTTCTGCGATGTTGAATTTGTACTGTAAACGAGGTTCTTGAAAACAGAGGCGTCCCAAACTTTGGGGTGGCTGTGTCTTTTTGATTTTAATTTCCCTAAGCTATAGGACCATAAGTGGAAGTGCCCTAGGCTCTGTTGCTTTGTTTTTTAGATGTTTCAGGAAACACCATACATTTCTCCCGAGTGTCTGTTGACCAGTGACATCCCGCCCATGAGCATAACAAGGCTCCCAGTTCTCCATGGCCTGTCCTGCCTTTCTGGATTTTACACTTTTTTCAGATGGCCCTTTTGACCGGGGGGAAGTGAGACTTCATTGTAGTGCAGATTTCCTTTGCAAGCTTGCTTGGTTGGCCAAAAAGGGCGTATACGTTTTTTCCTGAATATATTCAGGAAAAAACGCATACGCCCTTTTTGGCCAAGTGCATCATTGTGGACGTTCTGCCTCTTTTCCTAGGCTTTCAATGCAATTCCAGTCTACCTCCTGAAATCGGTTTCCTGCAATTCTGCCCCGCTTTCAAGTCCTCTTGGCAGCCTTACTTCAGTATATTTTTGGACGATAGCTGTCATTTATAACTCTGCAGGTTTGTGAATTACAGTGCCCCTGAGCTCCTTTCTTCAACTCGCTTTCTTGTGACCTGGCCGCAACACCGCAGGATGGCTTCAGGCCCTAATCTGGTTCCGGCACGGCACGCTGAGCCTTTGGTTATGTCCTCTTCCTGGTGGGAAATGAGAGTTAAATTTGCCCGTCCAGACACCTCCAGCTAGTCTCTCATTGGTTCTCCCTATTCCTGTTCATCTTCCACAGAAATTGCAAACTGGGCCAAACAGGAGGTTAAAGGGACTGACTCTCCAAGTCGGGAGAGTGTTAGTAAAGCATCTGGAATGTTGCACCCGAGTACCAGGGGAGGAAAACTGAGACATATTTGAACACGTCTCCCGTTCACATGGTTGATCTTACTCTGGGTTACACATGCATGTTTTAGCTGAAGGAAGAATACCTTAAACCTGGGTAGTTGGAACCCGTGGAATGGGTACCATGCAATATGACTTCAAAGGGTCTTCCTTTGCTCACCGAACCTCTCCAATCCTATCACTGCTGCGTTTATGCCCCTGTACACACGCTTGATTCTCTTTTGGAGACATAGCAATCCATAGGTTTTAAGATACTTACTAGTCAGGTACATTCTTAGGCGTTTAATATGGGGTGTTGAGTCCATTTCGTTGAGCAAGGAGTAGCTCTTGTCTATTCCATATTTGGCTTAAGGAACTTTATCTGTGCTCATTTCAATCTCTGGTTTTATGCAGCACCCCAACTCACCTTTCCCCTTAAGCAAGCATAAGTTGGTTTTCTAAATTTGAGACCCTGTTCTATTTTGGAATTCAGTTCCTGTGTAGCCAAGTTTACATTCCGTGTATTAGTGATATCTTATGATGTTTCTTTTTCTGTGTGACTTATTTCAGTTAGAATCATCGTACCTGAATCCACTCATTATGCTGCTACGGGCCTGATGACATAGATTTCATTGCTGAGTGATACTGCATTGTACGTAAGTACCACAAGTTCTTTATCCATTTTTCACTTTCTGTGATATTGAACTTGTACGGTAAACGAGGTTCTTGTAAACAGAGGCGTCCCAAACTTTGGGGTGGCTGTGTCTTTTTTATTTTAATTTCCCTAAGTTATAGGACCATAAGTGGAAGTGCCCTAGGCTCTGTTGCTTTGTTTTTTAGATGTTTCAGGAAACACCATACACTTCTCCCGAGTGTCTGTTGGCAATTTACATCCTGCCCATCAGCATAACAAGGCTCCCAGTTCTCCATGGCCTGTCCTGCCTTTCTGGATTTTACACTTTTTTCAGATGGCCCTTTTGACCGGGGGGAAGTGAGACTTCATTGTAGTGCAGATTTCCTTTGCAAGCTTGCTTGGTTGGCCAAAAAGGGCGTATGCGTTTTTTCCTGAATATATTCCTGAATATATTCAGGAAAAAACGCATACGCCCTTTTTGCCCAAGTGCATCATTGTGGACGTTCTGCCTCTTTTCCTATGCTTTCAATGCAATTCCAGTCTACCTCCTGAAATCGGTTTCCTGCAATTCTGCCCCACTTTCAAGTCCTCTTGGCAGCCTTACTTCAGTATATTTTTGGACGATAGCTGTCATTTATAACTCTGCAGGTTTGTGAATTACAGTGCCCCTGAGCTCCTTTCTTCAACTCGCTTTCTTGTGACCTGGCCGCAACACCACAGGATGGCTTCAGGCCCTAATCTGGTTCCGGCACGGCACGCTGAGCCTTTGGTTAATTCCTCTTCCTGGTGGGAAATGAGAGTTAAATTTGCCCGTCCAGACACCTCCAGCTAGTCTCTCATTGGTTCTCCCTATTCCTGTTCATCTTCCGCAGAAATTGCAAACTGGGCCAAACAGGAGGTTAAAGGCGCTGAGTCTCCAAGTGGGGAGAGTGTTAGTAAAGCATCTGGAATGTTGCACCCGAGTACCAGGGGAGGAAAACTGAGACATATTTGAACACGTCTCCCGTTCACACGGTTGATCATACTCTGGGTTCCACATGCATGTTTTAGCTGAAGGAAGAATACCTTAAACCTGGGTAGTTGAAACCCGTGGAATGGGTACCATGCAATATGACTTCAAAGGGTCTTCATTTGCTCACCGAACCTCTCCAATCCTATCACTGCTGCGTTTATGCCCCTGTACACATGCTTGATTCTCTTTCAGAGATATAGCAATCCATAGGTTTTAAGATACTTACTAGTCAGGTGCATTCTTAGGCGTTTAATATGGGGTGTTGAGTCCATTTCGTTGAGCAAGGAGTAGCTCTTGTCTATTCCATATTTGGCTTAAGGAACTTTATCTGTGCTCATTTCAATCTCTGGTTTTATGCAGCACCCCAACTCACCTTTCCCCTTAAGCAAGCATAAGTTGGTTTTCTAAATTTGAGACCCTGTTCTGTTCTGTAATTCAGTTCCTGTGTAGCCAAGTTTACATTCCGTGTATTACTGATATCTTATGATGTTTCTTTTTCTGTGTGACTTATTTCAGTTAGAATCATCATACCTGAATCCACTCATTGTGCTGCTAAGGGCCTGATGACATAGATTTCATTGCTGAGTGATATTGCTTTGTAAGTAAATACCACAACTTCTTTATCCATTTTTCAATTTCTGCGATGTTGAACTTGTACTGTAAACGAGGTTCTTGTAAACAGAGGCGTCCCAAACTTTGGGGTGGCTGTGTCTTTTTGATTTTAATTTCCCTAAGCTATAGGACCATAAGTGGAAGTGCCCTAGGCTCTGTTGCTTTGTTTTTTAAATGTTTCAGGAAACACCATACACTTCTCCCGAGTGTCTGTTGACCATTGACATCCCGCCCATGAGCATAACAAGGCTCCCAGTTCTCCATGGCCTGTCCTGCCTTTCTGGATTTTACACTTTTTTCAGATGGCCCTTTTGACCGGGGGGAAGTGAGACTTCATTGTAGTGCAGATTTCCTTTGCAAGCTTGCTTGGTTGGCCAAAAAGGGCGTATGCGTTTTTTCCTGAATATATTCAGGAAAAAACGCATACGCCCTTTTTGGCCAAGTGCATCATTGTGGACGTTCTGCCTCTTTTCCTAGGCTTTCAATGCAATTCCAGTCTACCTCCTGAAATCGGTTTCCTGCAATTCTGCCCCGCTTTCAAGTCCTCTTGGCAGCCTTACTTCAGTATATTTTTGGACGATAGCTGTCATTTATAACTCTGCAGGTTTGTGAATTACAGTGCCCCTGAGCTCCTTTCTTCAACTCGCTTTCTTGTGACCTGGCCGCAACACCGCAGGATGGCTTCAGGCCCTAATCTGGTTCTGGCACGGCACGCTGAGCCTTTGGTTATTTCCTCTTCCTGGTGGGAAATGAGAGTTAAATTTGCCCGTCCAGACACCTCCAGCTAGTCTCTCATTGGTTCTCCCTATTCCTGTTCATCTTCCGCAGAAATTGCAAACTGGGCCAAACAGGAGGTTAAAGGCGCTGACTCTCCAAGTGGGGAGAGTGTTAGTAAAGCGTCTGGAATGTTGCACCCGAGTACCAGGGAAGGAGAACTGAGACATATTTGAACTCGTCTCCCGTTCACATGGTTGATCATACTCCGGGTTCCACATGCATGTTTTAGCTGAAGGAAGAATAACTTAAACCTGGGTAGTTGAACCCCGTGGAATGGGTACCATACAATATGACTTCAAAGGGTCTTCATTTGCTCACCGAACCTCTCCAATCCTATCACTGCTGCGTTTATGCCCCTGTACACATGCTTGATTCTCTTTCGGAGACATAGCAATCCACAGGTTTTAAGATACTTACTAGTCAGGTACATTCTTAGTCGTTTAATATGTGGTGTTGAGTCCATTTCTTTGAGCAAGGAGTAGCTCTTGTCTATTCCATATTTGGCTTAAGGAACTTTATCTTTGCTCATTTCAATCTCTGGTTTTATGCAGCACCCCAACTCACCTTTCCCCTTAAGCAAGCATAAGTTGGTTTTCTAAATTTGAGACCCTGTTCTGTTCTGTAATTCAGTTCCTGTGTAGCCAAGTTTACATTCCGTGTATTACTGATATCTTATGATGTTTCTTTTTCTGTGTGACTTATTTCAGTTAGAATCATCATACCTGAATCCACTCATTGTGCTGCTAAGGGCCTGATGACATAGATTTCATTGCTGAGTGATATTGCTTTGTAAGTAAATACCACAACTTCTTTATCCATTTTTCACTTTCTGCGATGTTGAATTTGTACTGTAAACGAGGTTCTTGAAAACAGAGGCGTCCCAAACTTTGGGGTGGCTGTGTCTTTTTGATTTTAATTTCCCTAAGCTATAGGACCATAAGTGGAAGTGCCCTAGGCTCTGTTGCTTTGTTTTTTAGATGTTTCAGGAAACACCATACATTTCTCCCGAGTGTCTGTTGACCAGTGACATCCCGCCCATGAGCATAACAAGGCTCCCAGTTCTCCATGGCCTGTCCTGCCTTTCTGGATTTTACACTTTTTTCAGATGGCCCTTTTGACCGGGGGGAAGTGAGACTTCATTGTAGTGCAGATTTCCTTTGCAAGCTTGCTTGGTTGGCCAAAAAGGGCGTATACGTTTTTTCCTGAATATATTCAGGAAAAAACGCATACGCCCTTTTTGGCCAAGTGCATCATTGTGGACGTTCTGCCTCTTTTCCTAGGCTTTCAATGCAATTCCAGTCTACCTCCTGAAATCGGTTTCCTGCAATTCTGCCCCGCTTTCAAGTCCTCTTGGCAGCCTTACTTCAGTATATTTTTGGACGATAGCTGTCATTTATAACTCTGCAGGTTTGTGAATTACAGTGCCCCTGAGCTCCTTTCTTCAACTCGCTTTCTTGTGACCTGGCCGCAACACCGCAGGATGGCTTCAGGCCCTAATCTGGTTCCGGCACGGCACGCTGAGCCTTTGGTTATGTCCTCTTCCTGGTGGGAAATGAGAGTTAAATTTGCCCGTCCAGACACCTCCAGCTAGTCTCTCATTGGTTCTCCCTATTCCTGTTCATCTTCCACAGAAATTGCAAACTGGGCCAAACAGGAGGTTAAAGGGACTGACTCTCCAAGTCGGGAGAGTGTTAGTAAAGCATCTGGAATGTTGCACCCGAGTACCAGGGGAGGAAAACTGAGACATATTTGAACACGTCTCCCGTTCACATGGTTGATCTTACTCTGGGTTACACATGCATGTTTTAGCTGAAGGAAGAATACCTTAAACCTGGGTAGTTGGAACCCGTGGAATGGGTACCATGCAATATGACTTCAAAGGGTCTTCCTTTGCTCACCGAACCTCTCCAATCCTATCACTGCTGCGTTTATGCCCCTGTACACACGCTTGATTCTCTTTTGGAGACATAGCAATCCATAGGTTTTAAGATACTTACTAGTCAGGTACATTCTTAGGCGTTTAATATGGGGTGTTGAGTCCATTTCGTTGAGCAAGGAGTAGCTCTTGTCTATTCCATATTTGGCTTAAGGAACTTTATCTGTGCTCATTTCAATCTCTGGTTTTATGCAGCACCCCAACTCACCTTTCCCCTTAAGCAAGCATAAGTTGGTTTTCTAAATTTGAGACCCTGTTCTATTTTGGAATTCAGTTCCTGTGTAGCCAAGTTTACATTCCGTGTATTAGTGATATCTTATGATGTTTCTTTTTCTGTGTGACTTATTTCAGTTAGAATCATCGTACCTGAATCCACTCATTATGCTGCTACGGGCCTGATGACATAGATTTCATTGCTGAGTGATACTGCATTGTACGTAAGTACCACAAGTTCTTTATCCATTTTTCACTTTCTGTGATATTGAACTTGTACGGTAAACGAGGTTCTTGTAAACAGAGGCGTCCCAAACTTTGGGGTGGCTGTGTCTTTTTTATTTTAATTTCCCTAAGTTATAGGACCATAAGTGGAAGTGCCCTAGGCTCTGTTGCTTTGTTTTTTAGATGTTTCAGGAAACACCATACACTTCTCCCGAGTGTCTGTTGGCAATTTACATCCCGCCCATCAGCATAACAAGGCTCCCAGTTCTCCATGGCCTGTCCTGCCTTTCTGCATTTTACACTTTTTTCAGATGGCCCTTTTGACCGGGGGGAAGTGAGACTTCATTGTAGTGCAGATTTCCTTTGCAAGCTTGCTTGGTTGGCCAAAAAGGGCGTATGCGTTTTTTCCTGAATATATTCCTGAATATATTCAGGAAAAAACGCATACGCCCTTTTTGCCCAAGTGCATCATTGTGGACGTTCTGCCTCTTTTCCTATGCTTTCAATGCAATTCCAGTCTACCTCCTGAAATCGGTTTCCTGCAATTCTGCCCCACTTTCAAGTCCTCTTGGCAGCCTTACTTCAGTATATTTTTGGACGATAGCTGTCATTTATAACTCTGCAGGTTTGTGAATTACAGTGCCCCTGAGCTCCTTTCTTCAACTCGCTTTCTTGTGACCTGGCCGCAACACCACAGGATGGCTTCAGGCCCTAATCTGGTTCCGGCACGGCACGCTGAGCCTTTGGTTAATTCCTCTTCCTGGTGGGAAATGAGAGTTAAATTTGCCCGTCCAGACACCTCCAGCTAGTCTCTCATTGGTTCTCCCTATTCCTGTTCATCTTCCGCAGAAATTGCAAACTGGGCCAAACAGGAGGTTAAAGGCGCTGAGTCTCCAAGTGGGGAGAGTGTTAGTAAAGCATCTGGAATGTTGCACCCGAGTACCAGGGGAGGAAAACTGAGACATATTTGAACACGTCTCCCGTTCACACGGTTGATCATACTCTGGGTTCCACATGCATGTTTTAGCTGAAGGAAGAATACCTTAAACCTGGGTAGTTGAAACCCGTGGAATGGGTACCATGCAATATGACTTCAAAGGGTCTTCATTTGCTCACCGAACCTCTCCAATCCTATCACTGCTGCGTTTATGCCCCTGTACACATGCTTGATTCTCTTTCAGAGATATAGCAATCCATAGGTTTTAAGATACTTACTAGTCAGGTGCATTCTTAGGCGTTTAATATGGGGTGTTGAGTCCATTTCGTTGAGCAAGGAGTAGCTCTTGTCTATTCCATATTTGGCTTAAGGAACTTTATCTGTGCTCATTTCAATCTCTGGTTTTATGCAGCACCCCAACTCACCTTTCCCCTTAAGCAAGCATAAGTTGGTTTTCTAAATTTGAGACCCTGTTCTGTTCTGTAATTCAGTTCCTGTGTAGCCAAGTTTACATTCCGTGTATTACTGATATCTTATGATGTTTCTTTTTCTGTGTGACTTATTTCAGTTAGAATCATCATACCTGAATCCACTCATTGTGCTGCTAAGGGCCTGATGACATAGATTTCATTGCTGAGTGATATTGCTTTGTAAGTAAATACCACAACTTCTTTATCCATTTTTCAATTTCTGCGATGTTGAACTTGTACTGTAAACGAGGTTCTTGTAAACAGAGGCGTCCCAAACTTTGGGGTGGCTGTGTCTTTTTGATTTTAATTTCCCTAAGCTATAGGACCATAAGTGGAAGTGCCCTAGGCTCTGTTGCTTTGTTTTTTAAATGTTTCAGGAAACACCATACACTTCTCCCGAGTGTCTGTTGACCATTGACATCCCGCCCATGAGCATAACAAGGCTCCCAGTTCTCCATGGCCTGTCCTGCCTTTCTGGATTTTACACTTTTTTCAGATGGCCCTTTTGACCGGGGGGAAGTGAGACTTCATTGTAGTGCAGATTTCCTTTGCAAGCTTGCTTGGTTGGCCAAAAAGGGCGTATGCGTTTTTTCCTGAATATATTCAGGAAAAAACGCATACGCCCTTTTTGGCCAAGTGCATCATTGTGGACGTTCTGCCTCTTTTCCTAGGCTTTCAATGCAATTCCAGTCTACCTCCTGAAATCGGTTTCCTGCAATTCTGCCCCGCTTTCAAGTCCTCTTGGCAGCCTTAATTCAGTATATTTTTGGACGATAGCTGTCATTTATAACTCTGCAGGTTTGTGAATTACAGTGCCCCTGAGCTCCTTTCTTCAACTCGCTTTCTTGTGACCTGGCCGCAACACCACAGGATGGCTTCAGGCCCTAATCTGGTTCCGGCACGGCACGCTGAGCCTTTGGTTAATTCCTCTTCCTGGTGGAAAATGAGAGTTAAATTTGCCCGTCCAGACACCTCCAGCTAGTCTCTCATTGGTTCTCACTATTCCTGTTCATATTCCCCAGAAATTGCAAACTGGGCCAAACAGGAGGTTAAAGGCGCTGACTCTCCAAGTGGGGAGAGTGTTAGTAAAGCATCTGGAATGTTGCACCCGAGTACCAGGGGAGGAAAACTGAGACATATTTGAACACGTCTCCCGTTCACACGGTTGATCATACTCTGGGTTCCACATGCATGTTTTAGCTGAAGGAAGAATACCTTAAACCTGGGTAGTTGAAACCCGTGGAATGGGTACCATGCAATATGACTTCAAAGGGTCTTCATTTGCTCACCGAACCTCTCCAATCCTATCACTGCTGCGTTTATGCCCCTGTACACATGCTTGATTCTCTTTCAGAGATATAGCAATCCATAGGTTTTAAGATACTTACTAGTCAGGTGCATTCTTAGGCGTTTAATATGGGGTGTTGAGTCCATTTCGTTGAGCAAGGAGTAGCTCTTGTCTATTCCATATTTGGCTTAAGGAACTTTATCTGTGCTCATTTCAATCTCTGGTTTTATGCAGCACCCCAACTCACCTTTCCCCTTAAGCAAGCATAAGTTGGTTTTCTAAATTTGAGACCCTGTTCTGTTCTGTAATTCAGTTCCTGTGTAGCCAAGTTTACATTCCGTGTATTACTGATATCTTATGATGTTTCTTTTTCTGTGTGACTTATTTCAGTTAGAATCATCATACCTGAATCCACTCATTGTGCTGCTAAGGGCCTGATGACATAGATTTCATTGCTGAGTGATATTGCTTTGTAAGTAAATACCACAACTTCTTTATCCATTTTTCACTTTCTGCGATGTTGAACTTGTACTGTAAACGAGGTTCTTGTAAACAGAGGCGTCCCAAACTTTGGGGTGGCTGTGTCTTTTGATTTTAATTTCCCTAAGCTATAGGACCATAAGTGGAAGTGCCCTAGGCTCTGTTGCTTTGTTTTTTAAATGTTTCAGGAAACACCATACACTTCTCCCGAGTGTCTGTTGACCATTGACATCCCGCCCATGAGCATAACAAGGCTCCCAGTTCTCCATGGCCTGTCCTGCCTTTCTGGATTTTACACTTTTTTCAGATGGCCCTTTTGACCGGGGGGAAGTGAGACTTCATTGTAGTGCAGATTTCCTTTGCAAGCTTGCTTGGTTGGCCAAAAAGGGCGTATGCGTTTTTTCCTGAATATATTCAGGAAAAAACGCATACGCCCTTTTTGGCCAAGTGCATCATTGTGGACGTTCTGCCTCTTTTCCTAGGCTTTCAATGCAATTCCAGTCTACCTCCTGAAATCGGTTTCCTGCAATTCTGCCCCGCTTTCAAGTCCTCTTGGCAGCCTTACTTCAGTATATTTTTGGACGATAGCTGTCATTTATAACTCTGCAGGTTTGTGAATTACAGTGCCCCTGAGCTCCTTTCTTCAACTCGCTTTCTTGTGACCTGGCCGCAACACCGCAGGATGGCTTCAGGCCCTAATCTGGTTCCGGCACGGCACGCTGAGCCTTTGGTTATTTCCTCTTCCTGGTGGGAAATGAGAGTTAAATTTGCCCGTCCAGACACCTCCAGCTAGTCTCTCATTGGTTCTCCCTATTCCTGTTCATCTTCCGCAGAAATTGCAAACTGGGCCAAACAGGAGGTTAAAGGCGCTGACTCTCCAAGTGGGGAGAGTGTTAGTAAAGCGTCTGGAATGTTGCACCCGAGTACCAGGGGAGGAGAACTGAGACATATTTGAACTCGTCTCCCGTTCACATGGTTGATCATACTCCGGGTTCCACATGCATGTTTTAGCTGAAGGAAGAATAACTTAAACCTGGGTAGTTGAACCCCGTGGAATGGGTACCATACAATATGACTTCAAAGGGTCTTCATTTGCTCACCGAACCTCTCCAATCCTATCACTGCTGCGTTTATGCCCCTGTACACATGCTTGATTCTCTTTCGGAGACATAGCAATCCACAGGTTTTAAGATACTTACTAGTCAGGTACATTCTTAGTCGTTTAATATGTGGTGTTGAGTCCATTTCTTTGAGCAAGGAGTAGCTCTTGTCTATTCCATATTTGGCTTAAGGAACTTTATCTTTGCTCATTTCAATCTCTGGTTTTATGCAGCACCCCAACTCACCTTTCCCCTTAAGCAAGCATAAGTTGGTTTTCTAAATTTGAGACCCTGTTCTGTTCTGTAATTCAGTTCCTGTGTAGCCAAGTTTACATTCCGTGTATTACTGATATCTTATGATGTTTCTTTTTCTGTGTGACTTATTTCAGTTAGAATCATCATACCTGAATCCACTCATTGTGCTGCTAAGGGCCTGATGACATAGATTTCATTGCTGAGTGATATTGCTTTGTAAGTAAATACCACAACTTCTTTATCCATTTTTCACTTTCTGCGATGTTGAATTTGTACTGTAAACGAGGTTCTTGAAAACAGAGGCGTCCCAAACTTTGGGGTGGCTGTGTCTTTTTGATTTTAATTTCCCTAAGCTATAGGACCATAAGTGGAAGTGCCCTAGGCTCTGTTGCTTTGTTTTTTAGATGTTTCAGGAAACACCATACATTTCTCCCGAGTGTCTGTTGACCAGTGACATCCCGCCCATGAGCATAACAAGGCTCCCAGTTCTCCATGGCCTGTCCTGCCTTTCTGGATTTTACACTTTTTTCAGATGGCCCTTTTGACCGGGGGGAAGTGAGACTTCATTGTAGTGCAGATTTCCTTTGCAAGCTTGCTTGGTTGGCCAAAAAGGGCGTATACGTTTTTTCCTGAATATATTCAGGAAAAAACGCATACGCCCTTTTTGGCCAAGTGCATCATTGTGGACGTTCTGCCTCTTTTCCTAGGCTTTCAATGCAATTCCAGTCTACCTCCTGAAATCGGTTTCCTGCAATTCTGCCCCGCTTTCAAGTCCTCTTGGCAGCCTTACTTCAGTATATTTTTGGACGATAGCTGTCATTTATAACTCTGCAGGTTTGTGAATTACAGTGCCCCTGAGCTCCTTTCTTCAACTCGCTTTCTTGTGACCTGGCCGCAACACCGCAGGATGGCTTCAGGCCCTAATCTGGTTCCGGCACGGCACGCTGAGCCTTTGGTTATGTCCTCTTCCTGGTGGGAAATGAGAGTTAAATTTGCCCGTCCAGACACCTCCAGCTAGTCTCTCATTGGTTCTCCCTATTCCTGTTCATCTTCCACAGAAATTGCAAACTGGGCCAAACAGGAGGTTAAAGGGACTGACTCTCCAAGTCGGGAGAGTGTTAGTAAAGCGTCTGGAATGTTGCACCCGAGTACCAGGGGAGGAAAACTGAGACATATTTGAACACGTCTCCCGTTCACATGGTTGATCTTACTCTGGGTTACACATGCATGTTTTAGCTGAAGGAAGAATACCTTAAACCTGGGTAGTTGGAACCCGTGGAATGGGTACCATGCAATATGACTTCAAAGGGTCTTCCTTTGCTCACCGAACCTCTCCAATCCTATCACTGCTGCGTTTATGCCCCTGTACACACGCTTGATTCTCTTTTGGAGACATAGCAATCCATAGGTTTTAAGATACTTACTAGTCAGGTACATTCTTAGGCGTTTAATATGGGGTGTTGAGTCCATTTCGTTGAGCAAGGAGTAGCTCTTGTCTATTCCATATTTGGCTTAAGGAACTTTATCTGTGCTCATTTCAATCTCTGGTTTTATGCAGCACCCCAACTCACCTTTCCCCTTAAGCAAGCATAAGTTGGTTTTCTAAATTTGAGACCCTGTTCTATTTTGGAATTCAGTTCCTGTGTAGCCAAGTTTACATTCCGTGTATTAGTGATATCTTATGATGTTTCTTTTTCTGTGTGACTTATTTCAGTTAGAATCATCGTACCTGAATCCACTCATTATGCTGCTACGGGCCTGATGACATAGATTTCATTGCTGAGTGATACTGCATTGTACGTAAGTACCACAAGTTCTTTATCCATTTTTCACTTTCTGTGATATTGAACTTGTACGGTAAACGAGGTTCTTGTAAACAGAGGCGTCCCAAACTTTGGGGTGGCTGTGTCTTTTTTATTTTAATTTCCCTAAGTTATAGGACCATAAGTGGAAGTGCCCTAGGCTCTGTTGCTTTGTTTTTTAGATGTTTCAGGAAACACCATACACTTCTCCCGAGTGTCTGTTGGCAATTTACATCCTGCCCATCAGCATAACAAGGCTCCCAGTTCTCCATGGCCTGTCCTGCCTTTCTGGATTTTACACTTTTTTCAGATGGCCCTTTTGACCGGGGGGAAGTGAGACTTCATTGTAGTGCAGATTTCCTTTGCAAGCTTGCTTGGTTGGCCAAAAAGGGCGTATGCGTTTTTTCCTGAATATATTCCTGAATATATTCAGGAAAAAACGCATACGCCCTTTTTGCCCAAGTGCATCATTGTGGACGTTCTGCCTCTTTTCCTATGCTTTCAATGCAATTCCAGTCTACCTCCTGAAATCGGTTTCCTGCAATTCTGCCCCACTTTCAAGTCCTCTTGGCAGCCTTACTTCAGTATATTTTTGGACGATAGCTGTCATTTATAACTCTGCAGGTTTGTGAATTACAGTGCCCCTGAGCTCCTTTCTTCAACTCGCTTTCTTGTGACCTGGCCGCAACACCACAGGATGGCTTCAGGCCCTAATCTGGTTCCGGCACGGCACGCTGAGCCTTTGGTTAATTCCTCTTCCTGGTGGGAAATGAGAGTTAAATTTGCCCGTCCAGACACCTCCAGCTAGTCTCTCATTGGTTCTCCCTATTCCTGTTCATCTTCCGCAGAAATTGCAAACTGGGCCAAACAGGAGGTTAAAGGCGCTGAGTCTCCAAGTGGGGAGAGTGTTAGTAAAGCATCTGGAATGTTGCACCCGAGTACCAGGGGAGGAAAACTGAGACATATTTGAACACGTCTCCCGTTCACACGGTTGATCATACTCTGGGTTCCACATGCATGTTTTAGCTGAAGGAAGAATACCTTAAACCTGGGTAGTTGAAACCCGTGGAATGGGTACCATGCAATATGACTTCAAAGGGTCTTCATTTGCTCACCGAACCTCTCCAATCCTATCACTGCTGCGTTTATGCCCCTGTACACATGCTTGATTCTCTTTTGGAGACATAGCAATCCATAGGTTTTAAGATACTTACTAGTCAGGTGCATTCTTAGGCGTTTAATATGGGGTGTTGAGTCCATTTCGTTGAGCAAGGAGTAGCTCTTGTCTATTCCATATTTGGCTTAAGGAACTTTATCTGTGCTCATTTCAATCTCTGGTTTTATGCAGCACCCCAACTCACCTTTCCCCTTAAGCAAGCATAAGTTGGTTTTCTAAATTTGAGACCCTGTTCTGTTCTGTAATTCAGTTCCTGTGTAGCCAAGTTTACATTCCGTGTATTACTGATATCTTATGATGTTTCTTTTTCTGTGTGACTTATTTCAGTTAGAATCATCATACCTGAATCCACTCATTGTGCTGCTAAGGGCCTGATGACATAGATTTCATTGCTGAGTGATATTGCTTTGTAAGTAAATACCACAACTTCTTTATCCATTTTTCAATTTCTGCGATGTTGAACTTGTACTGTAAACGAGGTTCTTGTAAACAGAGGCGTCCCAAACTTTGGGGTGGCTGTGTCTTTTTGATTTTAATTTCCCTAAGCTATAGGACCATAAGTGGAAGTGCCCTAGGCTCTGTTGCTTTGTTTTTTAAATGTTTCAGGAAACACCATACACTTCTCCCGAGTGTCTGTTGACCATTGACATCCCGCCCATGAGCATAACAAGGCTCCCAGTTCTCCATGGCCTGTCCTGCCTTTCTGGATTTTACACTTTTTTCAGATGGCCCTTTTGACCGGGGGGAAGTGAGACTTCATTGTAGTGCAGATTTCCTTTGCAAGCTTGCTTGGTTGGCCAAAAAGGGCGTATGCGTTTTTTCCTGAATATATTCAGGAAAAAACGCATACGCCCTTTTTGGCCAAGTGCATCATTGTGGACGTTCTGCCTCTTTTCCTAGGCTTTCAATGCAATTCCAGTCTACCTCCTGAAATCGGTTTCCTGCAATTCTGCCCCGCTTTCAAGTCCTCTTGGCAGCCTTAATTCAGTATATTTTTGGACGATAGCTGTCATTTATAACTCTGCAGGTTTGTGAATTACAGTGCCCCTGAGCTCCTTTCTTCAACTCGCTTTCTTGTGACCTGGCCGCAACACCGCAGGATGGCTTCAGGCCCTAATCTGGTTCCGGCACGGCACGCTGAGCCTTTGGTTAATTCCTCTTCCTGGTGGGAAATGAGAGTTAAATTTGCCCGTCCAGACACCTCCAGCTAGTCTCTCATTAGTTCTCACTATTCCTGTTCATATTCCCCAGAAATTGCAAACTGGGCCAAACAGGAGGTTAAAGGCGCTGACTCTCCAAGTGGGGAGAGTGTTAGTAAAGCATCTGGAATGTTGCACCCGAGTACCAGGGGAGGAAAACTGAGACATATTTGAACACGTCTCCCGTTCACACGGTTGATCATACTCTGGGTTCCACATGCATGTTTTAGCTGAAGGAAGAATACCTTAAACCTGGTAGTTGAAACCCGTGGAATGGGTACCATGCAATATGACTTCAAAGGGTCTTCATTTGCTCACCGAACCTCTCCAATCCTATCACTGCTGCGTTTATGCCCCTGTACACATGCTTGATTCTCTTTCAGAGATATAGCAATCCATAGGTTTTAAGATACTTACTAGTCAGGTGCATTCTTAGGCGTTTAATATGGGGTGTTGAGTCCATTTCGTTGAGCAAGGAGTAGCTCTTGTCTATTCCATATTTGGCTTAAGGAACTTTATCTGTGCTCATTTCAATCTCTGGTTTTATGCAGCACCCCAACTCACCTTTCCCCTTAAGCAAGCATAAGTTGGTTTTCTAAATTTGAGACCCTGTTCTATTTTGGAATTCAGTTCCTGTGTAGCCAAGTTTACATTCCGTGTATTAGTGATATCTTATGATGTTTCTTTTTCTGTGTGACTTATTTCAGTTAGAATCATCGTACCTGAATCCACTCATTATGCTGCTACGGGCCTGATGACATAGATTTCATTGCTGAGTGATACTGCATTGTACGTAAGTACCACAAGTTCTTTATCCATTTTTCACTTTCTGTGATATTGAACTTGTACGGTAAACGAGGTTCTTGTAAACAGAGGCGTCCCAAACTTTGGGGTGGCTGTGTCTTTTTTATTTTAATTTCCCTAAGCTATAGGACCATAAGTGGAATTGCCCTAGGCTCTGTTGCTTTGTTTTTTAGTTGTTTCAGGAAACACCATACACTTCTCCCCAGTGTCTGTTGGCAATTTACATCCTGCCCATCAGCATAACAAGGCTCCCAGTTCTCCATGGCCTGTCCTGCCTTTCTGGATTTTACACTTTTTTCAGATGGCCCTTTTGACCGGGGGGAAGTGAGACTTCATTGTAGTGCAGATTTGCTTTGCAAGCTTGCTTGGTTGGCTGAAAAGGGCGTATGCGTTTTTTCCTGAATATATTCAGGAAAAAACGCATACGCCCTTTTTGGCCAAGTGCATCATTGTGGACGATCTGCCTCTTTTCCTATGCTTTCAATGCAATTCCAGTCTACCTCCTGAAATCGGTTTCCTGCAATTCTGCCCCGCTTTCAAGTCCTCTTGGCAGCCTTACTTCAGTATATTTTTGGACGATAGCTGTCATTTATAACTCTGCAGGTTTGTGAATTACAGTGCCCCTGAGCTCCTTTCTTCAACTCGCTTTCTTGTGACCTGGCCGCAACACCACAGGATGGCTTCAGGCCCTAATCTGGTTCCGGCACGGCACGCTGAGCCTTTGGTTAATTCCTCTTCCTGGTGGGAAATGAGAGTTAAATTTGCCCGTCCAGACACCTCCAGCTAGTCTCTCATTGGTTCTCACTATTCCTGTTCATCTTCCCCAGAAATTGCAAACTGGGCCAAACAGGAGGTTAAAGGCGCTGACTCTCCAAGTGGGAAGAGTGTTAGTAAAGCGTCTGGAATGTTGCACCCGAGTACCAGGGGAGGAAAACTGAGACATATTTGAACACGTCTCCCGTTCACACGGTTGATCATACTCTGGGTTCCACATGCATGTTTTAGCTGAAGGAAGAATACCTTAAACCTGGGTAGTTGAAACCCGTGGAATGGGTACCATGCAATATGACTTCAAAGGGTCTTCGTTTGCTCACCGAACCTCTCCAATCCTATCACTGCTGCGTTTATGCCCCTGTACACATGCTTGATTCTCTTTCAGAGATATAGCAATCCATAGGTTTTAAGATACTTACTAGTCAGGTACATTCTTAGGCGTTTAATATGCGGTGTTGAGTCCATTTCGTTGAGCAAGGAGTAGCTCTTGTCTATTCCATATTTGGCTTAAGGAACTTTATCTGTGCTCATTTCAATCTCTGGTTTTATGCAGCACCCCAACTCACCTTTCCCCTTAAGCAAGCATAAGTTGGTTTTCTAAATTTGAGACCCTGTTCTGTTCTGTAATTCTGTTCCTGTGTAGCCAAGTTTACATTCCGTGTATTACTGATATCTTATGATGTTTCTTTTTCTGTGTGACTTATTTCAGTTAGAATCATCATACCTGAATCCACTCATTGTGCTGCTAAGGGCCTGATGACATAGATTTCATTGCTGAGTGATATTGCTTTGTAAGTAAATACCACAACTTCTTTATCCATTTTTCACTTTCTGCGATGTTGAACTTGTACTGTAAACGAGGTTCTTGTAAACAGAGGCGTCCCAAACTTTGGGGTGGCTGTGTCTTTTTGATTTTAATTTCCCTAAGCTATAGGACCATAAGTGGAAGTGCCCTAGGCTCTGTTGCTTTGTTTTTTAAATGTTTCAGGAAACACCATACACTTCTCCCGAGTGTCTGTTGACCATTGACATCCCGCCCATGAGCATAACAAGGCTCCCAGTTCTCCATGGCCTGTCCTGCCTTTCTGGATTTTACACTTTTTTCAGATGGCCCTTTTGACCGGGGGGAAGTGAGACTTCATTGTAGTGCAGATTTCCTTTGCAAGTTTGCTTGGTTGGCCAAAAAGGGCGTATGCGTTTTTTCCTGAATATATTCAGGAAAAAACGCATATGCACTTTTTGGCCAAGTGCATCATTGTGGACGCTCTGCCTCTTTTCCTATGCTTTCAATGCAATTCCTGTCTACCTCCTGAAATCGGTTTCGTGCAATTCTGCCCCGCTTTCAAGTCCTCTTGGCAGCCTTACTTCAGTATATTTTTGGACGATAGCTGTCATTTATAACTCTGCAGGGTTGTGCATTACAGTGCCCCTGAGCTCCTTTCTTCAACTCGCTTTCTTGTGACCTGGCCGCAACACCGCAGGATGGCTTCACTCCCTAATCTGGTTCCGGCACGGTACGCTGAGCCTTTGGTTATGTCCTCTTCCTGGTGGGAAATGAGAGTTAAATTTGCCCGTCCAGACACCTCCAGCTAGTCTCTCATTGGTTCTCCCTATTCCTGTTCATCTTCCACAGAAATTGCAAACTGGGCCAAACAGGAGGTTAAAGGGACTGACTCTCCAAGTCGGAAGAGTGTTAGTAAAGCGTCTGGAATGTTGCACCCGAGTACCAGGGGAGGAAAACTGAGACATATTTGAACACGTCTCCCGTTCACATGGTTGATCTTACTCTGGGTTACACATGCATGTTTTAGCTGAAGGAAGAATACCTTAAACCTGGGTAGTTGGAACCCGTGGAATGGGTACCATGCAATATGACTTCAAAGGGTCTTCCTTTGCTCACCGAACCTCTCCAATCCTATCACTGCTGCGTTTATGCCCCTGTACACACGCTTGATTCTCTTTTGGAGACATAGCAATCCATAGGTTTTAAGATACTTACTAGTCAGGTACATTCTTAGGCGTTTAATATGGGGTGTTGAGTCCATTTCGTTGAGCAAGGAGTAGCTCTTGTCTATTCCATATTTGGCTTAAGGAACTTTATCTGTGCTCATTTCAATCTCTGGTTTTATGCAGCACCCCAACTCACCTTTCCCCTTAAGCAAGCATAAGTTGGTTTTCTAAATTTGAGACCCTGTTCTATTTTGGAATTCAGTTCCTGTGTAGCCAAGTTTACATTCCGTGTATTAGTGATATCTTATGATGTTTCTTTTTCTGTGTGACTTATTTCAGTTAGAATCATCGTACCTGAATCCACTCATTATGCTGCTACGGGCCTGATGACATAGATTTCATTGCTGAGTGATACTGCATTGTACGTAAGTACCACAAGTTCTTTATCCATTTTTCACTTTCTGTGATATTGAACTTGTACGGTAAACGAGGTTCTTGTAAACAGAGGCGTCCCAAACTTTGGGGTGGCTGTGTCTTTTTTATTTTAATTTCCCTAAGCTATAGGACCATAAGTGGAAGTGCCCTAGGCTCTGTTGCTTTGTTTTTTAGATGTTTCAGGAAACACCATACACTTCTCCCGAGTGTCTGTTGACCATTGACATCCCGCCCATGAGCATAACAAGGCTCCCAGTTCTCCATGGCCTGTCCTGCCTTTCTGGATTTTACACTTTTTTCAGATGGCCCTTTTGACCGGGGGGAAGTGAGACTTCATTGTAGTGCAGATTTCCTTTGCAAGCTTGCTTGGTTGGCCAAAAAGGGCGTATACGTTTTTTCCTGAATATATTCAGGAAAAAACGCATACGCCCTTTTTGGCCATTTGCATCATTGTGGACGTTCTGCCTCTTTTCCTAGGCTTTCAATGCAATTCCAGTCTACCTCCTGAAATCGGTTTCCTGCAATTCTGCCCCGCTTTCAAGTCCTCTTGGCAGCCTTACTTCAGTATATTTTTGGACGATAGCTGTCATTTATAACTCTGCAGGTTTGTGAATTACAGTGCCCCTGAGCTCCTTTCTTCAACTCGCTTTCTTGTGACCTGGCCGCAACACCGCAGGATGGCTTCAGGCCCTAATCTGGTTCCGGCACGGCACGCTGAGCCTTTGGTTATTTCCTCTTCCTGGTGGGAAATGAGAGTTAAATTTGCCCGTCCAGACACCTCCAGCTAGTCTCTCATTGGTTCTCCCTATTCCTGTTCATCTTCCGCAGAAATTGCAAACTGGGCCAAACAGGAGGTTAAAGGCGCTGACTCTCCAAGTGGGGAGAGTGTTAGTAAAGCGTCTGGAATGTTGCACCCGAGTACCAGGGGAGGAAAACTGAGACATATTTGAACACGTCTCCCATTCACACGGTTGATCATACTCTGGGTTACACATGCATGTTTTAGCTGAAGGAAGAATACCTTAAACCTGGGTAGTTGGAACCCGTGGAATGGGTACCATGCAATATGACTTCAAAGGGTCTTCCTTTGCTCACCGAACCTCTCCAATCCTATCACTGCTGCGTTTATGCCCCTGTACACACGCTTGATTCTCTTTTGGAGACATAGCAATCCATAGGTTTTAAGATACTTACTAGTCAGGTACATTCGTAGGCGTTTAATATGGGGTGTTGAGTCCATTTCGTTGAGCAAGGAGTAGCTCTTGTCTATTCCATATTTGGCTTAAGGAACTTTATCTGTGCTCATTTCAATCTCTGGTTTTATGCAGCACCCCAACTCACTTTTCCCCTTAAGCAAGCATAAGTTGGTTTTCTAAATTTGAGACCCTGTTCTATTTTGGAATTCAGTTCCTGTGTAGCCAAGTTTACATTCCGTGTATTACTGATATCTTATGATGTTTCTTTTTCTGTGTGACTTATTTCAGTTAGAATCATCGTACCTGAATCCACTCATTATGCTGCTACGGGCCTGATGACATAGATTTCATTGCTGAGTGATACTGCATTGTACGTAAGTACCACAAGTTCTTTATCCATTTTTCACTTTCTGTGATATTGAACTTGTACGGTAAACGAGGTTCTTGTAAACAGAGGCGTCCCAAACTTTGGGGTGGCTGTGTCTTTTTTATTTTAATTTCCCTAAGCTATAGGACCATAAGTGGAAGTGCCCTAGGCTCTGTTGCTTTGTTTTTTAGATGTTTCACGAAACACCATACACTTCTCCCGAGTGTCTGTTGGCAATTTACATCCCGCCCATCAGCATAACAAGGCTCCCAGTTCTCCAGGGCCTGTCCTGCCTTTCTGGATTTTACACCTTTTTCAGATGGCCCTTTTGACCGGGGGGAAGTGAGACTTCATTGTAGTGCAGATTTCCTTTGCAAGCTTGCTTGGTTGGCTGAAAAGGGCGTATGCGTTTTTTCCTGAATATATTCAGGAAAAAACGCATACACCCTTTTTGGCCAAGTGCATCATTGTGGACGTTCTGCCTCTTTTCCTATGCTTTCAATGCAATTCCAGTCTACCTCCTGAAATCGGTTTCCTGCAATTCTGCCCCGCTTTCAAGTCCTCTTGGCAGCCTTACTTCAGTATATTTTTGGACGATAGCTGTCATTTATAACTCTGCAGGTTTGTGAATTACAGTGCCCCTGAGCTCCTTTCTTCAACTCGCTTTCTTGTGACCTGGCCGCAACACCACAGGATGGCTTCAGGCCCTAATCTGGTTCCGGCACGGCACGCTGAGCCTTTGGTTAATTCCTCTTCCTGGTGGGAAATGAGAGTTAAATTTGCCCGTCCAGACACCTCCAGCTAGTCTCTCATTGGTTCTCACTATTCCTGTTCATCTTCCCCAGAAATTGCAAACTGGGCCAAACAGGAGGTTATAGGCGCTGACTCTCCAAGTGGGGAGAGTGTTAGTAAAGCGTCTGGAATGTTGCACCCGAGTACCAGGGGAGGAAAACTGAGACATATTTGAACACGTCTCCCGTTCACACGGTTGATCATACTCTGGGTTCCACATGCATGTTTTAGCTGAAGGAAGAATACCTTAAACCTGGGTAGTTGAAACCCGTGGAATGGGTACCATGCAATATGACTTCAAAGGGTCTTCGTTTGCTCACCGAACCTCTCCAATCCTATCACTGCTGCGTTTATGCCCCTGTACACATGCTTGATTCTCTTTCAGAGATATAGCAATCCATAGGTTTTAAGATACTTACTAGTCAGGTACATTCTTAGGCGTTTAATATGCGGTGTTGAGTCCATTTCGTTGAGCAAGGAGTAGCTCTTGTCTATTCCATATTTGGCTTAAGGAACTTTATCTGTGCTCATTTCAATCTCTGGTTTTATGCAGCACCCCAACTCACCTTTCCCCTTAAGCAAGCATAAGTTGGTTTTCTAAATTTGAGACCCTGTTCTGTTCTGTAATTCAGTTCCTGTGTAGCCAAGTTTACATTCCGTGTATTAGTGATATCTTATGATGTTTCTTTTTCTGTGTGACTTATTTCAGTTAGAATCATCGTACCTGAATCCACTCATTATGCTGCTACGGGCCTGATGACATAGATTTCATTGCTGAGTGATATTGCTTTGTAAGTAAATACCACAACTTCTTTATCCATTTTTCACTTTCTGCGATGTTGAGCTTGTACTGTAAACGAGGTTCTTGTAAACAGAGCCGTCCCAAACTTTGTGGTGGCTGTGTCTTTTTGATTTTAATTTCCCTAAGCTATAGGACCATAAGTGGAAGTGCCCTAGGCTCTGTTGCTTTGTTTTTTAGATGTTTCAGGAAACACCATACACTTCTCCCGAGTGTCTGTTGGCAATTTACATCCCGCCCATCAGCATAACAAGGCTCCCAGTTCTCCATGGCCTGTCCTGCCTTTCTGGATTTTACACTTTTTTCAGATGGCCCTCTTGACCGGGGGGAAGTGAGACTTCATTGTAGTGCAGATTTCCTTTGCAAGCTTGCTTGGTTGGCCAAAAAGGGCGTATGCGTTTTTTCCTGTATATATTCAGGAAAAAACGCATACGCCCTTTTTGGCCAAGTGCATCATTGTGGACGTTCTGCCTCTTTTCCTATGCTTTCAATGCAATTCCAGTCTACCTCCTGAAATCGATTTCCTGCAATTCTGCCCCGCTTTCTAGTCCTCTTGGCAGCCTTACTTCAGTATATCTTTGGATGATAGCTGTCATTTATAACTCTGAAGGTTTGTGCATTACAGTGCCCCTGAGCTCCTTTCTTCTACTCGCTTTCTTGTGAGCTGGCCGCAACACCACAGGATGGCTTCAGGCCCTAATCTGGTTCCGGCACGGCACGCTGAGCCTTTGGTTAATTCCTCTTCCTGGTGGGAAATGAGAGTTAAATTTGCCCGTCCAGACACCTCCAGCTAGTCTCTCATTGGTTCTCCCTATTCCTGTTCATCTTCCGCAGAAATTGCAAACTTGGCCAAACAGGAGGTTAAAGGCGCTGACTCTCCAAGTGGGGAGAGTGTTAGTAAAGCGTCTGGAATGTTGCACCCGAGTACCAGGGGAGGAGAACTGAGACATATTTGAACTCGTCTCCCGTTCACATGGTTGATCATACTCTGGGTTCCACATGCATGTTTTAGCTGAAGGAAGAATACCTTAAACCTGGAGAGTTGAAACCCGTGGAATGGGTACCATGCAATATGACTTCAAAGGGTCTTCATTTGCTCACCGAACCTCTCCAATCCTATCACTGCTGCGTTTATGCCCCTGTACACATGCTTGATTCTCTTTCGGAGACATAGCAATCCACAGGTTTTAAGATACTTACTAGTCAGGTACATTCTTAGGCGTTTAATATGTGGTGTTGAGTCCATTTCGTTGAGCAAGGAGTAGCTCTTGTCTATTCCATATTTGGCTTAAGGAACTTTATCTGTGCTCATTTCAATCTCTGGTTTTATGCAGCACCCCAACTCACCTTTCCCCTTAAGCAAGCATAAGTTGGTTTTCTAAATTTGAGACCCTGTTCTGTTCTGTAATTCAGTTCCTGTGTAGCCAAGTTTACATTCCGTGTATTACTGATATCTTATGATGTTTCTTTTTCTGTGTGACTTATTTCAGTTAGAATCATCATACCTGAATCCACTCATTGTGCTGCTAAGGGCCTGATGACATAGATTTCATTGCTGAGTGATATTGCTTTCTAAGTAAATACCACAACTTCTTTATCCATTTTTCACTTTCTGCGATGTTGAACTTGTACTGTAAACGAGGTTCTTGTAAACAGAGGCGTCCCAAACTTTGGGGTGGCTGTGTCTTTTTGATTTTAATTTCCCTAAGCTATAGGACCATAAGTGGAAGTGCCCTAGGCTCTGTTGCTTTGTTTTTTAGATGTTTCAGGAAACACCATACACTTCTCCCGAGTGTCTGTTGGCAATTTACATCCCGCCCATCAGCATAACAAGGCTCCCAGTTCTCCATGGCCTGTCCTGCCTTTCTGGATTTTACACTTTTTCCAGATGTCCCTTTTGACTGGGGGGAAGTGAGACTTCATTGTAGTGCAGATTTCCTTTGCAAGCTTGCTTGGTTGGCCAAAAAGGGCGTATGCGTTTTTTCCTGAATATATTCAGGAAAAAACGCATACGCCCTTTTTGGCCAAGTGCATCATTGTGGACGTTCTGCCTCTTTTCCTAGGCTTTCAATGCAATTCCAGTCTACCTCCTGAAATCGATTTCCTGCAATTCTGCCCCGCTTTCAAGTCCTCTTGGCAGCCTTACTTCAGTATATTTTTGGATGATAGCTGTCATTTATAACTCTGAAGGTTTGTGCATTACAGTGCCCCTGAGCTCCTTTCTTCTACTCGCTTACTTGTGAGCTGGCCGCAACACCACAGGATGGCTTCAGGCCCTAATCTGGTTCCGGCACGGCACGCTGAGCCTTTGGTTAATTCCTCTTCCTGGTGGGAAATGAGAGTTAAATTTGCCCGTCCAGACACCTCCAGCTAGTCTCTCATTGGTTCTCCCTATTCCTGTTCATCTTCCGCAGAAATTGCAAACTTGGCCAAACAGGAGGTTAAAGGCGCTGACTCTCCAAGTGGGGAGATTGTTAGTAAAGCGTCTGGAATGTTGCACCCGAGTACCAGGGGAGGAGAACTGAGACATATTTGAACTCGTCTCCCGTTCACATGGTTGATCATACTCTGGGTTCCACATGCATGTTTTAGCTGAAGGAAGAATACCTTAAACCTGGAGAGTTGAAACCCGTGTAATGGGTACCATGCAATATGACTTCAAAGGGTCTTCATTTGCTCACCGAACCTCTCCAATCCTATCACTGCTGCGTTTATGCCCCTGTACACATGCTTGATTCTCTTTCGGAGACATAGCAATCCACAGGTTTTAAGATACTTACTAGTCAGGTACATTCTTAGGCGTTTAATATGTGGTGTTGAGTCCATTTCGTTGAGCAAGGAGTAGCTCTTGTCTATTCCATATTTGGCTTAAGGAACTTTATCTGTGCTCATTTCAATCTCTGGTTTTATGCAGCACCCCAACTCACCTTTCCCCTTAAGCAAGCATAAGTTGGTTTTCTAAATTTGAGACCCTGTTCTGTTCTGTAATTCAGTTCCTGTGTAGCCAAGTTTACATTCCGTGTATTACTGATATCTTATGATGTTTCTTTTTCTGTGTGACTTATTTCAGTTAGAATCATCATACCTGAATCCACTCATTGTGCTGCTAAGGGCCTGATGACATAGATTTCATTGCTGAGTGATATTGCTTTGTAAGTAAATACCACAACTTCTTTATCCATTTTTCACTTTCTGCGATGTTGAACTTGTACTGTAAACGAGGTTCTTGTAAACAGAGGCGTCCCAAACTTTGGGGTGGCTGTGTCTTTTTGATTTTAATTTCCCTAAGCTATAGGACCATAAGTGGAAGTGCCCTAGGCTCTGTTGCTTTGTTTTTTAGATGTTTCAGGAAACACCATACACTTCTCCCGAGTGTCTGTTGGCAATTTACATCCCGCCCATCAGCATAACAAGGCTCCCAGTTCTCCATGGCCTGTCCTGCCTTTCTGGATTTTACACTTTTTCCAGATGTCCCTTTTGACTGGGGGGAAGTGAGACTTCATTGTAGTGCAGATTTCCTTTGCAAGCTTGCTTGGTTGGCCAAAAAGGGCGTATGCGTTTTTTCCTGAATATATTCAGGAAAAAACGCATACGCCCTTTTTGGCCAAGTGCATCATTGTGGACGTTCTGCCTCTTTTCCTAGGCTTTCAATGCAATTCCAGTCTACCTCCTGAAATCGGTTTCCTGCAATTCTGCCCCGCTTTCAAGTCCTCTTGGCAGCCTTACTTCAGTATATTTTTGGACGATAGCTGTCATTTATAACTCTGCAGGTTTGTGAATTACAGTGCCCCTGAGCTCCTTTCTTCAACTCGCTTTCTTGTGAGCTGGCCGCAACACCGCAGGATGGCTACAGGCCCTAATCTGGTTCCGGCACGGCACGCTGAGCCTTTGGTTATTTCCTCTTCCTGGTGGGAAATGAGAGTTAAATTTGCCCGTCCAGACACCTCCAGCTAGTCTCTCATTGGTTCTCCCTATTCCTGTTCATCTTCCGCAGAAATTGCAAACTGGGCCAAACAGGAGGTTAAAGGCGCTGACTCTCCAAGTGGGGAGAGTGTTAGTAAAGCGTCTGGAATGTTGCACCCGAGTACCAGGGTACGAAAACTGAGACATATTTGAACACGTCTCCCATTCACACGGTTGATCATACTCAGGGTTCCACATGCATGTTTTAGCTGAAGGAAGAATACCTTAAACCTGGGTAGTTGAAACCCGTGGAATGGGTACCATGCAATATGACTTCAAAGGGTCTTCATTTGCTCACCGAACCTCTCCAGTCCTATCACTGTTGCGTTTATGCCCCTGTACACATGCTTGATTCTCTTTCGGAGACATAGCAATCCATAGCTTTTAAGATACTTACTAGTCAGGTACATTCTTAGGCATTTAATATGCGGTGTTGAGTCCATTTCGTTGAGCAAGGAGTAGCTCTTGTCTATTCCATATTTGGCTTAAGGAACTTTATCTGTGCTCATTTCAATCTCTGGTTTTATGCAGCACCCCAACTCACCTTTCCCCTTAAGCAAGCATATGTTGGTTTTCTAAAGTTGAGACCCTGTTCTGTTCTGTAATTTAGTTCCTGTGTAGCCAAGTTTACATTCCGTGTATTAGTGATATCTTATGATGTTTCTTTTTCTGTGTGACTTATTTCAGTTAGAATCATCGTACCTGAATCCACTCATTATGCTGCTACGGGCCTGATGACATAGATTTCATTGCTGAGTGATACTGCATTATACGTAAGTACGACATGTTCTTTATCCATTTTTCACTTTTTGTGATACTGAACTTGTATGGTAAATTAGGTTCTTGTAAACAGAGGCGTCCCAAACTTTGGGGTGGCTGTGTCTTTTTGATTTTAATTTCCCTAAGCTATAGGACCATAAGTGGAAGTGCCCTAGGCTCTGTTGCTTTGTTTTTTAGATGTTTCAGGAAACACCATACACTTCTCCCGAGTGTCTGTTGGCAATTTACATCCCGCCCATCAGCATAACAAGGCTCCCAGTTCTCCATGGCCTGTCCTGCCTTTCTGGATTTTACACTTTTTTCAGATGGCCCTTTTGACCGGGGGGAAGTGAGACTTCATTGTAGTGCAGATTTCCTTTGCAAGCTTGCTTGGTTGGCCAAAAAGGGCGTATGCGTTTTTTCCTGAATATGTTCAGGAAAAAATGCATACGCCCTTTTTGGCCAAGTGCATCATTGTGAACGCTCTGCCTCTTTTCCTATGCTTTCAATGCAATTCCAGTCTACCTCCTGAAATCGGTTTCCTGCAATTCTGCCCCGCTTTCAAGTCCTCTTGGCAGCCTTACTTCAGTATATTTTTGGACGATAGCTGTCATTTATAACTCTGCAGGTTTGTGCATTACAGTGCCCCTGAGCTCCTTTCTTCAACTCGCTTTCTTGTGACCTGGCCGCAACACTGCAGGGTGGCTTCAGGCCCTAATCTGGTTCCGGCACGGCACGCTGAGCCTTTGGTTAATTCCTCTTCCTGGTGGGAAATGAGAGTTAAGTTTGCCCGTCCAGACACCTCCAGCTAGTCTCTCATTGGTTCTCGCTATTCCTGTTCATCTTCCGCAGAAATTGCAAACTGGGCCAAACAGGAGGTTAAAGGGACTGACTCTCCAAGTCGGTAGAGTGTTAGTAAAGCGTCTGGAATGTTGCACCCGAGTACCAGGGTACGAAAACTGAGACATATTTGAACACGTCTCCCGATCACATGGTTGATCATACTCTAGGTTCCACATGCATGTTTTAGCTGAAGGAAGAATACCTTAAACCTGGGTAGTTGAAACCCGTTGAATGGGTACCATGCAATATGACTTCAAAGGGTCTTCATTTGCTCACCGAACCTCTCCAATCCTATCACTGCTGCGTTTATGCCCCTGTACACATGCTTGATTCTCTTTAGGAGACATAGCAATCCATAGGTTTTAAGATACTTACTAGTCAGGTACATTCTTACGTGTTTAATATGTGGTGTTGAGTCCATTTCGTTGAGCAAGGAGTAGCTCTTGTCTATTCCATATTTGGCTTAAGGAACTTTATCTGTACTCATTTCAATCTCTGGTTTTATGCAGCACCCCAACTCACCTTTCCCCTTAAGCAAGCATAAGTTGGTTTTCTAAATTTGAGACCCTGTTCTGTTCTGTAATTCAGTTCCTGTGTAGCCAAGTTTACATTCCGTGTATTACTGATATCTTATGATGTTTCTTTTTCTGTGTGACTTATTTCAGTTAGAATCATCATACCTGAATCCACTCATTGTGCTGCTAAGGGCCTGATGACATAGATTTCATTGCTGAGTGATATTGCTTTCTAAGTAAATACCACAACTTCTTTATCCATTTTTCACTTTCTGCGATGTTGAACTTGTACTGTAAACGAGGTTCTTGTAAACAGAGGCGTCCCAAACTTTGGGGTGGCTGTGTCTTTTTGATTTTAATTTCCCTAAGCTATAGGACCATAAGTGGAAGTGCCCTAGGCTCTGTTGCTTTGTTTTTTAGATGTTTCAGGAAACACCATACACTTCTCCCGAGTGTCTGTTGGCAATTTACATCCCGCCCATCAGCATAACAAGGCTCCCAGTTCTCCATGGCCTGTCCTGCCTTTCTGGATTTTACACTTTTTCCAGATGTCCCTTTTGACTGGGGGGAAGTGAGACTTCATTGTAGTGCAGATTTCCTTTGCAAGCTTGCTTGGTTGGCCAAAAAGGGCATATGCGTTTTTTCCTGAATATATTCAGGAAAAAACGCATATGCCCTTTTTGGCCAAGTGCATCATTGTGGACGTTCTGCCTCTTTTCCTAGGCTTTCAATGCAATTCCAGTCTACCTCCTGAAATCGGTTTCCTGCAATTCTGCCCCGCTTTCAAGTCCTCTTGGCAGCCTTACTTCAGTATATTTTTGGACGATAGCTGTCATTTATAACTCTGCAGATTTGTGAATTAGAGTGTCCCTGAGCTCCTTTCTTCAACTCGCTTTCTTGTGAGCTGGCCGCAACAGCGAAGGATTGCTTCAGGCCCTAATCTGGTTCCAGCATGGCACGCTGAGCCTTTGGTTATTTCCTCTTCCTGGCGGCAAATGAGAGATAAATTTGCCCGTCCAGACACCTCCAGCTAGTCTCTCATTGGTTCTCGCTATTCCTGTTCATCTTCCGCAGAAATTGCAAACTGGGCCAAACAGGAGGTTAAAGGCGCTGACTCTCCAAGTCGGGAGAGTGTTAGTAAAGCGTCTGGAATGTTGCACCCGAGTACCAGGGTACGAAAACTGAGACATATTTGAACACGTCTCCCGATCACATGGTTGATCATACTCTAGGTTCCACATGCATGTTTTAGCTGAAGGAAGAATACCTTAAACCTGGGTAGTTGAAACCCGTTGAATGGGTACCATGCAATATGACTTCAAAGGGTCTTCATTTGCTCACCGAACCTCTCCAATCCTATCACTGCTGCGTTTATGCCCCTGTACACATGCTTGATTCTCTTTCGGAGACATAGCAATCCATAGGTTTTAAGATACTTACTAGTCAGGTACATTCTTACGTGTTTAATATGCGGTGTTGAGTCCATTTCGTTGAGCAAGGAGTAGCTCTTGTCTATTCCATATTTGGCTTAAGGAACTTTTTCTGTGCTCATTTCAATCTCTGGTTTTATGCAGCACCCCAAATCACCTTTACCCTTAAGCAAGCATAAGTTGGTTTTCTAAATTTGAGACACTGTTCTGTTCTGAAATTCAGTTCCTGTGTAGCCAAGTTTACATTCCGTGTATTACTGATATCTTATGATGTTTCTTTTTCTGTGTGACTTATTTCAGTTAGAATCATCATACCTGAATCCACTCATTGTGCTGCAAAGGGCCTGATGACATAGATTTCATTGCTGAGTGATATTGCTTTGTAAGTAAATACCACAACTTCTTTATCCATTTTTCACTTTCTGCGATGTTGAACTTGTACTGTAAACGAGGTTCTTGTAAACAGAGCCGTCCCAAACTTTGGGGTGGCTGTGTCTTTTTGATTTTAGTTTCCCTAATCTATAGGACCATAAGTGGAAGTGCCCTAGGCTCTGTTGCGGTGTTTTTTAGATGTTTCAGGAAACACCATACACTTCTCCCGAGTGTCTGTTGGCAATTTACATCCCGCCCATCAGCATAAGAAGGCTCGCAGTTCTCCATCGCCTGTCCTGCCTTTCTGGATTTTACACTTTTTTCAGATGGCCCTTTTGACCGGGGGGAAGTGAGACTTCATTGTAGTGCAGATTTCCTTTGCAAGCTTGCTTGGTTGGCCAAAAAGGGCGTATGCGTTTTTTCCTGAATATGTTCAGGAAAAAATGCATACGCCCTTTTTGGCCAATTGCATCATTGTGGACGTTCTGCCTCTTTTCCTATGCTTTCAATGCAATTCCAGTCTACCTCCTGAAATCGGTTTCCTGCAATTCTGCCCCGCTTTCAAGTCCTCTTGGCAGCCTTCCTTCAGTATACTTTTGGACGATAGCTGTCATTTATAACTCTGCACGTTTGTGAATTACAGTGCCCCTGAGCTCCTTTCTTCAACTCGCTTTCTTGTGAGCTGGCCGCAACACCGCAGGATGGCTTCAGGCCCTAATCTGGTTCCGGCACGGCACGCTGAGCCTTTGGTTAATTCCTCTTCCTGGTGGGAAATGAGAGTTAAATTTGCCCGTCCAGACACCTCCAGCTAGCCTCTCATTGGTTCTCGCTATTCCTGTTCATCTTCCGCAGAAATTGCAAACTGGGCTAAACAGGAGGTTAAAGGGACTGACTCTCCAAGTGGGGAGAGTGTTAGTAAAGCGTCTGGAATGTTGCACCTGAGTACTAGGGGAGGAAAACGGAGACATATTTGAACACGTCTCCCGTTCACACGGTAGATCATACTCAGGGTTCCACATGCATGTTTTAGCTGAAGGAAGAATACCTTAAACCTGGGTAGTTGAAACCCGTGGAAAGGGTACCATACAATATGACTTCAAAGGGTCTTCATTTGCTCACCGAACCTCTCCAATCCTATCACTGCTGCGTTTATGCCCCTGTACACATGCTTGATTCTCTTTTGGAGACATAGCAATCCATAGGTTTTAAGATACTTACTACTCAGGTACATTCTTAGGTGTTTAATATGCGGTGTTGAGTCCATTTCGTTGAGCAATGAGTAGCTCTTGTCTATTCCATATTTGGCTTAAGGAACTTTATCTGTGCTCATTTCAATCTCTGGTTTTATGCAGCACCCCAACTCACCTTTCCCCTTAAGCAAGCATAAGTTGGTTTTCTAAATTTGAGACCCTGTTCTGTTCTGTAATTCAGTTCCTGTGTAGCCAAGTTTACATTCCGTGTATTACTGATATCTTATGATGTTTCCTTTTCTGTGTGACTTATTTCAGTTAGAATCATCATACCTGAATCCACTCATTGTGCTGCTAAGGGCCTGATGACATAGATTTCATTGCTGAGTGATATTGCTTTGTAAGTAAATACCACAACTTCTTTATCCATTTTTCACTTTCTGCGATGTTGAACTTGTACTATAAACGAGGTTCTTGTAAACAGAGGAGTCCCAAACTTTGGGGTGGCTGTGTCTTTTTGATTTTCATTTCCCTAAGCTATAGGACCATAAGTGGAAGTGCCCTAGGCTCTGTTGGTTTGTTTTTTAGATGTTTCAGGAAACACCATACACTTCTCCCGAGTGTCTGTTGGCAATTTACATCCCGCCCATCAGCATAACAAGGCTCCCAGTTCTCCATGGCCTGTCCTGCCTTTCTGGATTTTACACTTTTTTCAGATGGCCCTTTTGACCGGGGGGAAGTGAGACTTCATTGTAGTGCAGATTTCCTTTGCAAGCTTGCTTGGTTGGCCAAAAAGGGCGTATGCGTTTTTTCCTGAATATATTCAGGAAAAAACGCATACGCCCTTTTTGGCCAAGTGCATCATTGTGGACGTTCTGCCTCTTTTCCTAGGCTTTCAATGCAATTCCAGTCTACCTCCTGAAATCGGTTTCCTGCAATTCTGCCCCGCTTTCAAGTCCTCTTGGCAGCCTTACTTCAGTATATTTTTGGACGATAGCTGTCATTTATAACTCTGCAGGTTTGTGCATTACAGTGCCCCTGAGCTCCTTTCTTCAACTCGCTTTCTTGTGACCTGGCCGCAACACCGCAGGATGGCTTCAGGCCCTAATCTGGTTCCGGCATGGCACGCTGAGCCTTTGGTTATTTCCTCTTCCTGGTGGGAAATGAGAGTTAAATTTGCCCGTCCAGACACCTCCAGCTAGTCTCTCATTGGTTCTCCCTATTCCTGTTCATCTTCCGCAGAAATTGCAAACTGGGCCAAACAGGAGGTTAAAGGCGCTGACTGTCCAAGTGGGGAGAGTGTTAGTAAAGCATCTGGAATGTTGCACCCGAGTACCAGGGTACGAAAACTGAGACATATTTGAACACGTCTCCCGATCACATGGTTGATCATACTCTAGGTTCCACATGCATGTTTTAGCTGAAGGAAGAATACCTTAAAACTGGGTAGTTGAAACCCGTGGAATGGGTACCATGCAATATGACTTCAAAGGGTCTTCATTTGCTCACCGAACCTCTCCAATCCTATCACTGCTGCGTTTATGCCCCTGTACACATGCTTGATTCTCTTTTGGAGACATAGCAATCCATAGCTTTTAAGATACTTACTAGTCAGGTACATTCTTAGGCATTTAATATTCGGTGTTGAGTCCATTTCGGTGAGCAAGGAGTAGCTCTTGTCTATTCCATATTTGGCTTAAGGAACTTTATCTGTGCTCATTTCAATCTCTGGTTTTATGCAGCACCCCAACTCACCTTTTCCCTTAAGCAAGCATAAGTTGGTTTTGTAAATTTGAGACCCTGTTCTGTTCTGTAATTCAGTTCCTGTGTAGCCAAGTTTACATTCCGTGTATTAGTGATATCTTATGATGTTTCTTTTTCTGTGTGACTTATTTCAATTAGAATCATCGTACCTGAATCCACTCATTATGGTGCTACGGGCCTGATGACATAGATTTCATTGCTGAGTGATACTGCATTGTACGTAAGTACCACAAGTTCTTTATCCATTTTTCACTTTCTGTTATACTGAACTTGTACGGTAAATGAGGTTCTTGTAAACAGAGGCGTCCCAAACTTTGGGGTGGCTGTGTCTTTTTGATTTTAATTTCCCTAAGCTATAGGACCATAAGTGGAAGTGCCCTAGGCTCTGTTGCTTTGTTTTTTAGATGTTTCAGGAAACACCATACACTTCTCCCGAGTGTCTGTTGGCAATTTACATCCCGCCCATCAGCATAACAAGGCTCCCAGTTCTCCATGGCCTGTCCTGCCTTTCTGGATTTTACACTTTTTTCAGATGGCCCTTTTGACCGGGGGGAAGTGAGACTTCATTGTAGTGCAGATTTCCTTTGTAAGCTTGCTTGGTTGGCCGAAAAGGGCTTATGCGTTTTTTCCTGAATATATTCAGGAAAAAACGCATACACCCTTTTTGGCCAAGTGCATCATTGTGGACGTTCTGCCTCTTTTCCTATGCTTTCAATGCAATTCCAGTCTACCTCCTGAAATCGGTTTCCTGCAATTCTGCCCCGCTTTCAAGTCCTCTTGGCAGCCTTACTTCAGTATATTTTTGGACGATAGCTGTCATTTATAACTCTGCAGGTTTGTGAATTACAGTGCCCCTGAGCTCCTTTCTTCAACTCGCTTTCTTGTGACCTGGCCGCAACACCACAGGATGGCTTCAGGCCCTAATCTGGTTCCGACACAGCACGCTGAGCCTTTGGTTAATTCCTCTTCCTGGTGGGAAATGAGAGTTAAGTTTGCCCGTCCAGACACCTCCAGCTAGTCTCTCATTGGTTCTCACTATTCCTGTTCATCTTCTGCAGAAATTGCAAACTGGGCCAAACAGGAGGTTAAAGGGACTGACTCTCCAAGTCGGGAGAGTGTTAGTAAAGCGTCTGGAATGTTGCACCCGAGTACCAGGGTACGAAAACTGAGACATATTTGAACACGTCTCCCGATCACATGGTTGATCATACTCTAGGTTCCACATGCAAGTTTTAGCTGAAGGAAGAATACCTTAAACCTGGGTAGTTGAAACCCGTGGAATGGGTACCATGCAATATGACTTCAAAGGGTCTTCATTTGCTCACCGAACCTCTCCAATCCTATCACTGCTGCGTTTATGCCCCTGTACACATGCTTGATTCTCTTTTGGAGACATAGCAATCCATAGGTTTTAAGATACTTACTAGTCAGGTACATTCTTACGTGTTTAATATGCGGTGTTGAGTCCATATCGTTGAGCAAGGAGTAGCTCTTGTCTATTCCATATTTGGCTTAAGGAACTTTATCTGTGCTCATTTCAATCTCTGGTTTTATGCAGCACCCCAACTCACCTTTCCCCTTAAGCAAGCATAAGTTGGTTTTCTAAATTTGAGACCCTGTTCTGTTCTGTAATTCAGTTCCTGTGTAGCCAAGTTTACATTCCGTGTATTACTGATATCTTATGATGTTTCCTTTTCTGTGTGACTTATTTCAGTTAGAATCATCATACCTGAATCCACTCATTGTGCTGCTAAGGGCCTGATGACATAGATTTCATTGCTGAGTGATATTGCTTTGTAAGTAAATACCACAACTTCTTTATCCATTTTTCACTTTCTGCGATGTTGAACTTGTACTGTAAACGAGGTTCTTGTAAACAGAGCCGTCCCAAACATTGGGGTGGCTGTGTCTTTTTTATTTTAATTTCCCTAAGCTATAGGACCATAAGTGGAAGTGCCCTAGGCTCTGTTGCTTTGTTTTTTAGATGTTTCAGGAAACACCATACACTTCTCCCGAGTGTCTGTTGGCAATTTCCATCCCGCCCATCAGCATAACAAGGCTCCCAGTTCTCCATGGCCTGTCCTGCCTTTCTGGATTTTACACTTTTTTCAGATGGCCCTTCTGACCGGGGGGAAGTGAGACTTCATTGTAGTGCAGATTTCCTTTGCAAGCTTGCTTGGTTGGCCAAAAAGGGCGTATGCATTTTTTCCTGAAATATATTCAGGATAAAACGCATACGCCCTTTTTGGCCAAGTGCATCATTGTGGACGTTCTGCCTCTTTTCCTATGCTTTCAATACAATTCCAGTCTACCTCATGAAATCGGTTTCCTGCAATTCTGCCCCGCTTTCAAGTCCTCTTGGCAGCCTTACTTCAGTATATTTTTGGACGATAGCTGTCATTTATAACTCTGCAGATTTGTGAATTACAGTGCCCCTGAGCTCCTTTCTTCAACTCGCTTTCTTGTGAGCTGGCCGCAACACCGAAGGATTGCTTCAGGCCCTAATCTGGTTCCAGCATGGCACGCTGAGCCTTTGGTTATTTCCTATTCCTGGCGGCAAATGAGAGATAAATTTGCCCGTCCAGACACCTCCAGCTAGTCTCTCATTGGTTCTCGCTATTCATGTTCATCTTCCGCAGAAATTGCAAACTGGGCCAAACAGGAGGTTAAAGGCGCTGACTCTCCAAGTGGGGAGAGTGTTAGTAAAGCGTCTGGAATGTTGCACCCGAGTACCAGGGGAGGAAAACTGAGACATATTTGAACACGTCTCCCATTCACACGGTTGATCATACTCAGGGTTCCACATGCATGTTTTAGCTGAAGGAAGAATACCTTAAACCTGGGTAGTTGAAACCCATGGAATGGGTACCATGCAATATGACTTCAAAGGGTCTTCATTTGCTCACCGAACCTCTCCAGTCCTATCAATGTTGCGTTTATGCCCCTGTACACATGCTTGATTCTCTTTCGGAGACATAGCAATCCATAGCTTTTAAGATACTTACTAGTCAGGTACATTCTTAGGCGTTTAATATGCGGTGTTGAGTCCATTTCGTTGAGCAAGGAGTAGCTCTTGTCTATTCCATATTTGGCTTAAGGAACTTTATCTGTGCTCATTTCAATCTCTGGTTTTATGCAGCACCCCAACTCACCTTTCCCCTTAAGCAAGCATATGTTGGTTTTCTAAATTTGAGACCCTGTTCTGTTCTGTAATTCAGTTCCTGTGTAGCCAAGTTTACATTCCGTGTATTAGTGATATCTTATGATGTTTCTTTTTCTGTGTGACTTATTTCAGTTAGAATCATCGTACCTGAATCCACTCATTATGCTGCTACGGGCCTGATGACATAGATTTCATTGCTGAGTGATATTGCTTTGTACGTAAGTACCACATGTTCTTTATCCATTTTTCACTTTCTGTGATATTGAACTTGTACAGTAAACGAGGTTCTTGTAAACAGAGGCGTCCCAAACTTTGGGGTGGCTGTGTCTTTTTGATTTTAATTTCCCTAAGCTATAGGACCATAAGTGGAAGTGCCCTAGGCTCTGTTGCTTTGTTTTTTAGATGTTTCAGTAAACAGCATACACTTCTCCCCAGTGTCTGTTGACAATTTACATCCCGCCCATCAGCATAACAAGGCTCCCAGTTCTCCATGGCCTGTCCTGCCTTTCTGGATTTTACACTTTTTTCAGATGGCCCTTTTGACCGGGGGGAAGTGAGACTTCATTGTAGTGCAGATTTCCTTTGCAAGCTTGCTTGGTTTGCCAAAAGGGACGTATGCGTTTTTTCCTGAATATATTCAGGAAAAAACGCATACGCCCTTTTTGGCCAAGTGCATCATTCTGGACGTTCTGCCTCTTTTCCTATGCTTTCAATGCAATTCCAGTCTACCTCCTGAAATCGGTTTCCTGCAATTCTGCCCCGCTTTCAAGTCCTCTTGGCAGCCTTACTTCAGTATATTTTTGGACGATAGCTGTCATTTATAACTCTGCAGGTTTGTGAATTACAGTGCCCCTGAGCTCCTTTCTTCAACTCGCTTTCTTGTGACCTGGCCGCAACACCGCAGGATGGCTTCAGGCCCTAATCTGGTTCCGGCACGGCACGCTGAGCCTTTGGTTATTTCCTCTTCCTGGTGGGAAATGAGAGTTAAATTTGCCCGTCCAGACACCTCCAGCTAGTCTCTCATTGGTTCTCGCTATTCCTGTTCATCTTCCGCAGAATTTGCAAACTGGGCCAAACAGGAGGTTAAAGGGACTGACTCTCCAAGTCGGGAGAGTGTTAGTAAAGCGTCTGGAATGTTGCACCCGAGTACCATGGGAGGAGAACTGAGACATATTTGAACACGTCTCCCGATCACATGGTTGATCATACTCTGGGTTCCACATGCATGTTTTAGCTGAAGGAAGAATACCTTAAACCTGGGTAGTTGAAACCCGTGGAATGGGTACAATGCAATATGACTTCAAAGGGTCTTCATTTGCTCACCGAACCTCTCCAATCCTATCACTGCTGTGTTTATGCCCCTGTACACATGCTTGATTCTCTTTCGGAGACATAGCAATCCATAGGTTTTAAGATACTTACTAGTCAGGTACATTCTTAGGCATTTAATATGGGGTGTTGAGTCCATTTCGTTGAGCAAGGAGTAGCTCTTGTCTATTCCATATTTGGCTTAAGGAACTTTATCTGTGCTCATTTCACTCTCTGGTTTTATGCAGCACCCCAACTCACCTTTCCCCTTAAGCAAGCATAAGTTGGTTTTCTAAATTTGAGACCCTGTTCTGTTCTGTAATTCAGTTCCTGTGTAGCCAAGTTTACATTCCGTGTATTACTGATATCTTATGATGTTTCTTTTTCTGTGTGACTTATTTCAGTTAGAATCATCATACCTGAATCCACTCATTGTGCTGCTAAGGGCCTGATGACATAGATTTCATTGCTGAGTGATATTGCTTTGTAAGTAAATACCACAACTTCTTTATCCATTTTTCACTTTCTGCGATGTTGAACTTGTACTGTAAACGAGGTTCTTGTAAACAGAGCCGTTCCAAACTTTGGGGTGGCTGTGTCTTTTTGATTTTAATTTCCCTAAGCTATAGGACCATAAGTGGAAGTGCCCTAGGCTCTGTTGCTTTGTTTTTTAGATGTTTCAGGAAACACCATACACTTCTCCCGAGTGTCTGTTGGCAATTTACATCCCGCCCATCAGCATAACAAGGCTCCCAGTTCTCCATGGCCTGTCCTGCCTTTCTGGATTTTACACTTTTTTCAGATGGCCCTTTTGACCGGGGGGAAGTGAGACTACATTGTAGTGCAGATTTCCTTTGCAAGTTTGCTTGGTTGCCCAAAAAGGGCGTATGCGTTTTTTCCTGAATATATTCAGGAAAAAATGCATACGCCCTTTTTGGCCAAGTGCACCATTGTGGACGTTCTGCCTCTTTTCCTATGCTTTCAATGCAATTCCCGTCTACCTCCTGAAATCGGTTTCCTGCAATTCTGCCCCGCTTTCAAGTCCTCTTGGCAGCCTTACTTCAGTATATTTTTGGACGATAGCTGTCATTTATAACTCTGCAGGTTTGTGAATTACAGTGCCCCTGAGCTCCTTTCTTCAACTCGCTTTCTTGTGACCTGGCCGCAACACCACAGGATGGCTTCAGGCCCTAATCTGGTTCCGACACAGCACGCTGAGCCTTTGGTTAATTCCTCTTCCTGGTGGGAAATGAGAGTTAAGTTTGCCCGTCCAGACACCTCCAGCTAGTCTCTCATTGGTTCTCACTATTCCTGTTCATCTTCTGCAGAAATTGCAAACTGGGCCAAACAGGAGGTTAAAGGGACTGACTCTCCAAGTCGGGAGAGTGTTAGTAAAGCGTCTGGAATGTTGCACCCGAGTACCAGGGTACGAAAACTGAGACATATTTGAACACGTCTCCCGATCACATGGTTGATCATACTCTAGGTTCCACATGCAAGTTTTAGCTGAAGGAAGAATACCTTAAACCTGGGTAGTTGAAACCCGTGGAATGGGTACCATGCAATATGACTTCAAAGGGTCTTCATTTGCTCACCGAACCTCTCCAATCCTATCACTGCTGCGTTTATGCCCCTGTACACATGCTTGATTCTCTTTTGGAGACATAGCAATCCATAGGTTTTAAGATACTTACTAGTCAGGTACATTCTTACGTGTTTAATATGCGGTGTTGAGTCCATATCGTTGAGCAAGGAGTAGCTCTTGTCTATTCCATATTTGGCTTAAGGAACTTTATCTGTGCTCATTTCAATCTCTGGTTTTATGCAGCACCCCAACTCACCTTTCCCCTTAAGCAAGCATAAGTTGGTTTTCTAAATTTGAGACCCTGTTCTGTTCTGTAATTCAGTTCCTGTGTAGCCAAGTTTACATTCCGTGTATTACTGATATCTTATGATGTTTCCTTTTCTGTGTGACTTATTTCAGTTAGAATCATCATACCTGAATCCACTCATTGTGCTGCTAAGGGCCTGATGACATAGATTTCATTGCTGAGTGATATTGCTTTGTAAGTAAATACCACAACTTCTTTATCCATTTTTCACTTTCTGCGATGTTGAACTTGTACTGTAAACGAGGTTCTTGTAAACAGAGCCGTCCCAAACATTGGGGTGGCTGTGTCTTTTTTATTTTAATTTCCCTAAGCTATAGGACCATAAGTGGAAGTGCCCTAGGCTCTGTTGCTTTGTTTTTTAGATGTTTCAGGAAACACCATACACTTCTCCCGAGTGTCTGTTGGCAATTTCCATCCCGCCCATCAGCATAACAAGGCTCCCAGTTCTCCATGGCCTGTCCTGCCTTTCTGGATTTTACACTTTTTTCAGATGGCCCTTCTGACCGGGGGGAAGTGAGACTTCATTGTAGTGCAGATTTCCTTTGCAAGCTTGCTTGGTTGGCCAAAAAGGGCGTATGCATTTTTTCCTGAAATATATTCAGGATAAAACGCATACGCCCTTTTTGGCCAAGTGCATCATTGTGGACGTTCTGCCTCTTTTCCTATGCTTTCAATACAATTCCAGTCTACCTCATGAAATCGGTTTCCTGCAATTCTGCCCCGCTTTCAAGTCCTCTTGGCAGCCTTACTTCAGTATATTTTTGGACGATAGCTGTCATTTATAACTCTGCAGATTTGTGAATTACAGTGCCCCTGAGCTCCTTTCTTCAACTCGCTTTCTTGTGAGCTGGCCGCAACACCGAAGGATTGCTTCAGGCCCTAATCTGGTTCCAGCATGGCACGCTGAGCCTTTGGTTATTTCCTATTCCTGGCGGCAAATGAGAGATAAATTTGCCCGTCCAGACACCTCCAGCTAGTCTCTCATTGGTTCTCGCTATTCCTGTTCATCTTCCGCAGAAATTGCAAACTGGGCCAAACAGGAGGTTAAAGGCGCTGACTCTCCAAGTGGGGAGAGTGTTAGTAAAGCGTCTGGAATGTTGCACCCGAGTACCAGGGGAGGAAAACTGAGACATATTTGAACACGTCTCCCATTCACACGGTTGATCATACTCAGGGTTCCACATGCATGTTTTAGCTGAAGGAAGAATACCTTAAACCTGGGTAGTTGAAACCCATGGAATGGGTACCATGCAATATGACTTCAAAGGGTCTTCATTTGCTCACCGAACCTCTCCAGTCCTATCAATGTTGCGTTTATGCCCCTGTACACATGCTTGATTCTCTTTCGGAGACATAGCAATCCATAGCTTTTAAGATACTTACTAGTCAGGTACATTCTTAGGCGTTTAATATGCGGTGTTGAGTCCATTTCGTTGAGCAAGGAGTAGCTCTTGTCTATTCCATATTTGGCTTAAGGAACTTTATCTGTGCTCATTTCAATCTCTGGTTTTATGCAGCACCCCAACTCACCTTTCCCCTTAAGCAAGCATATGTTGGTTTTCTAAATTTGAGACCCTGTTCTGTTCTGTAATTCAGTTCCTGTGTAGCCAAGTTTACATTCCGTGTATTAGTGATATCTTATGATGTTTCTTTTTCTGTGTGACTTATTTCAGTTAGAATCATCGTACCTGAATCCACTCATTATGCTGCTACGGGCCTGATGACATAGATTTCATTGCTGAGTGATATTGCTTTGTACGTAAGTACCACATGTTCTTTATCCATTTTTCACTTTCTGTGATATTGAACTTGTACAGTAAACGAGGTTCTTGTAAACAGAGGCGTCCCAAACTTTGGGGTGGCTGTGTCTTTTTGATTTTAATTTCCCTAAGCTATAGGACCATAAGTGGAAGTGCCCTAGGCTCTGTTGCTTTGTTTTTTAGATGTTTCAGTAAACAGCATACACTTCTCCCCAGTGTCTGTTGACAATTTACATCCCGCCCATCAGCATAACAAGGCTCCCAGTTCTCCATGGCCTGTCCTGCCTTTCTGGATTTTACACTTTTTTCAGATGGCCCTTTTGACCGGGGGGAAGTGAGACTTCATTGTAGTGCAGATTTCCTTTGCAAGCTTGCTTGGTTTGCCAAAAGGGACGTATGCGTTTTTTCCTGAATATATTCAGGAAAAAACGCATACGCCCTTTTTGGCCAAGTGCATCATTCTGGACGTTCTGCCTCTTTTCCTATGCTTTCAATGCAATTCCAGTCTACCTCCTGAAATCGGTTTCCTGCAATTCTGCCCCGCTTTCAAGTCCTCTTGGCAGCCTTACTTCAGTATATTTTTGGACGATAGCTGTCATTTATAACTCTGCAGGTTTGTGAATTACAGTGCCCCTGAGCTCCTTTCTTCAACTCGCTTTCTTGTGACCTGGCCGCAACACCGCAGGATGGCTTCAGGCCCTAATCTGGTTCCGGCACGGCACGCTGAGCCTTTGGTTATTTCCTCTTCCTGGTGGGAAATGAGAGTTAAATTTGCCCGTCCAGACACCTCCAGCTAGTCTCTCATTGGTTCTCGCTATTCCTGTTCATCTTCCGCAGAATTTGCAAACTGGGCCAAACAGGAGGTTAAAGGGACTGACTCTCCAAGTCGGGAGAGTGTTAGTAAAGCGTCTGGAATGTTGCACCCGAGTACCATGGGAGGAGAACTGAGACATATTTGAACACGTCTCCCGATCACATGGTTGATCATACTCTGGGTTCCACATGCATGTTTTAGCTGAAGGAAGAATACCTTAAACCTGGGTAGTTGAAACCCGTGGAATGGGTACAATGCAATATGACTTCAAAGGGTCTTCATTTGCTCACCGAACCTCTCCAATCCTATCACTGCTGTGTTTATGCCCCTGTACACATGCTTGATTCTCTTTCGGAGACATAGCAATCCATAGGTTTTAAGATACTTACTAGTCAGGTACATTCTTAGGCATTTAATATGGGGTGTTGAGTCCATTTCGTTGAGCAAGGAGTAGCTCTTGTCTATTCCATATTTGGCTTAAGGAACTTTATCTGTGCTCATTTCACTCTCTGGTTTTATGCAGCACCCCAACTCACCTTTCCCCTTAAGCAAGCATAAGTTGGTTTTCTAAATTTGAGACCCTGTTCTGTTCTGTAATTCAGTTCCTGTGTAGCCAAGTTTACATTCCGTGTATTACTGATATCTTATGATGTTTCTTTTTCTGTGTGACTTATTTCAGTTAGAATCATCATACCTGAATCCACTCATTGTGCTGCTAAGGGCCTGATGACATAGATTTCATTGCTGAGTGATATTGCTTTGTAAGTAAATACCACAACTTCTTTATCCATTTTTCACTTTCTGCGATGTTGAACTTGTACTGTAAACGAGGTTCTTGTAAACAGAGCCGTTCCAAACTTTGGGGTGGCTGTGTCTTTTTGATTTTAATTTCCCTAAGCTATAGGACCATAAGTGGAAGTGCCCTAGGCTCTGTTGCTTTGTTTTTTAGATGTTTCAGGAAACACCATACACTTCTCCCGAGTGTCTGTTGGCAATTTACATCCCGCCCATCAGCATAACAAGGCTCCCAGTTCTCCATGGCCTGTCCTGCCTTTCTGGATTTTACACTTTTTTCAGATGGCCCTTTTGACCGGGGGGAAGTGAGACTACATTGTAGTGCAGATTTCCTTTGCAAGTTTGCTTGGTTGCCCAAAAAGGGCGTATGCGTTTTTTCCTGAATATATTCAGGAAAAAATGCATACGCCCTTTTTGGCCAAGTGCACCATTGTGGACGTTCTGCCTCTTTTCCTATGCTTTCAATGCAATTCCCGTCTACCTCCTGAAATCGGTTTCCTGCAATTCTGCCCCGCTTTCAAGTCCTCTTGGCAGCCTTACTTCAGTATATTTTTGGACGATAGCTGTCATTTATAACTCTGAAGGTTTGTGCATTACAGTGCCCCTGAGCTCCTTTCTTCAACTCGCTTTCTTGTGAGCTGGCCGCAACACCGCAGGATGGCTTCAGGCCCTAATCAGGTTCCGGCACGGCACACTGAGCCTTTGGTTATGTCCTCTTCCTGGTGGGAAATGAGAGTTAAATTTGCCCGTCCAGACACCTCCAGCTAGTCTCTCATTGGTTCTCCCTATTCCTGTTCATCTTCCGCAGAAATTGCAAACTTGGCCAAACAGGAGGTTAAAGGCGCTGACTCTCCAAGTGGGGAGAGTGTTAGTAAAGCGTCTGGAATGTTGCACCCGAGTACCAGGGGAGGAGAACTGAGACATATTTGAACACGTCTCCCGTTCACATGGTTGATCATACTCTGGGTTCCACATGCATGTTTTAGCTGAAGGAAGAATACCTTAAACCTGGAGAGTTGAGACCCGTGTAATGGGTACCATGCAATATGAATTCAAAGGGTCTTCATTTGCTCACCGAACCTCTCCAATCCTATCACTGCTTCGTTTATGCCCCTGTACACATGCTTGATTCTCTTTTGGAGACATAGCAATCCATAGGTTTTAAGATACTTACTAGTCAGGTACATTCTTAGGCGTTTAATATGGGGTGTTGAGTCCATTTCGTTGAGCAAGGAGTAGCTCTTGTCTATTCCATATTTGGCTTAAGGAACTTTATCTGTGCTCATTTCAATCTCTGGTTTTATGCAGCACCCCAACTCACCTTTCCCCTTAAGCAAGCATAAGTTGGTTTTCTAAATTTGAGACCCTGTTCTGTTCTGTAATTCAGTTCCTGTGTAGCCAAGTTTACATTCCGTGTATTAGTGATATCTTTTGATGTTTCTTTTTCTGTGTGACTTATTTCAGTTAGAATCATCATACCTGAATCCACTCATTGTGCTGCTAAGGGCCTGATGACATAGATTTCATTGCTGAGTGATATTGCTTTGTAAGTAAATACCACATCTTCTTTATCCATTTTTCACTTTCTGCGATGTTGAACTTGTACTGTAAACGAGGTTCTTGTAAACAGAGCCGTTCCAAACTTTGGGGTGGCTGTGTCTTTTTGATTTTAATTTCCCTAAGCTATAGGACCATAAGTGGAAGTGCCCTAGGCTCTGTTGCTTTGTTTTTTAGATGTTTCAGGAAACACCATACACTTCTCCCGAGTGTCTGTTGGCAATTTCCATCCCGCCCATCAGCATAACAAGGCTCCCAGTTCTCCATGGCCTGTCCTGCCTTTCTGGATTTTACACTTTTTTCAGGTGGCCCTTTTGACCGGGGAGAAGTGAGACTACATTGTAGTGCAGATTTCCTTTGCAAGTTTGCTTGGTTGCCCAAAAAGGGCGTATGCGTTTTTTCCTGAATATATTCAGGAAAAAACGCATACGCCCTTTTTGGCCAAGTGCATCATTGTGGACGTTCTGCCTCTTTTCCTATGCTTTCAATGCAATTCCCGTCTACCTCCTGAAATCGGTTTCCTGCAATTCTGCCCCGCTTTCAAGTCCTCTTGGCAGCCTTACTTCAGTATATTTTTGGACGATAGCTGTCATTTATAACTCTGAAGGTTTGTGCATTACAGTGCCCCTGAGCTCCTTTCTTCAACTCGCTTTCTTGTGAGCTGGCCGCAACACCGCAGGATGGCTTCAGGCCCTAATCAGGTTCTGGCACGGCACGCTGAGCCTTTGGTTATGTCCTCTTCCTGGTGGGAAATGAAAGTTAAATTTGCCCGTCCAGACACCTCCAGCTAGTCTCTCATTGGTTCTCCCTATTCCTGTTCATCTTCCGCAGAAATTGCAAACTGGGCCAAACAGGAGGTTAAAGGCGCTGACTCTCCAAGTGCGGAGAGTGTTAGTAAAGCGTCTGGAATGTTGCACCCGAGTACCAGGGGAGGAGAACTGAGACATATTTGAACACGTCTCCCGTTCACATGGTTGATCATACTCTGGGTTCCACATGCATGTTTTAGCTGAAGGAAGAATACCTTAAACCTGGAGAGTTGAGACCCGTGTAATGGGTACCATGCAATATGAATTCAAAGGGTCTTCATTTGCTCACCGAACCTCTCCAATCCTATCACTGCTGCGTTTATGCCCCTGTACACATGCTTGATTCTCTTTTGGAGACATAGCAATCCATAGGTTTTAAGATACTTACTAGTCAGGTACATTCTTAGGCGTTTAATATGGGGTGTTGAGTCCATTTCGTTGAGCAAGGAGTAGCTCTTGTCTATTCCATATTTGGCTTAAGGAACTTTATCTGTGCTCATTTCAATCTCTGGTTTTATGCAGCACCCCAACTCACCTTTCCCCTTAAGCAAGCATAAGTTGGTTTTCTAAATTTGAGACCCTGTTCTGTTTTGGAATTCAGTTCCTGTGTAGCCAAGTTTATATTCCGTGTATTACTGATATCTTATGATGTTTCTTTTTCTGTGTGACTTATTTCAGTTAGAATCATCGTACCTGAATCCACTCATTATTCTGCTACGGGCCTGATGACATAGATTTCATTGCTGAGGGATAGTGCATTGTACGTAAGTACCACAAGTTCTTTATCCATTTTTCACTTTCTGCGATGTTGAACTTGTACTGTAAACGAGGTTCTTGTAAACAGAGCCGTTCCAAACTTTGGGGTGGCTGTGTCTTTTTGATTTTAATTTCCCTAAGCTATAGGACCATAAGTGGAAGTGCCCTAGGCTCTGTTGCTTTGTTTTTTAGATGTTTCAGGAAACACCATACACTTCTCCCAAGTGTCTGTTGGCAATTTACATCCCGCCCATCAGCATAACAAGGCTCCCAGTTCTCCATGGCCTGTCCTGCCTTTCTGGATTTTACACTTTTTTCAGATGGCCCTTTTGACCGGGGGGAAGTGAGACTTCATTGTAGTGCAGATTTCCTTTGCAAGCTTGCTTGGTTCGCCAAAAAGTGCGTATGCGTTTTTTCCTGAATATATTCAGGAAAAAACGCATACGCCCTTTTTGGCCAAGTGCATCATTGTGGACGTTCTGCCTCTTTTCCTATGCTTTCAATGCAATTCCAGTCTACCTCCTGAAATCGGTTTCCTGCAATTCTGCCCCGCTTTCAAGTCCTCTTGGCAGCCTTACTTCAGTATATTTTTGGACGATAGCTGTCATTTATAACTCTGCAGGTTTGTGAATTACAGTGCCCCTGAGCTCCTTTCTTCATCTCGCTTTCTTGTGAGCTGGCCGCAACACCGCAGGATGCCTTCAGGCCCTAATCTGGTTCCGGTACGGCATGCTGCGCCTTTGGTTAATTCCTCTTCCTGGTGGGAAATGAGAGTTAAATTTGCCCGTCCAGACACCTCCAGCTAGTCTCTCATTGGTTCTCCCTATTCCTGTTCATCTTCCGCAGAAATTGCAAACTGGGCCAAACAGGAGGTTAAAGGCTTTGACTCTCCAAGTGGGGAGAGTGTTAGTAAATCGTCTGGAATGTTGCACCGGAGTACCAGGGGAGGAGAACTGAGACATATTTGAACACGTCTCCCGTTCACATGGTTGATCATACTCTGGGTTCCACATGCATGTTTTAGCTCAAGGAAGAATACCTTAAACCTGGGTAGTTGAAACCCGTGGAATGGGTACCATGCAATATGACTTCAAAGGGTCTTCATTTGCTCACCGAACCTCTCCAATCCTATCACTGCTGCGTTTATGCCCCTGTACACATGCTTGATTCTCTTTCGGAGACATAGCAATCCATAGGTTTTAAGACACTTACTAGTCAGGTACATTCTTAGGCGTTCAATATGGGGTGTTGAGTCCATTTCGTTGAGCAAGGAGTAGCTCTTGTCTATTCCATATTTGGCTTAAGGAACTTTATCTGTGCTCATTTCAATCTCTGGTTTTATGCAGCACCCCAACTCACCTTTCCCCTTAAGCAAGCATAAGTTGGTTTTCTAAATTTGAGACCCTGTTCTGTTCTGTAATTCAGTTCCTGTGTAGCCAAGTTTACATTCCGTGTATTACTGATATCTTATGATGTTTCTTTTTCTGTGTGACTTATTTCAGTTAGACTCGTCGTACCTGAATCCACTCATTGTGCTGCTAAGGGCCTGATGACATAGATTTCATTGCTGAGTGATATTGCTTTGTAAGTAAATACCACAACTTCTTTATCCATTTTTCACTTTCTGCGATGTTGAACTTGTACTGTAAACGAGGTTCTTGTAAACAGAGCCGTTCTAAACTTTGGGGTGGCTGTGTCTTTTTGATTTTAATTTCCCTAAGCTATAGGACCATAAGTGGAAGTGCCCTAGGCTCTGTTGCTTTGTTTTTTAGATGTTTCAGGAAACACCATACACTTCTCCCGAGTGTCTGTTGGCAATTTACATCCCGCCCATCAGCATAACAAGGCTCCCAGTTCTCCATGGCCTGTCCTGCCTTTCTGGATTTTACACTTTTTTCAGATGCCCCTTTTTACCGGGGGGAAGTGAGACTTCATTGTAGTGCAGATTTCCTTTGCAAGCTTGCTTGGTTGGCCAAAAAGGGCGTACGCGTTTTTTCCTGAATATATTCAGGAAAAAACGCGTACGCCCTTTTTGGCCAAGTGCATCATTGTGGACGTTCTGCCTCTTTTCCTATGCTTTCAATGCAATTCCAGTCTACCTCCTGAAATCGGTTTCCTGCAATTCTGCCCCGCTTTCAAGTCCTCTTGGCAGCCTTACTTCAGTATATTTTTGGACGATAGCTGTGATTTATAACTCTGCAGGTTTGTGAATTACAGTGCCCCTGAGCTCCTTTCTTCAACTCGCTTTCTTGTGAGCTGGCCGCAACACCGCAGGATGGCTACAGGCCCTAATCTGGTTCCGGCACGGCACGCTGAGCCTTTGGTTAATTCCTCTTCCTGGTGGGAAATGAGAGTTAAATTTGCCCGTCCAGACACCTCCAGCTAGTCTCTCATTGGTTCTCGCTATTCCTGTTCATCTTCCGCAGAAATTGCAAACTGGGCCAAACAGGAGGTTAAAGGGACTGACTCTCCAAGTCGGGAGAGTGTTAGTAAAGCGTCTGGAATGTTGCACCCGAGTACCAGGGGAGGAAAACTGAGACATATTTGAACACGTCTCCAGATCACATGGTTGATCATACTCTAGGTTCCACATGCATGTTTTAGCTGAAGGAAGAATACCTTAAACCTGGGTAGTTGAAACCCGTGGAATGGGTACCATGCAATATGACTTCAAAGGGTCTTCATTTGCTCACCGAACCTCTCCAATCCTATCACTGCTGCGTTTATGCCGCTGTACACATGCTTGATTCTCTTTCGGAGACATAGCAATCCATAGGTTTTAAGACACTTACTAGTCAGGTACATTCTTAGGCGTTTAATATGGGGTGTTGAGTCCATTTCGTTGAGCAAGGAGTAGCTCTTGTCTATTCCATATTTGGCTTAAGGAACTTTATCTGTGCTCATTTCAATCTCCGGTTTTATGCAGCACCCCAACTCACCTTTCCCCTTAAGCAAGCATAAGTTGGTTTTCTAAATTTGAGACCCTGTTCTGTTTTGGAATTCAGTTCCTGTGTAGCCAAGTTTACATTCCGTGTATTACTGATATCTTATGATGTTTCTTTTTCTGTGTGACTTATTTCAGTTAGAATCATCGTACCTGAATCCACTCATTATTCTGCTGCGGGCCTGATGACATGGATTTCATTGCTGAGTGATACTGCATTGTACGTAAGTACCACATGTTCTTTATCCATTTTTCAATTTCTGTGATACTGAACTTGTACGGTAAACGAGGTTCTTGTAAACAGAGGCGTCCCAAACTTTGGGGTGGCTGTGTCTTTTTGATTTTAATTTCCCTAAGCTATAGGACCATAAGTGGAAGTGCCCTAGGCTCTGTTGCTTTGTTTTTTAGATGTTTCAGGAAACACCATACACTTCTCCCGAGTGTCTGTTGGCAATTTACATCCCGCCCATCAGCATAACAAGGCTCCCAGTTCTCCATGGCCTGTCCTGCCTTTCTGAATTTTACACTTTTTTCAGATGGCCCTTTTGACCGGGGGGAAGTGAGACTTCATTGTAGTGCAGATTTCCTTTGCAAGCTTGCTTGGTTGGCCAAAAAGGGTGTATGCGTTTTTTCCTGAATGTATTCAGGAAAAAACGCATACGCCCTTTTTGGCCAAGTGCATCATTGTGGACGTTCTGCCTCTTTTCCTATGCTTTCAATGCAATTCCAGTCTACCTCCTGAAATCAGTTTCCTGCAATTCTGCCCCGCTTTCAAGTCCTCTTGGCAGCCTTACTTCAGTATATTTTTGGACGATAGCTGTCATTTATAACTCTGCAGGTTTGTGAATTACAGTGCCCCTGAGCTCCTTTCTTCAACTCACTTTCTTGTGAGCTGGCCGCAACACCGCAGGATGGCTACAGGCCCTAATCTGGTTCCGGCACGGCACGCTGAGCCTTTGGTTAATTCCTCTTCCTGGTTGGAAATGAGAGTTAAATTTGCCCGTCCAGACACCTCCAGCTAGTCTCTCATTGGTTCTCGCTATTCCTGTTCATCTTCCGCAGAAATTGCAAACTGGGCCAAACAGGAGGTTAAAGGGACTGACTCTCCAAGTCGGGAGAGTGTTAGTAAAACGTCTGGAATGTTGCACCCGAGTACCAGGGTACGAAAACTGAGACATATTTGAACACGTCTCCCGATCACATGGTTGATCATACTCTAGGTTCCACATGCATGTTTTAGCTGAAGGAAGAATACCTTAAACCTGGGTAGTTGAAACCCGTGGAATGGGTACCATACAATATGACTTCAAAGGGTCTTCATTTGCTCACCGAACCTCTCCAATCCTATCACTGCTGCGTTTATGCCCCTGTACACATGCTTGATTCTCTTTCGGAGACATAGCAATCCATAGGTTTTAAGATACTTACTAGTCAGGTACATTCTTAGGCGTTTAATATGTGGTGTTGAGTCCATTTCGTTGAGCAAGGAGTAGCTCTTGTCTATTCCATATTTGGCTTAAGGAACTTTATCTGTGCTCATTTCAATCTCTGGTTTTATGCAGCACCCCAACTCACCTTTCCCCTTAAGCAAGCATAAGTTGGTTTTCTAAATTTGAGACCCTGTTCTGTTTTGGAATTCAGTTCCTGTGTAGCCAAGTTTACATTCCGTGTATTACTGATATCTTATGATGTTTCTTTTTCTGTGTGACTTATTTCAGTTAGAATCATCGTACCTGAATCCACTCATTATTCTGCTGCGGGCCTGATGACATAGATTTCATTGCTGAGTGATACTGCATTGTACGTAAGTACCACAAGTTCTTTATCCATTTTTCACTTTCTGCGATGTTGAACTTGTACGGTAAACGAGGTTCTTGTAAACAGAGCCGTTCCAAACTTTGGGGTGGCTGTGTCTTTTTGATTTTAATTTCCCTAAGCTATAGGACCATAAGTGGAAGTGCCCTAGGCTCTGTTGCTTTGTTTTTTACATGTTTCAGGAAACACCATACACTTCTCCCGAGTGTCTGTTGGCAATTTACATCCCGCCCATCAGCATAACAAGGCTCCCAGTTCTCCATGGCCTGTCCTGCCTTTCTGGATTTTACACTTTTTTCAGATGGCCCTTTTAACCGGGGGGAAGTGAGACTTCATTGTAGTGCAGATTTCCTTTGCAAGTTTGCTTGGTTGGCCAAAAAGTGCGTATGCGTTTTTTCCTGAATATATTCAGGAAAAAACGCATACGCCCTTTTTGGCCAAGTGCATCATTGTGGACGTTCTGCCTCTTTTCCTATGCTTTCAATGCAATTCCAGTCTACCTCCTGAAATCGGTTTCCTGCAATTCTGCCCCGCTTTCAAGTCCTCTTGGCAGCCTTACTTCAGTATATTTTTGGACGATAGCTGTCATTTATAACTCTGCAGGTTTGTGAATTACAGTGCCCCTGAGCTCCTTTCTTCAACTCGCTTTCTTGTGAGCTGGCCGCAACACCGCAGGATGGCTTCAGGCCCTAATCTGGTTCCGGCACGTCACGCTGAGCCTTTGGTTAATTCCTCTTCCTGGTGGGAAATGGGAGTTAAATTTGCCCGTCCAGACACCTCCAGCTAGTCTCTCATTAGTTCTCGCTATTCCTGTTCATCTTCCGCAGAAATTGCAAACTGGGCCAAACAGGAGGTTAAAGGCGCTGACTCTCCAAGTGGGGAGAGTGTTAGTAAAGCGTCTGGAATGTTGCACCGGAGTACCAGGGGAGGAAAACTGAGACATATTTGAACACGTCTCCTGTTCACATGGTTGATCATACTCTGGGTTCCACATGCATGTTTTAGCTGAAGGAAGAATACCTTAAACCTGGAGAGTTGAGACCCGTGGAATGGGTACCATGCAATATGACTTCAAAGGGTCTTCATTTGCTCACCGAACCTCTGAAATCCTATCACTGCTGCGTTTATGACCCTGTACATACGCTTGATTCTCTTTTGGAGACATAGCAATCCATAGGTTTTAAGATACTTACTAGTCAGGTACATTCTTAGGCGTTTAATATGGGGTGTTGAGTCCATTTCGTTGAGCAAGGTGTAGATCTTGTCTATTCCATATTTGGCTTAAGGAACTTTATCTGTGCTCATTTCAATCTCTGGTTTTATGCAGCACCCCAGCTCACCTTTCCCCTTAAGCAAGCATAAGTTGGTTTTCTAAATTTGAGACCCTATTCTGTTTTGGAATTCAGTTCCTGTGTAGCCAAGTTTACATTCCGTGTATTAGTGATATCTTATGATGTTTCTTTTTCTGTGTGACTTATTTCAGTTAGAATCATCGTACCTGAATCCACTCATTATTCTGCTATGGGCCTGATGACATAGATTTCATTGCTGAGTGATACTGCATTGTACGTAAGTACCACAAGTTCTTTATCCATTTTTCACTTTCTGTGATATTGAACTTGTACAGTAAACGAGGTTCTTGTAAACAGAGGCGTCCCAAACTTTGGGGTGGCTGTGTCTTTTTGATTTTAATTTCCCTAAGCTATTGGACAATAAGTGGAAGTGCCCTAGGCTCTGTTGCTTTGTTTTTTAGATGTTTCAGGAAACAGCATACACTTCTCCCAAGTGTCTGTTGACAATTTACATCCCGCCCATGAGCATAACAAGGCTCCCAGTTCTCCATGGCCTGTCCTGCCTTTCTGGATTTTACACTTTTTTCAGATGGCCCTTTTGACCGGGGGGAAGTGAGACTTCATTGTAGTGCAGATTTCCTTTGCAAGCTTGCTTGGTTGGCCAAAAAGTGCGTATGCGTTTTTTCCTGAATATATTCAGGAAAAAACGCATACGCCCTTTTTGGCCAAGTGCATCATTGTGGACGTTCTGCCTCTTTTCCTAGGCTTTCAATGCAATTCCAGTCTACCTCCTGAAATCGGTTTCCTGAAATTCTGTCCCGCTTTCAAGTCCTCTTGGCAGCCTTACTTCAGTATATTTTTGGACGATAGCTGTCATTTATAACTCTGCAGGTTTGTGCATTTCAGTGCCCCTGAGCTCCTTTCTTCAACTCGCTTTCTTTTCAGCTGGCCACAACATCGCAGGATGGCTTCAGGCCCTAATCTGGTTCCGGCACGGCACGCTGAGTCTTTGGATATTTCCTCTTCCTGGTGGGAAATGAGAGTTAAATTTGCCCGTCCAGACACCTCCATCTAGTCTCTCATTGGTTCTCCCTATTCCTGTTCATCTTCCGCAGAAATTGCAAACTGGGCCAAACAGGAGGTTAAAGGCTCTGACTCTCCAAGTGGGGAGAGTGTTAGTAAAGCGTCTGGAATGTTGCACCGGAGTACCAGCGGAGGAAAACTGAGACATATTTGAACACGTCTCCCGTTCACACGGTTGATCATACTCTGGGTTCCACATGCATGTTTTAGCTGAAGGAAGAATACCTTAAACCTGGAGAGTTGAGACCCGTGGAATGGGTACCATGCAATATGCCTTCAAAGGGTCTTCATTTGCTCACCGAACCTCTCCAATCCTATCACTGCTGCGTTTATGCCCCTGTACACATGCTTGATTCTCTTTCGGAGACATAGCAATCCATAGGTTTTAAGATACTTACTAGTCAGGTACATTCTTAGGCGTTTAATATGCGGTGTTGAGTCCATTTCGTTGAGCAAGGTGTAGATCTTGTCTATTCCATATTTGGCTTAAGGAACTTTATCTGTGCTCATTTCAATCTCTGGTTTTATGCAGCACCCCAACTCACCTTTCCACTTAAGCAAGCATAAGTTGGTTTACTAAATTTGATACCCTGTTCTGTTCTGTAATTCAGTTCCTGTGTAGCCAAGTTTACATTCCGTGTGTTACTGATATCTTATGATGTTTCTTTTTCTGTGTGACTTATTTCAGTTAGAATCATCATACCTGAATCCACTCATTGTGCTGCTAAGGGCCTGATGACATAGATTTCATTGCTGAGTGATATTGCTTTGTAAGTAAATACCACAACTTCTTTATCCATTTTTCACTTTCTGCAATGTTGAACTTGTACGGTAAACGAGGTTCTTGTAAACAGAGGCGTCCCAAACTTTGGGGTGGCTGTGTCTTTTTGATTTTAATTTCCCTAAGCTATAGGACCATAAGTGGAAGTGCCCTAGGCTCTGTTACTTTGTTTTTTAGATGTTTCAGGAAACACCATACACTTCTCCCCAGTGTCTGTTGGCAATTTACATCCCGCCCATCAGCATAACAAGGCTCCCAGTTCTCCATGGCCTGTCCTGCCTTTCTGGATTTTACACTTTTTTCAGATGGCCCTTTTGACCGGGGGGAAGTGAGACTTCATTGTAGTGCAGATTTCCTTTGCAAGCTTGCTTGGTTGGCCAAAAAGGGCGTATGCGTTTTTTCCTGAATATATTCAGGAAAAAACGCATACGCCCTTTTTGGCCAAGTGCATCATTGTGGACGTTCTGCCTCTTTTCCTATGCTTTCAATGCAATTCCAGTTTACCTCCTGAAATCGGTTTCCTGCAATTCTGCCCCGCTTTCAAGTCCTCTTGGCAGCCTTACTTCAGTATATTTTTGGACGATAGCTGTCATTTATAACTCTGCAGGTTTGTGAATTACAGTGCCCCTGAGCTCCTTTCTTCATCTCGCTTTCTTGTGAGCTGGCCGCAACACCACAGGATGCCTTCAGGCCCTAATCTGGTTCCGGTACGGCACGCTGAGCCTTTGGTTAATTCCTCTTCCTGGTGGGAAATGAGAGTTAAATTTGCCCGTCCAGACACCTCCAGCTAGTCTCTCATTGGTTCTCGCTATTCCTGTTCATCTTCTGCAGAAATTGCAAACTGGGCCAAACAGGAGGTTAAAGGGACTGACTCTCCAAGCGGGAGAGTGTTAGTAAAGCGTCTGGAATGTTGCACCCGAGTACCAGGGTACGAAAACTGAGACATATTTGAACACGTCTCCCGATCACATGGTTGATCATACTCTGGGTTCCACATGCATGTTTTAGCTGAAGGAAGAATACCTTAAACCTGGGTAGTTGAAACCCGTGGAATGGGTACCATGCAATATGACTTCAAAGAGTCTTCATTTGCTCACCGAACTTCTCCAATCCTATCACTGCTGCATTTATGCCCCTGTACACATGCTTGATTCTCTTTCGGAAACATAGCAATCCATAGGTTTTAAGATACTTACTAGTCAGGTACATTCTTAGGCGTTTAATATGTGGTGTTGAGTCCATTTCGTTGAGCAAGGAGTAGCTCTTGTCTATTCCATATTTGGCTTAAGGAACTTTATCTGTGCTCATTTCAATCTGTGGTTTTATGCAGCACCCCAACTCACCTCTCCCCTTAAGCAAGCATAAGTTGGTTTTCTAAATTTGAGACCCTGTTCTGTTCTGTAATTCAGTTCCTGTGTAGCCAAGTTTACATTCCGTGTATTACTGATATCTTATGATGTTTCTTTTTCTGTGTGACTTATTTCAGTTAGAATCATTATACCTGAATCCACTCATTGTGCTGCTAAGTGCCTGATGACATAGATTTCATTGCTGAGTGATACTGCATTGTACGTAAGTACCACAACTTCTTTATCCATTTTTCACTTTCTGTGATATTGAACTTGTATGGTAAATGAGGTTCTTGTAAACAGAGACGTCCCAAACTTTGGGGTAGCTGTGTCTTTTTGATTTTAATTTCCCTATGCTATAGGACCATAAGTGGAAGTGCCCTAGGCTCTGTTGCTTTGTTTTTTAGATGTTTCAGGAAACACCATACACTTCTCCCGAGTGTCTGTTGGCAATTTACATCCCGCCCATCAGCATAACAAGGCTCCCAGTTCTCCATGGCCTGTCCTGCCTTTCTGGATTTTACACTTTTTTCAGATGGCCCTTTTGACCGGGGGGAAGTGAGACTTCATTGTAGTGCAGATTTCCTTTGCAAGCTTGCTTGGTTGGCCAAAAAGGGCGTATACGTTTTTTCCTGAATATATTCAGGAAAAAACGCATACGCCCTTTTTGACCAAGTGCATCATTGTGGACGTTCTGCCTCTTTTCCTAGGCTTTCAATGCAATTCCAGTCTACCTCCTGAAATCGGTTTCCTGCAATTCTGCCCCGCTTTCAAGTCCTCTTGGCAGCCTTACTTCAGTATATTTTTGGACGATAGCTGTCATTTATAACTCTGCAGGTTTGTGAATTACAGTGCCCCTGAGCTCCTTTCTTCAACTCGCTTTCTTGTGACCTGGCCGCAACACCACAGGATGGCTTCAGGCCCTAATCTGGTTCCGGCACGGCACGCTGAGCCTTTGGTTAATTCCTCTTCCTGGTGGGAAATGAGAGTTAAATTTGCCCGTCCAGACACCTCCAGCTAGTCTCTCATTGGTTCTCCCTATTCCTGTTCATCTTCCGCAGAAATTGCAAACTGGGCCAAACAGGAGGTTAAAGGCGCTGACTCTCCAAGTGGGGAGAGTGTTAGTAAAGCGTCTGGAATGTTGCACCCGAGTACCAGGGGAGGAAAACTGAGACATATTTGAACACGTCTCCCGTTCACACGGTTGATCATACTCTGGGTTACACATGCATGTTTTCGCTGAAGGAAGAATACCTTAAACCTGGGTAGTTGGAACCCGTGGAATGGGTACCATGCAATATGACTTCAAAGGGTCTTCCTTTGCTCACCGAACCTCTCCAATCCTATCACTGCTGCGTTTATGCCCCTGTACACACGCTTGATTCTCTTTTGGAGACATAGCAATATATAGGTTTTAAGATACTTACTAGTCAGGTACATTCTTAGGCGTTTAATATGGGGTGTTGAGTCCATTTCGTTGAGCAAGGAGTAGCTCTTGTCTATTCCATATTTGGCTTAAGGAACTTTATCTGTGCTCATTTCAATCTCTGGTTTTATGCAGCACCCCAACTCACCTTTCCCCTTAAGCAAGCATAAGTTGGTTTTCTAAATTTGAGACCCTGTTCTATTTTGGAATTCAGTTCCTGTGTAGCCAAGTTTACATTCCGTGTATTAGTGATATCTTATGATGTTTCTTTTTCTGTGTGACTTATTTCAGTTAGAATCATCGTACCTGAATCCACTCATTATGCTGCTACGGGCCTGATGACATAGATTTCATTGCTGAGTGATACTGCATTGTACATAAGTACCACAAGTTCTTTATCCATTTTTCACTTTCTGTGATATTGAACTTGTACGGTAAACGAGGTTCTTGTAAACAGAGGCGTCCCAAACTTTGGGGTGGCTGTGTCTTTTTGATTTTAATTTCCCTAAGCTATAGGACCATAAGTGGAAGTGCCCTAGGCTCTGTTGCTTTGTTTTTTAGATGTTTCAGGAAACACCATACACTTCTCCCGAGTGTCTGTTGGCAATTTACATCCTGCCCATCAGCATAACAAGGCTCCCAGATCTCCATGGCCTGTCCTGCCTTTCTGGATTTTACACTTTTTTCAGATGGCCCTTTTGACCGGGGGGAAGTGAGACTTCATTGTAGTGCAGATTTCCTTTGCAAGCTTGCTTGGTTGGCCAAAAAGGGCGTATGCCTTTTTTCCTGAATATATTCAGGAAAAAACACATACGCCCTTTTTGGCCAAGTGCATCATTGTGGACGTTCTGCCTCTTTTCCTATGCTTTCAATGCAATTCCAGTCTACCTCCTGAAATAGGTTTCCTGCAATTCTGCCCCGCTTTCAAGTCCTCTTGGCAGCCTTACTTCAGTATATTTTTGGACGATAGCTGTCATTTATAACTCTGCAGGTTTGTGAATTACAGTGCCCCTGAGCTCCTTTCTTCAACTCGCTTTCTTGTGACCTGGCCGCAACACCACAGGATGGCTTCAGGCCCTAATCTGGTTCCGGCACGGCACGCTGAGCCTTTGGTTAATTCCTCTTCCTGGTGGGAAATGAGAGTTAAATTTGCCCGTCCAGACACCTCCAGCTAGTCTCTCATTGGTTCTCACTATTCCTGTTCATCTTCCCCAGAAATTGCAAACTGGGCGAAACAGGAGGTTAAAGGGACTGACTCTCCAAGTCGGGAGAGTGTTAGTAAAGCTTCTGGAATGTTGCACCCGAGTACCAGGGTACGAAAACTGAGACATATTTGAACACGTCTCCCGATCACATGGTTGATCATACTCTAGGTTCCACATGCATGTTTTAGCTGAAGGAAGAATACCTTAAACCTGGGTAGTTGAGACCCGTGGAATGGGTACCATGCAATATGACTTCAAAAGGTCTTCATTTGCTCACCGAACCTCTCCAATCCTATCACTGCTGCGTTTATGCCCCTGTACACATGCTTGATTCTGTTTCAGAGACATAGCAATCCATAGGTTTTAAGATACTTACTAGTCAGGTACATTCTTAGGCGTTTAATATGGGGTGTTGAGTCCATTTCGTTGAGCAAGGAGTAGCTCTTGTCTATTCCATATTTGGCTTAAGGAACTTTATCTGTGCTCATTTCAATCTCTGGTTTTATGCAGCACCCCAACTCACCTTTCCCCTTAAGCAAGCATAAGTTGGTTTTCTAAATTTGAGACCCTGTTCTGTTCTGTAATTCAGTTCCTGTGTAGCCAAGTTTACATTCCGTGTATTACTGATATCTTATGAGGTTTCTTTTTCTGTGTGACTTATTTCAGTTAGAATCATCATACCTGAATCCACTCATTGTGCTGCTAAGGGCCTGATGACATAGATTTCATTGCTGAGTGATATTGCTTTGTAAGTAAGTACCACAACTTCTTTATCCATTTTTCACTTTCTGCGATGTTGAACTTGTACTGTAAACGAGGTTCTTGTAAACAGAGGCGTCCCAAACTTTGGGGTGGCTGTGTCTTTTTGATTTTAATTTCCCTAAGCTATAGGACCATAAGTGGAAGTGCCCTAGGCTCTGTTGCTTTGTTTTTTAAATGTTTCAGGAAACACCACACACTTCTCCCGAGTGTCTGTTGACCATTGACATCCCGCCCATGAGCATAACAAGGCTCCCAGTTCTCCATGGCCTGTCCTGCCTTTCTGGATTTTACACTTTTTTCAGATGGCCCTTTTGACCGGGGGGAAGTGAGACTTCATTGTAGTGCAGATTTCCTTTGCAAGCTTGCTTGGTTGGCCAAAAAGGGCGTATACGTTTTTTCCTGAATATATTCAGGAAAAAACGCATACGCCCTTTTTGGCCAAGTGCATCATTGTGGACGTTCTGCCTCTTTTCCTATGCTTTCAATGCAATTCCAGTCTACCTCCTGAAATCGGTTTCCTGCAATTCTGCCCCGCTTTCAAGTCCTCTTGGCAGCCTTACTTCAGTATATTTTTGGACGATAGCTGTCATTTATAACTCTGCAGGTTTGTGAATTACAGTGCCCCTGAGCTCCTTTCTTCAACTCGCTTTCTTGTGACCTGGCCGCAACACCGCAGGATGGCTTCATGCCCTAATCTGGTTCCGGCACGGCACGCTGAGCCTTTGGTTATTTCCTCTTCCTGGTGGGAAATGAGAGTTAAATTTGCCCGTCCAGACACCTCCAGCTAGTCTCTCATTGGTTCTCCCTATTCCTGTTCATCTTCCGCAGAAATTGCAAACTGGGCCAAACAGGAGGTTAAAGGCGCTGACTCTCCAAGTGGGGAGAGTGTTAGTAAAGCGTCTGGAATGTTGCACCCGAGTACCAGGGGAGGAAAACTGAGACATATTTGAACACGTCTCCCATTCACATGGTTGATCATACTCTGGGTTACACATGCATGTTTTAGCTGAAGGAAGAATACCTTAAACCTGGAGAGTTGAGACCCGTGGAATGGGTACCATGCAATATGACTTCAAAGGGTCTTCATTTGCTCACCGAACCTCTCCAATCCTATCACTGCTGCGTTTATGCCCCTGTACACACGCTTGATTCTCTTTTGGAGACATAGCAATCCATAGGTTTTAAGATACTTACTAGTCAGGTACATTCTTAGGCGTTTAATATGGGGTGTTGAGTCCATTTCGTTGAGCAAGGAGTAGCTCTTGTCTATTCCATATTTGGCTTAAGGAACTTTATCTGTGCTCATTTCAATCTCTGGTTTTATGCAGCACCCCAACTCACCTTTTCTCTTAAGCAAACATAAGTTGGTTTTCTAAATTTGAGACCCTGTTCTGTTTTGGAATTCAGTTCCTGTGTAGCCGAGTTTACATTCCATGTATTAGTGATATCTTATGATGTTTCTTTTTCTGTGTGACTTATTTCAGTTAGAATCATCGTACCTGAATCCACTCATTATGCTGCTACGGGCCTGATGACATAGATTTCATTGCTGAGTGATACTGCATTGTACGTAAGTACCACACGTTCTTTATCCATTTTTCACTTTCTGTGATACTGAACTTGTACGGTAAACGAGGTTCTTGTAAACAGAGGCGTCCCAAACTTTGGGGTGGCTGTGTCTTTTTTATTTTAATTTCCCTAAGCTATAGGACCATAAGTGGAAGTGCCCTAGGCTCTGTTGCTTTGTTTTTTAGATGTTTCAGGAAACACCATACACTTCTCCCGAGTGTCTGTTGGCAATTTACATCCCACCCATCAGCATAACAAGGCTCCCAGTTCTCCATGGCCTGTCCTGCCTTTCTGGATTTTACACTTTTTTCAGATGGCCCTTTTGACCGGGGGGAAGTGAGACTTCATTGTAGTGCAGATTTCCTTTGCAAGTTTGCTTGGTTGGCCAAAAAGTGCGTATGCGTTTTTTCCTGAATATATTCAGGAAAAAACGCATACGCCCTTTTTGGCCAAGTGCATCATTGAGGACGTTCTGCCTCTTTTCCTATGCTTTCAATGCAATTCCAGTCTACCTCCTGAAATCGGTTTCCTGCAATTCTGCCCCGCTTTCAAGTCCTCTTGGCAGCCTTACATCGGTATATTTTTGGACGATATCTGTCATTTATAACTCTGCAGGTTTCTGAATTACAGTGCCCCTGAGCTCCTTTCTTCAACTCGCTTTCTTGTGACCTGGCCGCAACACCGCAGGATGGCTTCAGGCCCTAATCTGGTTCCGGCACGGCACGCTGAGCCTTTGGTTATTTCCTCTTCCTGGTGGGAAATGAGAGTTAAATTTGCCCGTCCAGACACCTCCAGCTAGTCTCTCATTGGTTCTCCCTATTCCTGTTCATCTTCCACAGAAATTGCAAACTGGGCCAAACAGGAGGTTAAAGGCGCTGACTCTCCAAGTGGGGAGAGTGTTAGTAAAGCGTCTGGAATGTTGCACCCGAGTACCAGGGGAGGAAAACTGAGACATATTTGAACACGTCTCCCGTTCACACGGTTGATCATACTCTAGGTTCCACATGCATGTTTTAGCTGAAGGAAGAATACCTTAAACCTGGGTAGTTGAAACCCGTGGAATGGGTACCATACAATATGACTTCAAAGGGTCTTCATTTGCTCACCGAACCTCTCCAATCCTATCACTGCTGCATTTATGCCCCTGTACACATGCTTGATTCTCTTTCAGAGATATAGCAATCCATAGGTTTTAAGATACTTACTAGTCAGGTGCATTCTTAGGCGTTTAATATGCGGTGTTGAGTCCATTTCGTTGAGCAAGGAGTAGCTCTTGTCTATTCCATATTTGGCTTAAGGAACTTTATCTGTGCTCATTTCAATCTCTGGTTTTATGCAGCACCCCAACTCACCTTTCCCCTTAAGCAAGCATAAGTTGGTTTTCTAAATTTGAGACCCTGTTCTGTTCTGTAATTCAGTTCCTGTGTAGCCAAGTTTACATTCCGTGTATTACTGATATCTTATGATGTTTCTTTTTCTGTGTGACTTATTTCAGTTAGAATCATCATACCTGAATCCACTCATTGTGCTGCTAAGGGCCTGATGACATAATTTTCATTGCTGAGTGATATTGCTTTGTAAGTAAATACCACAAGTTCTTTATCCATTTTTCACTTTCTGTGATATTGAACTTGTACGGTAAACGAGGTTCTTGTAAACAGAGGCGTCCCAAACTTTGGGGTGGCTGTGTCTTTTTTATTTTAATTTCCCTAAGCTATAGGACCATAAGTGGAAGTGCCCTAGGCTCTGTTGCTTTGTTTTTTAGATGTTTCAGGAAACACCATACACTTCTCCCGAGTGTCTGTTGGCAATTTACATCCCGCCCATCAGCATAACAAGGCTCGCAGTTCTCCATCGCCTGTCCTGCCTTTCTGGATTTTACACTTTTTTCAGATGGTCCTTTTGACCGGGGGGAAGTGAGACTTCATTGTAGTGCAGATTTCCTTTGCAAGCTTGCTTGGTTGGCCGAAAAGGGCGTATGCGTTTTTTCCTGAATATATTCAGGAAAAAACGCATACGCCCTTTTTGGCCAAGTGCATCATTGTGGACGTTCTGCCTCTTTTCCTATGCTTTCAATGCAATTCCAGTCTACCTCCTGAAATCGGTTTCCTGCAATTCTGCCCCGCTTTCAAGTCCTCTTGGCAGCCTTACTTCAGTATATTTTTGGACGATAGCTGTCATTTATAACTCTGCAGGTTTGTGAATTACAGTGCCCCTGAGCTCCTTTCTTCAACTCGCTTTCTTGTGACCTGGCCGCAACACCACAGGATGGCTTCAGGCCCTAATCTGGTTCCGGCACGGCACGCTGAGCCTTTGGTTAATTCCTCTTCCTGGTGGGAAATGAGAGTTAAATTTGCCCGTCCAGACACCTCCAGCTAGTCTCTCATTGGTTCTCACTATTCCTGTACATCTTCCCCAGAAATTGCAAACTGGGCCAAACAGGAGGTTAAAGGGACTGACTCTCCAAGTCGGGAGAGTGTTAGTAAAGCGTCTGGAATGTTGCACCCGAGTACCAGGGTACGAAAACTGAGACATATTTGAACACGTCTCCCGATCACATGGTTGATCATACTCTAGGTTCCACATGCATGTTTTAGCTGAAGGAAGAATACCTTAAAACTGGGTAGTTGAAACCCGTGGAATGGGTACCATGCAATATGACTTCAAAGGGTCTTCGTTTGCTCACCGAACCTCTCCAATCCTATCACTGCTGCGTTTATGCCCCTGTACACATGCTTGATTCTCTTTTGGAGACATAGCAATCCATAGGTTTTAAGATACTTACTAGTCAGGTACATTCTTAGGTGTTTAATATGCGGTGTTGAGTCCATTTCGTTGAGCAAGGAGTAGCTCTTGTCTATTCCATATTTGGCTTAAGGAACTTTATCTGTGCTCATTTCAATCTCTGGTTTTATGCAGCACCCCAACTCACCTTTCCCCTTAAGCAAGCATAAGTTGGTTTTCTAAATTTGAGACCCTGTTCTGTTCTGTAATTCAGTTCCTGTGTAGCCAAGTTTACATTCTGTGTATTAGTGATATCTTATGATGTTTCTTTTTCTGTGTGACTTATTTCAGTTAGAATCATCATACCTGAATCCACTCATTGTGCTGCTAAGGGCCTGATGACATAGATTTCATTGCTGAGTGATATTGCTTTGTAAGTAAATACCACAACTTCTTTATCCATTTTTCACTTTCTGCGATGTGGAACTTGTACTGTAAACGAGGTTCTTGTAAACAGAGGCGTCCCAAACTTTGGGGTGGCTGTGTCTTTTTGATTTTAATTTCCCTAAGCTATAGGACCATAAGTGGAAGTGCCCTAGGCTCTGTTGCTTTGTTTTTTAGATGTTTCAGGAAACACCATACACTTCTCCCGAGTGTCTGTTGGCAATTTACATCCCACCCATCAGCATAACAAGGCTCCCAGTTCTCCATGGCCTGTCCTGCCTTTCTGGATTTTACACTTTTTTCAGATGGCCCTTTTGACCGGGGGGAAGTGAGACTTCATTGTAGTGCAGATTTCCTTTGCAAGTTTGCTTGGTTGGCCAAAAAGGGCGTATGCGTTTTTTCCTGAATATATTTAGGAAAAAACGCATACGCCCTTTTTGGCCAAATGCATCATTGTGGACGTTCTGCCTCTTTTCCTATGCTTTCAATGCAATTCCAGTCTACCTCCTGAAATCGGTTTCCTGCAATTCTGCCCCGCTTTCAAGTCCTCTTGGCAGCCTTACTTCAGTATATTTTTGGACGATAGCTGTCATTTATAACTCTGCAGGTGTGTGAATTACAGTGCCCCTGAGCTCCTTTCTTCAACTCGCTTTCTTGTGAGCTGGCCGCAACACCGCAGGATGGCTTCAGGCCCTAATCTGGTTCTGGCACGGCACGCTGAGCCTTTGGTTAATTCCTCTTCCTGGTGGGAAATGAGAGTTAAATTTGCCCGTCCAGACACCTCCAGCTAGTCTCTCATTGGTTCTCCCTATTCCTGTTCATCTTCCGCAGAAATTGCAAACTGGGCCAAACAGGAGGTTAAAGGCGCTGACTCTCCAAGTGGGGAGAGTGTTAGTAAAGCGTCTGGAATGTTTCACCCGAGTACCAGGGGAGGAAAACTGAGACATATTTGAAGACGTCTCCCGTTCACACGGTTGATCACACTCTGGGTTACACATGCATGTTTTAGCTGAAGGAAGAATACCTTAAACCTGGGTAGTTGGAACCCGTGGAATGGGTACCATGCAATATGACTTCAAAGGGTCTTCCTTTGCTCACCGAACCTCTCCAATCCTATCACTGCTGCGTTTATGCCCCTGTACACACGCTTGATTCTCTTTTGGAGACATAGCAATCCATAGGTTTTCAGATACTTACTAGTCAGGTACATTCTTAGGCGTTTAATATGGGGTGTTGAGTCCATTTCGTTGAGCAAGGAGTAGCTCTTGTCTATTCCATATTTGGCTTAAGGAACTTTATCTGTGCTCATTTCAATCTCTGGTTTTATGCAGCACCCCAACTCACCTTTCCCCTTAAACAAGCATAAGTTGGTTTTCTAAATTTGAGACCCTGTTCTATTTTGGAATTCAGTTCCTGTGTAGCCAAGTTTACATTCCGTGTATTAGTGATATCTTATGATGTTTCTTTTTCTGTGTGACTTATTTCAGTTAGAATCATCGTACCTGAATCCACTCATTATGCTGCTACGGGCCTGATGACATAGATTTCATTGCTGAGTGATATTGCTTTGTACGTAAGTACCACAAGTTCTTTATCCATTTTTCACTTTCTGTGATATTGAACTTGTACGGTAAACGAGGTTCTTTTAAACAGAGGCGTCCCAAACTTTGGGGTGGCTGTGTCTTTTTGATTTTAATTTCCCTAAGCTATAGGACCATAAGTGGAAGTGCCCTAGGCTCTGTTGCTGTGTTTTTTAGATGTTTCAGGAAACACCATACACTTCTCCCGAGTGTCTGTTGGCAATTTACATCCCGCCCATCAGCATAACAAGGCTCGCAGTTCTCCATCGCCTGTCCTGCCTTTCTGGATTTTACACTTTTTTCAGATGGTCCTTTTGACCGGGGGGAAGTGAGACTTCATTGTAGTGCAGATTTCCTTTGCAAGCTTGCTTGGTTGGCCGAAAAGGGCGTATGCGTTTTTTCCTGAATATATTCAGGAAAAAACGCATACGCCCTTTTTGGCCAAGTGCATCATTGTGGACGTTCTGCCTCTTTTCCTATGCTTTCAATGCAATTCCAGTCTACCTCCTGAAATCGGTTTCCTGCAATTCTGCCCCGCTTTCAAGTCCTCTTGGCAGCCTTACTTCAGTATATTTTTGGACGATAGCTGTCATTTATAACTCTGCAGGTTTGTGAATTACAGTGCCCCTGAGCTCCTTTCTTCAACTCGCTTTCTTGTGACCTGGCCGCAACACCACAGGATGGCTTCAGGCCCTAATCTGGTTCCGGCACGGAACGCTGAGCCTTTGGTTAATTCCTCTTCCTGGTGGGAAATGAGAGTTAAATTTGCCCGTCCAGACACCTCCAGCTAGTCTCTCATTGGTTCTCACTATTCCTGTACATCTTCCCCAGAAATTGCAAACTGGGCCAAACAGGAGGTTAAAGGGACTGACTCTCCAAGTCGGGAGAGTGTTAGTAAAGCGTCTGGAATGTTGCACCCGAGTACCAGGGTACGAAAACTGAGACATATTTGAACACGTCTCCCGATCACATGGTTGATCATACTCTAGGTTCCACATGCATGTTTTAGCTGAAGGAAGAATACCTTAAAACTGGGTAGTTGAAACCCGTGGAATGGGTACCATGCAATATGACTTCAAAGGGTCTTCGTTTGCTCACCGAACCTCTCCAATCCTATCACTGCTGCGTTTATGCCCCTGTACACATGCTTGATTCTCTTTTGGAGACATAGCAATCCATAGGTTTTAAGATACTTACTAGTCAGGTACATTCTTAGGTGTTTAATATGCGGTGTTGAGTCCATTTCGTTGAGCAAGGAGTAGCTCTTGTCTATTCCATATTTGGCTTAAGGAACTTTATCTGTGCTCATTTCAATCTCTGGTTTTATGCAGCACCCCATCTCACCTTTCCCCTTAAGCAAGCATAAGTTGGTTTTCTAAATTTGAGACCCTGTTCTGTTCTGTAATTCAGTTCCTGTGTAGCCAAGTTTACATTCTGTGTATTAGTGATATCTTATGATGTTTCTTTTTCTGTGTGACTTATTTCAGTTAGAATCATCATACCTGAATCCACTCATTGTGCTGCTAAGGGCCTGATGACATAGATTTCATTGCTGAGTGATATTGCTTTGTAAGTAAATACCACAACTTCTTTATCCATTTTTCACTTTCTGCGATGTGGAACTTGTACTGTAAACGAGGTTCTTGTAAACAGAGGCGTCCCAAACTTTGGGGTGGCTGTGTCTTTTTGATTTTAATTTCCCTAAGCTATAGGACCATAAGTGGAAGTGCCCTAGGCTCTGTTGCTTTGTTTTTTAGATGTTTCAGGAAACACCATACACTTCTCCCGAGTGTCTGTTGGCAATTTACATCCCGCCCATCAGCATAACAAGGCTCCCAGTTCTCCATGGCCTGTCCTGCCTTTCTGGATTTTACACTTTTTTCAGATGGCCCTTTTGACCGGGGGGAAGTGAGACTTCATTGTAGTGCAGATTTCCTTTGCAAGTTTGCTTGGTTGGCCAAAAAGGGCGTATGCGTTTTTTCCTGAATATATTCAGGAAAAAACGCATACGCCCTTTTTGGCCAAGTGCATCATTGTGGACGTTCTGCCTCTTTTCCTATGCTTTCAATGCAATTCCAGTCTACCTCCTGAAATCGGTTTCCTGCAATTCTGCCCCGCTTTCAAGTCCTCTTGGCAGCCTTACTTCAGTATATTTTTGGACGATAGCTGTCATTTATAACTCTGCAGGTGTGTGAATTACAGTGCCCCTGAGCTCCTTTCTTCAACTCGCTTTCTTGTGAGCTGGCCGCAACACCGCAGGATGGCTTCAGGCCCTAATCTGGTTCCGGCACGGCACGCTGAGCCTTTGGTTAATTCCTCTTCCTGGTGGGAAATGAGAGTTAAATTTGCCCGTCCAGACACCTCCAGCTAGTCTCTCATTGGTTCTCCCTATTCCTGTTCATCTTCCGCAGAAATTGCAAACTGGGCCAAACAGGAGGTTAAAGGCGCTGACTCTCCAAGTGGGGAGAGTGTTAGTAAAGCGTCTGGAATGTTAAACCCGAGTACCAGGGGAGGAGAACTGAGACATATTTGAACACGTCTCCCGTTCACATGGTTGATCATACTCTGGGTTCCACATGCATGTTTTAGCTGAAGGAAGAATACCTTAAACCTGGAGAGTTGAGACCCGTGTAACGGGTACCATGCAACATGAATTCAAAGGGTCTTCATTTGCTCACCGAACCTCTCCAATCCTATCACTGCTGCGTTTATGCCCCTGTACACATGCTTAATTCTCTTTTGGAGACATAGCAATCCATAGGTTTTAAGATACTTACTAGTCAGGTACATTCTTAGGCGTTTAATATGGGGTGTTGAGTCCATTTCGTTGAGCAAGGAGTAGCTCTTGTCTATTCCATATTTGGCTTAAGGAACTTTATCTGTGCTCATTTCAATCTCTGGTTTTATGCAGCACCCCAACTCACCTTTCCCCTTAAGCAAGCATAAGTTGGTTTTCTAAATTTGAGACCCTGTTCTGTTCTGTAATTCAGTTCCTGTGTAGCCAAGTTTACATTCTGTGTATTAGTGATATCTTATGATGTTTCGTTTTCTGTGTGACTTATTTCAGTTAGAATCATCATACCTGAATCCACTCATTGTGCTGCTAAGGGCCTGATGACATAGATTTCATTGCTGAGTGATACTGCATTGTACGTAAGTACCACAAGTTCTTTATCCATTTTTCACTTTCTGTGATATTGAACTTGTACGGTAAACGAGGTTCTTGTAAACAGAGGCGTCCCAAACTTTGGAGTGGCTGTGTCTTTTTGATTTTAATTTCCCTAAGCTATAGGACCATAAGTGGAAGTGCCCTAGGCTCTGTTGCTTAGTTTTTTAGTTGTTTCAGGAAACACCATACACTTCTCCCGAGTGTCTGTTGACAATTTACATCCCGCCCATCAGCATAACAAGGCTCCCAGTTCTCCATGGCCTGTCCTGCCTTTCTGGATTTTACACTTTTTTCAGATGGCCCTTTTGACCGGGGGGAAGTGAGACTTCATTGTAGTGCAGATTTCCTTTGCAAGCTTGCTTGGTTGGCCAAAAAGGGCGTATGCGTTTTTTCCTGAATATATTCAGGAAAAAATGCATACGCCCTTTTTGGCCAAGTGCATCATTGTGGACGTTCTGCCTCTTTTCCTAGGCTTTCAATGCAATTCCAGTCTACCTCCTGAAATCGGTTTCCTGCAATTCTGCCCCGCTTTCAAGTCCTCTTGGCAGCCTTACTTCAGTATATTTTTGGACGATAGCTGTCATTTATAACTCTGCAGGTTTGTGAATTACAGTGCCCCTGAGCTCCTTTCTTCAACTCGCTTTCTTGTGAGCTGGCCGCAACACCGCAGGATGGCTTCAGGCCCTAATCTGGTTCCAGCACGGCACGCTGAGCCTTTGGTTAATTCCTCTTCCTGGTGGGAAATGAGAGTTAAATTTGCCCGTCCAGACACCTCCAGCTAGTCTCTCATTGGTTCTCCCTATTCCTGTTCATCTTCCGCAGAAATTGCAAACTGGGCCAAACAGGAGGTTAAAGGCGCTGACTCTCCAAGTGGGGAGAGTGTTAGTAAAGCGTCTGGAATGTTGTACCCGAGTAACAGGGGAGGAGAACTGAGACATATTTGAACACGTCTCCCGTTCACATGGTTGATCATACTCTGGGTTCCACATGCATGCTTTAGCTGAAGGAAGAATACCTTAAACCTGGAGAGTTGAGACCCGTGTAATGGGTACCATGCAATATGAATTCAAAGGGTCTTCATTTGCTCACCGAACCTCTCCAATCCTATCACTGCTGCGTTTATGCCCCTGTACACATGCTTGATTCTCTTTTGGAGACATAGCAATCCATAGGTTTTAAGATACTTACTAGTCAGGTACATTCTTAGGCGTTTAATATGGGGTGTTGAGTCCATTTCGTTGAGCAAGGAGTAGCTCTTGTCTATTCCATATTTGGCTTAAGGAACTTTATCTGTGCTCATTTCAATCTCTGGTTTTATGCAGCACCCCAACTCACCTTTCCCCTTAAGCAAGCATAAGTTGGTTTTCTGAATTTGAGACCCTTTTCTGTTTTGGAATTCAGTTCCTGTGTAGCCAAGTTTACATTCCGTGTATTACTGATATCTTATGATGTTTCTTTTTCTCTGTGACTTATTTCAGTTAGAAACATCATACCTGAATCCACTCATTATTCTGCTACGGGCCTGATGACATAGATTTCATTGCTGAGTGATACTGCATTGTACGTAAGTACCACATGTTCTTTATCCATTTTTCAATTTCTGTGATATTGAACTTGTACGGTAAACGAGGTTCTTGTAAACAGAGGCGTCCCAAACTTTGGGGTGGCTGTGTCTTTTTGATTTTAATTTCCCTAAGCTATAGGACCATAAGTGGAAGTGCCCTAGGCTCTGTTGCTTTGTTTTTTAGATGTTTCAGGAAACACCATACACTTCTCCCGAGTGTCTGTTGGCAATTTACATCCCGCCCATCAGCATAACAAGGCTCCCAGTTCTCCATGGCCTGTCCTGCCTTTCTGGATTTTACACTTTTTTCAGATGGCCCTTTTAACCGGGGGGAAGTGAGACTTCATTGTAGTGCAGATTTCCTTTGCAAGCTTGCTTGGTTGGCCAAAAAGGGCGTATGCATTTTTTCCTGAATATATTCAGGAAAAAACGCATACGCCCTTTTTGGCCAAGTGCATCATTGTGGACGTTCTGCCTCTTTTCCTATGCTTTCAATGCAATTCCAGTCTACCTCCTGAAATCGGTTTCCTGCAATTCTGCCCCGCTTTCAAGTCCTCTTGGCAGCCTTACTTCAGTATATTTTTGGACGATAGCTGTCATTTATAATTCTGCAGGTTTGTGAATTACAGTGCCCCTGAGCTCCTTTCTTCATCTCGCTTTCATGTGAGCTGGCCGCAACACCGCAGGATGCCTTCAGGCCCTAATGTGGTTCCGGTACGGCACGCTGAGCCTTTGGTTAATTCCTCTTCCTGGTGGGAAATGAGAGTTAAATTTGCCCGTCCAGACACCTCCAGCTAGTCTCTCATTGGTTCTCCCTATTCCTGTTCATCTTCCGCAGAAATTGCAAACTGGGCCAAACAGGAGGTTAAAGGCTTTGACTCTCCAAGTGGGGAGAGTGTTAGTAAATCGTCTGGAATGTTGCACCGGAGTACCAGGGGAGGAGAACTGAGACATATTTGAACACGTCTCCCGTTCACATGGTTGATCATACTCTGGCTTCCACATGCATATTTTAGCTGAAGGAAGAATACCTTAAACCTGGGTAGTTGAAACCCGTGGAATTGGTACCATGCAATATGAATTCAAAGGGTCTTCATTTGCTCACCGAACCTCTCCAATCCTATCACTGCTGCGTTTATGCCCCTGTACACATGCTTGATTCTCTTTTGGAGACATAGCAATCCATAGGTTTTAAGAAACTTACTAGTCAGGTACATTCTTAGGCGTTTAATATGGGGTGTTGAGTCCATTTCGTTGAGCAAGGAGTAGCTCTTGTCTATTCCATATTTGGCTTAAGGAACTTTATCTGTGCTCATTTCAATCTCTGGTTTTATGCAGCACCCCAACTCACCTTTCCCCTTAAGCAAGCATAAGTTGGTTTTCTAAATTTGAGACCCTGTTCTGTTTTGGAATTCAGTTCCTGTGTAGCCAAGTTTACATTCCATGTATTACTGATGTCTTATGATGTTTCTTTTTCTGTGTGACTTATTTCAGTTAGAATCATCATACCAGAATCCACTCATTGTGCTGCTAAGGGCCTTATGACATAGATTTCATTGCTGAGTGATATTGTTTTGTAAGTAAATACCACAACTTCTTTATCCATTTTTCACTTTCTGTGATGTTGAACTTGTACTGTAAACGAGGTTCTTGTAAACAGAGCCATTCCAAACTTTGGGGTGGCTGTGTCTTTTTGATTTTAATTTCCCTAAGCTATAGGACCATAAGTGGAAGTGCCCTAGGCTCTGTTGCTGTGTTTTTTAGATGTTTCAGGAAACACCATACACTTCTCCCGAGTGTCTGTTGGCAATTTACATCCCGCCCATCAGCATAACAAGGCTCCCAGTTCTCCATGGCCTGTCCTGCCTTTCTGGATTTTACACTTTTTTCAGATGGCCCTTTTAACCGGGGGGAAGTGAGACTTCATTGTAGTGCAGATTTCCTTTGCAAGTTTGCTTGGTTGGCCAAAAAGGGCGTATGCGTTTTTTCCTGAATATATTCAGGAAAAAACGCATACGCCCTTTTTGGCCAAGTGCATCATTGTGGACGTTCTGCCTCTTTTCCTAGGCTTTCAATGCAATTCCAGTCTACCTCCTGAAATCGGTTTCCTGCAATTCTGCCCTGCTTTCAAGTCCTCTTGGCAGCCTTACTTCAGTATATTTTTGGACGATAGCTGTCATTTATAACTCTGCAGGTTTGTGAATTACAGTGCCCCTGAGCTCCTTTCTTCAACTCGCTTTCTTGTGACCTGGACGCAACACCGCAGGATGGCTTCAGGCCCTAATCTGGTTCCGGCACGGCACGCTGAGCCTTTGGTTAATTCCTCTTCCTGGTGGGAAATGAGAGTTAAATTTGCCCGTCCAGACACCTCCAGCTAGTCTCTCATTGGTTCTCGCTATTCCTGTTCATCTTCCGCAGAAATTGCAAACTGGGCCAAACAGGAGGTTAAAGGCGCTGACTCTCCAAGTGGGGAGAGTGTTAGTAAAGCGTCTGGAATGTTGCACCAGAGTACCAGGGGAGGAGAACTGAGACATATTTGAACACGTCTCCCGTTCACATGGTTGATCATACTCTGGGTTCCACATGCATGTTTTAGCTGAAGGAAGAATACCTTAAACCTGGGTAGTTGAAACCCGTGGAATTGGTACCATGCAATATGAATTCAAAGGGTCTTCATTTGCTCACCGAACCTCTCCAATCCTATCACTGCTGCGTTTATGCCCCTGTACACATGCTTGATTCTCTTTTGGAGACATAGCAATCCATAGGTTTTAAGATACTTACTAGTCAGGTACATTCTTAGGCGTTTAATATGGGGTGTTGAGTCCATTTCGTTGAGCAAGGAGTAGCTCTTGTCTATTCCATATTTGGCTTAAGGAACTTTATCTGTGCTCATTTCAATCTCTGGTTTTATGCAGCACCCCAACTCACCTTTCCCCTTAAGCAAGCATAAGTTGGTTTTCTAAATTTGAGACCCTGTTCTGTTTTGGAATTCAGTTCCTGTGTAGCCAAGTTTACATTCCGTGTATTACTGATGTCTTATGATGTTTCTTTTTCTGTGTGACTTATTTCAGTTAGAATCATCATACCTGAATCCACTCATTGTGCTACTAAGGGCCTGATGACATAGATTTCATTGCTGAGTGATACTGCATTGTACGTAAGTACCACAAGTTCTTTATCCATTTTTCACTTTCTGCGATGTTGAACTTGTACTGTAAACGAGGTTCTTGTAAACAGAGCCGTCCCAAACATTGGGGTGGCTGTGTCTTTTTGATTTTAATTTCCCTAAGCTATAGGACCATAAGTGGAAGTGCCCTAGGCTCTGTTGCTTTGTTTTTTAGATGTTTCAGGAAACACCATACACTTCTCCCGAGTGTCTGTTGGCAATTTACATCCCGCCCATCAGCATAACAAGGCTCCCAGTTCTCCATGGCCTGTCCTGCCTTTCTGGATTTTACACTTTTTTCAGATGGCCCTTTTGCGGGGGGAAGTGAGACTTCATTGTAGTGCAGATTTCCTTTGCAAGCTTGCTTGGTTGGCCAAAAAGGGCGTTTGCCTTTTTTCTTGAATATATTCAGGAAAAAACGCATACGCCCTTTTTGGCCAAGTGCATCATTGTGGACGTTCTGCCTCTTTTCCTATGCTTTCAATGCAATTCCAGTCTACCTCCTGAAATCGGTTTCCTGCAATTCTGCCCCGCTTTCAAGTCCTCTTGGCAGCCTTACTTCAGTATATTTTTGGACGATAGCTGTCATTTATAACTCTGCAGGTTTGTGCATTACAGTGCCCCTGAGCTCCTTTCTTCAACTCGCTTTCTTGTGAGCTGGCCGCAACACCGCAGGATGGCTTCAGGCCCTAATCTGGTTCCGGCACGGCACGCTGAGCCTTTGGTTAATTCCACTTCCTGGTGGGAAATGAGAGTTAAATTTGCCCGTCCAGACACCTCCAGCTAGTCTCTCATTGGTTCTCCCTATTCCTGTTCATCTTCCGCAGAAATTGCAAACTGGGCCAAACAGGAGGTTAAAGGCGCTGACTCTCCAAGTGGGGAGAGTGTTAGTAAAGCGTCTGGAATGTTGCACCCGAGTACCAGGGGAGGAGAACTGAGACATATTTGAACACGTCTCCCGTTCACATGGTTGATCATACTCTGGGTTCCACATGCATGTTTTAGCTGAAGGAAGAATACCTTAAACCTGGAGAGTTGAGACCCGTGGAATGGGTACCATGCAATATGAATTCAAAGGGTCTTCATTTGCTCACCGAACCTCTCCAATCCTATCACTGCTGCGTTTATGCCCCTGTACACATGCTTGATTCTCTTTCGGAGACATAGCAATCCATAGGTTTTAAGATACTTACTAGTCAGGTACATTCTTAGGCGTTTAATATGGGGTGTTGAGTCCATTTCGTTGAGCAAGGAGTAGCTCTTGTCTATTCCATATTTGGCTTAAGGAACTTTATCTGTGCTCATTTCAATCTCTGTTTTTATGCAGCACCCCAACTCACCTTTCCCCTTAAGCAAGCATAAGTTGGTTTTCTAAATTTGAGACCCTGTTCTGTTTTGGAATTCAGTTCCTGTGTAGCCAAGTTTACATTCCGTGTATTACTGATGTCTTATGATGTTTCTTTTTCTGTGTGACTTATTTCAGTTAGAATCATCATACCTGAATCCACTCATTGTGCTGCTAAGGGCCTTATGACATAGATTTCATTGCTGAGTGATACTGCATTGTACGTAAGTACCACAAGTTCTTTATCCATTTTTCACTTTCTGCGATGTTGAACTTGTACGGTAAACGAGGTTCTTGTAAACAGAGCCGTTCCAAACTTTGGGGTGGCTGTGTCTTTTTGATTTTAATTTCCCTAAGCTATAGGACCATAAGTGGAAGTGCTCTAGGCTCTGTTGCTTTGTTTTTTAGATGTTTCAGGAAACACCATACACTTCTCCCGAGTGTCTGTTGGCAATTTACATCCCGCCCATCAGCATAACAAGGCTCCCAGTTCTCCATGGCCTGTCCTGCCTTTCTGGATTTTACACTTTTTTCATATGGCCCTTTTGACCGGGGGGAAGTGAGACTTCATTGTAGTGCAGATTTCCTTTGCAAGCTTGCTTGGTTGGCCAAAAAGGGCGTATGCGTTTTTTCCTGAATATATTCAGGAAAAAACGCATACGCCCTTTTTGGCCAAGTGCATCATTGTGGACGTTCTGCCTCTTTTCCTATGCTTTCAATGCAATTCCAGTCTACCTCCTGAAATCGGTTTCCTGCAATTCTGCCCCGCTTTCAAGTCCTCTTGGCAGCCTTACTTCAGTATATTTTTGGACGATAGCTGTCATTTATAACTCTGCAGGTTTGTGAATTACAGTGCCCCTGAGCTCCTTTCTTCATCTCGCTTTCTTGTGAGCTGGCCGCAACACCGCAGGATGCCTTCAGGCCCTAATCTGGTTCCGGTACGGCACGCTGAGCCTTTGGTTAATTCCTCTTCCTGGTGGGAAATGAGAGCTAAATTTGCCCGTCCAGACACCTCCAGCTAGTCTCTCATTAGTTCTCCCTATTCCTGTTCATCTTCCTCAGAAATTGCAAACTGGGCCAAACAGGAGGTTAAAGGCTTTGACTCTCCAAGTGGGGAGAGTGTTAGTAAATCGTCTGGAATGTTGCACCGGAGTACCAGGGGAGGAGAACTGAGACATATTTGAACACGTCTCCCGTTCACATGGTTGATCATACTCTGGGTTCCACATGCATGTTTTAGCTGAAGGAAGAATACCTTAAACCTGGGTAGTTGAAACCCGTGGAATGGGTACCATGCAATATGAATTCAAAGGGTCTTCATTTGCTCACCGAACCTCTCCAATCCTATCACTGCTGCGTTTATGCCCCTGTACACATGCTTGATTCTCTTTCGGAGACATAGCAATCCATAGGTTTTAAGATACTTACTAGTCAGGTACATTCTTAGGCGTTTAATATGGGGTGTTGAGTCCATTTCGTTGAGCAAGGAGTAGCTCTTGTCTATTCCATATTTGGCTTAAGGAACTTTATCTGTGCTCATTTCAATCTCTGGTGTTATACAGCACCCCAACTCACCTTTCCCCTTAAGCAAGCATAAGTTGGTTTTCTAAATTTGAGACCCTGTTCTGTTTTGGAATTCAGTTCCTGTGTAGCCAAGTTTACATTCCGTGTATTACTGATGTCTTATGATGTTTCTTTTTCTGTGTGACTTATTTCAGTTAGAATCATCATACCTGAATCCACTCATTGTGCTGCTAAGGGCCTTATGACATAGATTTCATTGCTGAGTGATATTGCTTTGTAAGTAAATACCACAACTTCTTTATCCATTTTTCACTTTCTGCGATGTTGAACTTGTACTGTAAAGGAGGTTCTTGTAAACAGAGCCATTCCAAACTTTGGGGTGGCTGTGTCTTTTTGATTTTAATTTCCCTAAGCTATAGGACCATAAGTGGAAGTGCCCTAGGCTCTGTTGCTTTGTTTTTTAGATGTTTCAGGAAACACCATACACTTCTCCCGAGTGTCTGTTGGCAATTTACATCCCGCCCATCAGCATAACAAGGCTCCCAGTTCTCCATGGCCTGTCCTGCCTTTCTGGATTTTACACTTTTTTCAGATGGCCCTTTTAACCGGGGGTAAGTGAGACTTCATTGTAGTGCAGATTTCCTTTGCAAGTTTGCTTGGTTGGCCAAAAAGGGCGTATGCGTTTTTTCCTGAATATATTCAGGAAAAAACGCATACGCCCTTTTTGGCCAAGTGCATCATTGTGGACGTTCTGCCTCTTTTCCTATGCTTTCAATGCAATTCCAGTCTACCTCCTGAAATTGGTTTCCTGCAATTCTGCCCCGCTTTCAAGTCCTCTTGGCAGCCTTACTTCAGTATATTTTTGGACGATAGCTGTCATTTATAACTCTGCAGGTTTGTGAATTACAGTGCCCCTGAGCTCCTTTCTTCAACTCGCTTTCTTGTGACCTGGCCGCAACACCGCAGGATGGCTTCAGGCCCTAATCTGGTTCCGGCACGGCACGCTGAGCCTTTGGTTAATTCCTCTTCCTGGTGGGAAATGAGAGTTAAATTTGCCCGTCCAGACACCTCCAGCTAGTCTCTCATTGGTTCTCGCTATTCCTGTTCATCTTCCGCAGAAATTGCAAACTGGGCCAAACAGGAGGTTAAAGGGACTGACTCTCCAAGTCGGGAGAGTGTTAGTAAAGCGTCTGGAATGTTGCACCCGAGTACCATGGTACGAAAACTGAGACATATTTGAACACGTCTCCCGATCACATGGTTGATCATACTCTAGGTTCCACATGCATGTTTTAGCTGAAGGAAGAATACCTTAAACCTGGGTAGTTGAAACCCGTGGAATGGGTACCATACAATATGACTTCAAAGGGTCTTCATTTGCTCACCGAACCTCTCCAATCCTATCACTGCTGCGTTTATGCCCCTGTACACATGCTTGATTCTCTTTCGGAGACATAGCAATCCATAGGTTTTAAGATACTTACTAGTCAGGTACATTCTTAGGCGTTTAATATGTGGTGTTGAGTCCATTTCGTTGAGCAAGGAGTAGCTCTTGTCTATTCCATATTTGGCTTAAGGAACTTTATCTGTGCTCATTTCAATCTCTGGTTTTATGCAGCACCCCAACTCACCTTTCCCCTTAAGCAAGCATAAGTTGGTTTTCTAAATTTGAGACCCTGTTCTGTTTTAGAATTCAGTTCCTGTGTAGCCAAGTTTACATTCCGTGTATTAGTGATATCTTATGATGTTTCTTTTTCTGTGTGACTTATTTCAGTTAGAATCATCGTACCTGAATCCACTCATTATGCTGCTACGGGCCTGATGACATAGATTTCATTGCTGAGTGATACTGCATTGTACGTAAGTACCACAAGTTCTTTATCCATTTTTCACTTTCTGTGATACTGAACTTGTACGGTAAACGAGGTTCTTGTAAACAGAGACGTCCCAAACTTTGGGGTGGCTGTGTCTTTTTGATTTTAATTTCCCTAAGCTATAGGACCATAAGTGGAAGTGCCCTAGGCTCTGTTGCTTTGTTTTTTAGATGTTTCAGGAAACACCATACACTTCTCCTGAGTGTCTGTTGGCAATTTATATCCCGCCCATCAGCATAACAAGGCTCCCAGTTCTCCATGGCCTGTCCTGCCTTTCTGGATTTTACACTTTTTTCAGATGGCCCTTTTGCGGGGGGAAGTGAGACTTCATTGTAGTGCAGATTTCCTTTGCAAGCTTGCTTGGTTGGCTAAAAAGTGCGTATGCGTTTTTTCCTGAATATATTCAGGAAAAAACGCATACGCCCTTTTTGGCCAAGTGCATCATTGTGGACGTTCTGCCTCTTTTCCTATGCTTTCAATGCAATTCCAGTCTACCTCCTGAAATCGGTTTCCTGCAATTCTGCCCCGCTTTCAAGTCCTCTTGGCAGCCTTACTTCAGTATATTTTTGGACGATAGCTGTCATTTATAACTCTGCAGGTTTGTGAATTACAGTGCCCCTGAGCTCCTTTCTTCAACTCGCTTTCTTGTGAGCTGGCCGCAACACCGCAGGATGGCTTCAGGCCCTAATCTGGTTCCGGCACGGCACGCTGAGCCTTTGGTTAATTCCTCTTCCTTGTGGGAAATGAGAGTTAAATTTGCCCATCCAGACACCTCCAGCTAGTCTCTAATTGGTTCTCCCTATTCCTGTTCATCTTCCGCAGAAATTGCAAACTGGGCCAAACAGGAGGTTAAAGGCGCTGACTCTCCAAGTGGGGAGAGTGTTAGTAAAGCGTCTGGAATGTTGCACCGGAGTACCAGGGGAGGAAAACTGAGACATATTTGAACACGTCTCCCGATCACATGGTTGATCATACTCTAGGTTCCACATGCATGTTTTAGCTGAAGGAAGAATACCTTAAACCTGGGTAGTTGAAAACCGTGGAATGGGTACCATGCAATATGACTTCAAAGGGTCTTCATTTGCTCACCGAACCTCTCCAATCCTATCACTGCTGCGTTTATGCCCCTGTACACATGCTTGATTCTCTTTCGGAGACATAGCAATCCATAGGTTTTAAAATACTTACTAGTCAGGTACATTCTTAGGCGTTTAATATGCGGTGTTGAGTCCATTTCGTTGAGCAAGGAGTAGCTCTTGTCTATTCCATATTTGGCTTAAGGAACTTTATTTGTGCTCATTTCAATCTCTGGTTTTATGCAGCACCCCAACTCACCTTTCCCCTTAAGCAAGCATAAGTTGGTTTTCTAAATTTGAGACCCTGTTCTGTTTTGGAATTCAGTTCCTGTGTAGCCAAGTTTACATTCCGTGTATTAGTGATATCTTATGATGTTTCTTTTTCTGTGTGACTTATTTCAGTTAGAATCATCGTACCTGAATCCACTCATTATGCTGCTACGGGCCTGATGACATAGATTTCATTGCTGAGTGATACTGCATTGTACGTAAGTACCACAAGTTCTTTATCCATTTTTCACTTTCTGTGATATTGAACTTGTACGGTAAACGAGGTTCTTGTAAACAGAGGCGTCCCAAACTTTGGGGTGGCTGTGTCTTTTTGATTTTAATTTCCCTAAGCTATAGGACCATAAGTGGAAGTGCCCTAGGCTCTGTTGCTTTGTTTTTTAGATGTTTCAGGAAACACCATACACTTCTCCCGAGTGTCTGTTGGCAATTTATATCCCGCACATCAGCATAACAAGGCTCCCAGTTCTCCATGGCCTGTCCTGCCTTTCTGGATTTTACACTTTTTTCAGATGGCCCTTTTGACCTGGGGGAAGTGAGACTTCATTGCAATACCGATTTCCTTTGCAAGTTTGCTTGGTTGGCCAAAAAGTGCATATGCGTTTTTTCCTGAATATATTCAGGAAAAAACGCATACGCCCTTTTTAGCCAAGTGCATCATTTAGGACGTTCTGCCTCTTTTCCTATGCTTTCAATGCAATTCCAGTCTACCTCCTGAAATCGGTTTCCAGCAATTCTGTCCTGCTTTCAAGTCCTCTTGGCAGCCTTACTTCGGTATATTTTTGGACGATAGCTGTCATTTATAACTCTGCCCGTTTGTTAATTACAGTGCCCCTGAGCTCTTTTCTTCAACTCACTTTCTTGTGACCTGGCCGCAACACCGCAGGATGGCTTCAGGCCCTAATCTGGTTCCGGCACGGCACGCTGAGTCTTTGGTTAATTCCTCTTCCTGGTGGGAAATGAGAGTTAAATTTGCCCGTCCAGACACCTCCAGCTAGTCTCTCATTGTTTCTCGCTATTCCTGTTCATCTTTCGCAGAAATTACAAACTGGGCCAAACAGGAGGTTAAAGGGACTGTCTCTCCAAGTCGGGAGAGTGTTAGTAAAGCGTCTGGAATGTTGCACCCGAGTACCAGGGTACGAAAACTGAGACATATTTGAACACGTCTCCCGATCACATGGTTGATCATACTCTAGGTTCCACATGCATGTTTTAGCTGAAGGAAGAATACCTTAAACCTGGGTAGTTGAAACCCGTGGATTGGGTACCATGCAATATGACTTCAAAGGGTCTTCATTTGCTCACCGAAACTCTCCAATCCTATCACTGCTGCGTTTATGCCCCTGTACACATGCTTGATTCTCTTTTGGAGACATAGCAATCCATAGGTTTTAAGATACTTACTAGTCAGGTACATTCTTAGGCGCTTAATATGCGGTGTTGAGTCCATTTCCTTTAGCAAGGAGTAGCTCTTGTCTATTCCATATTTGGCTTAAGGAACTTTATCTGTGCTCATTTCAATCTCTGGTTTTATGCAGCACCCCAACTCACCTTTCCCCTTAAGCAAGCATAAGTTGGTTTTCTAAATTTGAGACCCTGTTCTGTTCTGTAATTCAGTTCCTGTGTAGCCAAGTTTACATTCCGTGTATTACTGATATCTTATGATGTTTCTTTTTCTGTGTGACTTATTTCAGTTAGAATCATCATACCTGAATCCACTCATTGTGCTACTAAGGGCCTGATGACATAGATTTCATTGCTGAGTGATACTGCATTGTACGTAAGTACCACAAGTTCTTTATCCATTTTTCACTTTCTGCGATGTTGAACTTGTACTGTAAACGAGGTTCTTGTAAACAGAGCCGTCCCAAACATTGGGGTGGCTGTGTCTTTTTGATTTTAATTTCCCTAAGCTATAGGACCATAAGTGGAAGTGCCCTAGGCTCTGTTGCTTTGTTTTTTAGATGTTTCAGGAAACACCATACACTTCTCCCAGAGTGTCTGTTGGCAATTTATATCCCGCCCATCAGCATAACAAGGCTCCCAGTTCTCCATGGCCTGTCCTGCCTTTCTGGATTTTACACTTTTTTCAGATGGCCCTTTTGACCGGGGGGAAGTGAGACTTCATTGTAGTGCAGATTTCCTTTGCAAGCTTGCTTGGTTGGCCAAAAAGTGCGTATGCGTTTTTTCCTGAATATATTCAGGAAAAAACGCATACGCCCTTTTTGGCCAAGTGCATCATTGTGGACGTTCTGCCTCTTTTCCTATGCTTTCAATGCAATTCCAGTCTACCTCCTGAAATCGGTTTCCTGCAATTCTGCCCCGCTTTCAAGTCCTCTTGGCAGCCTTACTTCAGTATATTTTTGGATGATAGCTGTCATTTATAACTCTGCAGGTTTGTGAATTTCAGTGCCCCTGAGCTCCTTTCTTCAACTCGCTTTCTTGTGACATGGCTGCAACACCGCAGGATGGCTTCAGGCCCTAATCTGGTTCCGGCACGGCACGCTGAGCCTTTCGTTATTTCCTCTTCCTGGTGGGAAATGAGAGTTAAATTTGCCCGTCCAGACACCTCCAGCTAGTCTCTCATTGGTTCTCCCTATTCCTGTTCATCTTCCGCAGAAATTGCAAACTGGGCCAAACAGGAGGTTAAAGGCGCTGACTCTCCAAGTGGGGAGAGTGTTAGTAAAGCATCTGGAATGTTGCACCCGAGTACCAGGGTACGAAAACTGAGACATATTTGAACACGTCTCCCGTTCACACGGTTGATCATACTCTGGGTTCCACATGCATGTTTTAGCTGAAGGAAGAATACCTTAAACCTGGAGAGTTGAGACCCGTGTAATGGGTACCATGCAATATGAATTCAAAGGGTCTTCATTTGCTCACTGCACCTCTCCAATCCTATCACTGCTGCGTTTATGCCCCTGTACACACGCTTGATTCTCTTTTGGAGACATAGCAATCCATTGGTTTTAAGATACTTACTAGACAGGTAAATTCTTAGGCGTTTAATATGCGGTGTTGAGTCCATTTCGTTGAGCAAGGAGTAGCTCTTGTCTATTCCATATTTGGCTTAAGGAACTTTATCTGTGCTCATTTCAATCTCTGGTTTTATGCAGCACCCCAACTCACCTTTCCCCTTAAGCAAGCATAAGTTGGTTTTCTAAATTTGAGACCCTGTTCTGTTCTGTAATTCAGTTCCTGTGTAGCCAAGTTTACATTCCGTGTATTACTGATATCTTATGATGTTTCTTTTTCTGTGTGACTTATTTCAGTTAGAATCATCATACCTGAATCCACTCATTGTGCTACTAAGGGCCTGATGACATAGATTTCATTGCTGAGTGATACTGCATTGTACGTAAGTACCACAAGTTCTTTATCCATTTTTCACTTTCTGCGATGTTGAACTTGTACTGCAAACGAGGTTCTTGTAAACAGAGCCGTCCCAAACATTGGGGTGGCTGTGTCTTTTTGATTTTAATTTCCCTAAGCTATAGGACCATAAGTGGAAGTGCCCTAGGCTCTGTTGCTTTGTTTTTTAGATGTTTCAGGAAACACCATACACTTCTCCCGAGTGTCTGTTGGCAATTTACATCCCGCCCATCAGCATAACAAGGCTCCCAGTTCTCCATGGCCTGTCCTGCCTTTCTGGATTTTACACTTTTTTCAGATGGCCCTTTTGCGGGGGGAAGTGAGACTTCATTGTAGTGCAGATTTCCTTTGCAAGCTTGCTTGGTTGGCCAAAAAGGGCGTTTGCCTTTTTTCTTGAATATATTCAGGAAAAAACGCATACGCCCTTTTTGGCCAAGTGCATCATTGTGGACGTTCTGCCTCTTTTCCTATGCTTTCAATGCAATTCCAGTCTACCTCCTGAAATCGGTTTCCTGCAATTCTGCCCCGCTTTCAAGTCCTCTTGGCAGCCTTACTTCAGTATATTTTTGGATGATAGCTGTCATTTATAACTCTGCAGGTTTGTGAATTACAGTGCCCCTGAGCTCCTTTCTTCAACTCGCTTTCTTGTGACCTGGCTGCAACACCGCAGGATGGTTTCAGGCCCTAATCTGGTTCCGGCACGGCACGCTGAGCATTTCGTTATTTCCGCTTCCTGGTGGGAAATGAGAGTTAAATTTGCCCGTCCAGACACCTCCAGCTAGTCTCTCATTGGTTCTCCCTATTCCTGTTCATCTTCCGCAGAAATTGCAAACTGGGCCAAACAGGAGGTTAAAGGCGTTGACTCTCCAAGTGGGGAGAGTGTTAGTAAAGCGTCTGGAATGTTGCACCCGAGTACCAGGGTACGAAAACTGAGACATATTTGAACACGTCTCCCGTTCACATGGTTGATCATACTCTGGGTTCCACATGCATGTTTTAGCTGAAGGAAGAATACCTTAAACCTGGAGAGTTGAGACCCGTGGAATGGGTACCATGCAATATGACTTCAAAGGGTCTTCATTTGCTCACCGAACCTCTCCAATCCTATCACTGCTGCGTTTATGCCCCTGTACACACGCTTGATTCTCTTTTGGAGACATAGCAATCCATAGGTTTTAAGATACTTACTAGTCAGGTACATTCTTAGGCGTTTAATATGGGGTGTTGAGTCCATTTCGTTGAGCAAGGAGTAGCTCTTGTCTATTCCATATTTGGCTTAAGGAACTTTATCTGTGCTCATTGCAATCTCTGGTTTTATGCAGCAACCCAACTCACCTTTCCCCTTAAGCAAGCATAAGTTGGTTTTCTAAATTTGATACCCTGTTCTGTTTTGGAATTCAGTTCCTGTGTAGCCAAGTTTACATTCCGTGTATTACTGATATCTTATGATGTTTCTTTTTCTCTGTGACTTATTTCAGTTAGAATCATCGTACCTGAATCCACTCATTATGCTGCTACAGGCCTGATGACATAGATTTCATTGCTGAGTGATACTGCATTGTACGTAAGTACCACAAGTTCTTTATCCATTTTTCACTTTCTGTGATATTGAACTTGTACGGTAAACGAGGTTCTTGTAAACAGAGGCGTCCCAAACTTTGGGGTGGCTGTGTCTTTTTGATTTTAATTTCCCTAAGCTATAGGACCATAAGTGGAAGTGCCCTAGGCTCTGTTGCTTTGTTTTTTAGATGTTTCAGGAAACACCATACACTTCTCCCGAGTGTCTGTTGGCAATTTACATCCCGCCCATCAGCATAACAAGGCTCCCAGTTCTCCATGGCCTGTCCTGCCTTTCTGGATTTTACACTTTTTTCAGGTGGCCATTTTGACCGGGGGGAAGTGAGACTTCATTGTAGTGCAGATTTCCTTTGCAAGCTTGCTTGGTTGGCCAAAAAGTGCGTATGCGTTTTTTCCTGAATATATTCAGGAAAAAACGCATACGCCCTTTTTGGCCAAGTGCATCATTGTGGACGTTCTGCCTCTTTTCCTATGCTTTCAATGCAATTCCAGTCTACCTCCTGAAATCGGTTTCCTGCAATTCTGCCCCGCTTTCAAGTCCTCTTGGCAGCCTTACTTCAGTATATTTTTGGATGATAGCTGTCATTTATAACTCTGCAGGTTTGTGAATTACAGTGCCCCTGAGCTCCTTTCTTCAACTCGCTTTCTTGTGACCTGGCTGCAACACCGCAGGATGGCTTCAGGCCCTAATCTGTTTCCGGCACGGCACGCTGAGCCTTTCGTTATTTCCTCTTCCTGGTGGGAAATGAGAGTTAAATTTGCCCGTCCAGACACCTCCAGCTAGTCTCTCATTGGTTCTCCCTATTCCTGTTCATCTTCCGCAGAAATTGCAAACTGGGCCAAACAGGAGGTTAAAGGCGCTGACTCTCCAAGTGGGGAGAGTGTTAGTAAAGCATCTGGAATGTTGCACCCGAGTACCAGGGTACGAAAACTGAGACATATTTGAACACGTCTCCCGTTCACACGGTTGATCATACTCTGGGTTCCACATGCATGTTTTAGCTGAAGGAAGAATACCTTAAACCTGGAGAGTTGAGACCCGTGTAATGGGTACCATGCAATATGAATTCAAAGGGTCTTCATTTGCTCACTGCACCTCTCCAATCCTATCACTGCTGCGTTTATGCCCCTGTACACACGCTTGATTCTCTTTTGGAGACATAGCAATCCATTGGTTTTAAGATACTTACTAGACAGGTAAATTCTTAGGCGTTTAATATGCGGTGTTGAGTCCATTTCGTTGAGCAAGGAGTAGCTCTTGTCTATTCCATATTTGGCTTAAGGAACTTTATCTGTGCTCATTTCAATCTCTGGTTTTATGCAGCACCCCAACTCACCTTTCCCCTTAAGCAAGCATAAGTTGGTTTTCTAAATTTGAGACCCTGTTCTGTTCTGTAATTCAGTTCCTGTGTAGCCAAGTTTACATTCCGTGTATTACTGATATCTTATGATGTTTCTTTTTCTGTGTGACTTATTTCAGTTAGAATCATCATACCTGAATCCACTCATTGTGCTACTAAGGGCCTGATGACATAGATTTCATTGCTGAGTGATACTGCATTGTACGTAAGTACCACAAGTTCTTTATCCATTTTTCACTTTCTGCGATGTTGAACTTGTACTGTAAACGAGGTTCTTGTAAACAGAGCCGTCCCAAACATTGGGGTGGCTGTGTCTTTTTGATTTTAATTTCCCTAAGCTATAGGACCATAAGTGGAAGTGCCCTAGGCTCTGTTGCTTTGTTTTTTAGATGTTTCAGGAAACACCATACACTTCTCCAGAGTGTCTGTTGGCAATTTACATCCCGCCCATCAGCATAACAAGGCTCCCAGTTCTCCATGGCCTGTCCTGCCTTTCTGGATTTTACACTTTTTTCAGATGGCCCTTTTGCGGGGGGAAGTGAGACTTCATTGTAGTGCAGATTTCCTTTGCAAGCTTGCTTGGTTGGCCAAAAAGGGCGTTTGCCTTTTTTCTTGAATATATTCAGGAAAAAACGCATACGCCCTTTTTGGCCAAGTGCATCATTGTGGACGTTCTGCCTCTTTTCCTATGCTTTCAATGCAATTCCAGTCTACCTCCTGAAATCGGTTTCCTGCAATTCTGCCCCGCTTTCAAGTCCTCTTGGCAGCCTTACTTCAGTATATTTTTGGATGATAGCTGTCATTTATAACTCTGCAGGTTTGTGAATTACAGTGCCCCTGAGCTCCTTTCTTCAACTCGCTTTCTTGTGACCTGGCTGCAACACCGCAGGATGGTTTCAGGCCCTAATCTGGTTCCGGCACGGCACGCTGAGCATTTCGTTATTTCCGCTTCCTGGTGGGAAATGAGAGTTAAATTTGCCCGTCCAGACACCTCCAGCTAGTCTCTCATTGGTTCTCCCTATTCCTGTTCATCTTCCGCAGAAATTGCAAACTGGGCCAAACAGGAGGTTAAAGGCGCTGACTCTCCAAGTGGGGAGAGTGTTAGTAAAGCGTCTGGAATGTTGCACCCGAGTACCAGGGTACGAAAACTGAGACATATTTGAACACGTCTCCCGTTCACATGGTTGATCATACTCTGGGTTCCACATGCATGTTTTAGCTGAAGGAAGAATACCTTAAACCTGGAGAGTTGAGACCCGTGGAATGGGTACCATGCAATATGACTTCAAAGGGTCTTCATTTGCTCACCGAACCTCTCCAATCCTATCACTGCTGCGTTTAATCCCCCTGTACACACGCTTGATTCTCTTTTGGAGACATAGCAATCCATAGGTTTTAAGATACTTACTAGTCAGGTACATTCTTAGGCGTTTAATATGGGGTGTTGAGTCCATTTCGTTGAGCAAGGAGTAGCTCTTGTCTATTCCATATTTGGCTTAAGGAACTTTATCTGTGCTCATTGCAATCTCTGGTTTTATGCAGCAACCCAACTCTCCTTTCCCCTTAAGCAAGCATAAGTTGGTTTTCTAAATTTGAGACCCTGTTCTGTTTTGGAATTCAGTTCCTGTGTAGCCAAGTTTACATTCCGTGTATTACTGATATCTTATGATGTTTCTTTTTCTCTGTGACTTATTTCAGTTAGAATCATCGTACCTGAATCCACTCATTATGCTGCTACAGGCCTGATGACATAGATTTCATTGCTGAGTGATACTGCATTGTACGTAAGTACCACAAGTTCTTTATCCATTTTTCACTTTCTGTGATATTGAACTTGTACGGTAAACGAGGTTCTTGTAAACAGAGGCGTCCCAAACTTTGGGGTGGCTGTGTCTTTTTGATTTTACTTTCCCTAAGCTATAGGACCATAAGTGGAAGTGCCCTAGGCTCTGTTGCTTTGTTTTTTAGATGTTTCAGGAAACACCATACACTTCTCCCGAGTGTCTGTTGGCAATTTACATCCCGCCCATCAGCATAACAAGGCTCCCAGTTCTCCATGGCCTGTCCTGCCTTTCTGGATTTTACACTTTTTTCAGGTGGCCATTTTGACCGGGGGGAAGTGAGACTTCATTGTAGTGCAGATTTCCTTTGCAAGCTTGCTTGGTTGGCCAAAAAGGGCGTATGCGTTTTTTCCTGAATATATTCAGGAAAAAACGCATACGCCCTTTTTGGCCAAGTGCATCATTGTGGACGTTCTGCCTATTTTCCTAGGCTTTCAATGCAATTCCAGTCTACCTCCTGAAATCGGTTTCCTGCAATTCTGCCCTGCTTTCAAGTCCTCTTGGCAGCCTTACTTCAGTATATTTTTGGATGATAGCTGTCATTTATAACTCTGCAGGTTTGTGAATTACAGTGCCCCTGAGCTCCTTTCTTCAACTCGCTTTCTTGTGACCTGGCCGCAACACCGCAGGATGGCTTCAGGCCCTAATATGGTTCCGGCATGGCACGCTGAGCCTTTGGTTATTTCCTCTTCCTGGTGGGAAATGAGAGTTAAATTTGCCCGTCCAGACACCTCCAGCTAGTCTCTCATTGGTTCTCCCTATTCCTGTTCATCTTCCGCAGAAATTGCAAACTGGGCCAAACAGGAGGTTAAAGGCGCTGACTGTCCAAGTGGGGAGAGTGTTAGTAAAGCGTCTGGAATGTTGCACCCGAGTACCAGGGTACGAAAACTGAGACATATTTGAACACGTCTCCCGATCACATGGTTGATCATACTCTAGGTTCCACATGCATGTTTTAGCTGAAGGAAGAATACCTTAAACCTGGGTAGTTGAAACCCGTGGAATGGGTACCATGCAATATGACTTCAAAGGGTCTTCATTTGCTCACCGAACCTCTCCAATCTATCACTGCTGCGTTTATGCCCCTGTACACATGCTTGATTCTCTTTCAGAGACATAGCAATCCATAGGTTTTAAGATACTTACTAGTCAGGTACATTCTTAGGTGTTTAATATGCGGTGTTGAGTCCATTTCGTTGAGCAAGGAGTAGCTCTTGTCTATTCCATATTTGGCTTAAGGAACTTTATCTGTGCTCATTTCAATCTCTGGTTTTATGCAGCACCCCAACTCACCTTTCCCCTTAAGCAAGCATAAGTTGGTTTTCTAAATTTGAGACCCTGTTCTGTTCTGTAATACAGTTCCTGTGTAGCCAAGTTTACATTCCGTGTATTAGTGATATCTTATGATGTTTCTTTTTCTGTGTGACTTATTTCAGTTAGAATCATCGTACCTGAATCCACTCATTATGCTGCTACGGGCCTGATGACATAGATTTCATTGCTGAGTGATACTGCATTGTACGTAAGTACCACAAGTTCTTTATCCATTTTTCACTTTCTGTGATACTGAACTTGTACGGTAAACGAGGTTCTTGTAAACAGAGGCGTCCCAAACTTTGGGGTGGCTGTGTCTTTTTGATTTTAATTTCCCTATGCTATAGGACCATAAGTGGAAGTGCCCTAGGCTCTGTTGCTTTGTTTTTTAGATGTTTCAGGAAACACCATACACTTCTCCCGAGTGTCTGTTGGCAATTTACATCCCTCCCATCAGCATAACAAGGCTCCCAGTTCTCCATGGCCTGTCCTGCCTTTCTGGATTTTACACTTTTTTCAGATGGTCCTTTTGACCGGGGGAAGCGAGACTTCATTGTAGTGCAGATTTCCTTTGAAAGCTTGCTTGGTTGGCCAAAAAGGGCGTATCCGTTTTTTCCTGAATATATTCAGGAAAAAACGCATACGCCCTTTTTGGCCAGGTGCATCATTGTGGACGCTCTGCCTCTTTTCCTATGCTTTCAATGCAATTCCAGTCTACCGCCTGAAATCGGTTTCCTGCAATTCTGCCCCGCTTTCAAGTCCTCTTGGCAGCCTTCCTTCAGTATATTTTTGGACGATAGCTGTCATTTATAACTCTGCAAATTTATGAATTACTGTGCCCCTGAGGTCCTTTCTTCAACTCGCTTTCGTGTGAGCTGGCCGCAACACCGCAGGATGGCTTCAGGCCCTAATCTGGTTCCGGCACGGCACGCTGAGCCTTTGCTTAATTCCTCTTCTTGGTGGGAAATGAGAGTTAAATTTGCCCGTCCAGACACCTCCAGCTAGTCTCTCATTGGTTCTTGCTATTCCTGTTCATCTTCCGCAGAAATTGCAAACTGGGCCAAACAGGAGGTTAAAGGGACTGACTCTCCAAGTCGGGAGAGTGTTAGTAAAGCGTCTGGAATGTTGCACCCGAGTACCAGGGTACGAAAACTGAGACATATTTGAACACGTCTCCCGATCACATGGTTGATCATACTCTAGGTTCCACATGCATGTTTTAGCTGAAGGAAGAATACCTTAAACCTGGGTAGTTGAAACCCGTGGAATGGGTACCATGCAATATGACTTCAAAGGGTCTTCATTTGCTCACCGAACCTCTCCAATCCTATCACTGTTGCGTTTATGCCCCTGTACACATGCTTGATTCTCTTTTGGAGACATAGCAATCCATAGGTTTTAAGATACTTACTAGTCAGGTACATTCTTAGGCGTTTAATATGCGGTGTTGAGTCCATTTCGATGAGCAAGGAGTAGCTCTTGTCTATTCCATATTTGGCTTAAGTAAATTTATCTGTGCTCATTTCAATCTCTGGTTTTATGCAGCACCCCAACTCACCTTTACCCTTAAGCAAGCATAAGTTGGTTTTCTAAATTTGAGACCCTGTTCTCTTCTGTAATTCTGTTCCTGTGTAGCCAAGGTTACATTCCGTGTATTAGTGACATTTTATGATGTTTCTTTTTCTGTGTGACTTATTTCAGTTAGAATCATCGTACCTGAATACACTCATTATGCTGCTACGGGCCTGATGACATAGATTTCATTGCTGAGTGATACTGCATTGTACGTAAGTACCACAACTTCTTTATCCATTTTTCACTTTCTGCGATGTTGAACTTGTACTGTAAACGAGGTTCTTGTAAACAGAGGCATCCCAAACTTTGGGGTAGCTGTGTCTTTTTGATTTTAATTTCCCTAAGCTATAGGACCATAAGTGAAAGTGCCCTAGGCTCTGTTGCTTTGTTTTTTAGATGTTTCAGGAAACACCATACACTTCTCCCCAGTGTCTGTTGGCAATTTACATCCCGCCCATCAGCATAACAAGGCTCCCAGTTCTCCATGGCCTGTCCTGCCTTTCTGGATTTTACACTTTTTTCAGATGGCCCTTTTGACCGGGGGGAAGTGAGACTTCATTGTAGTGCAGATTTCCTTTGCAAGTTTGCTTGGTTGGCCAAAAAGGGCGTATGCGTTTTTTCCTGAATATATTCAGGAAAAAACGCATACGCCCTTTTTGGCCAAGTGCATCATTGTGGACGTTCTGCCTCTTTTCCTATGCTTTCAATGCAATTCCAGTCTACCTCCTGAAATCGGTTTCCTGCAATTCTGCCCCGCTTTCATCTCCTCTTGGCAGCCTTATTTCAGTATATTTTTGGACGATAGCTGTCATTTATAACTCTGCAGGTTTGTGAATTACAGTGCCCCTGAGCTCCTTTCTTCAACTCGCTTTCTTGTGAGCTGGCCGCAACACCGCAGGATGGCTTCAGGCCCTAATCTGGTTCCGGCACAGCACGATGAGCCTTTGGTTAATTCCTCTTCTTGGTGGGAAATGAGAGTTAAAATTGCCCGTCCAGACACCTCCAGCTAGTCTCTCATTGGTTCTCGCTATTCCTGTTCATCTTCCGCAGAAATTGCAAACTGGGCCAAACAGGAGGTTAAAGGCGCTGACTCTCCAAGTGGGGAGAGTGTTAGTAAAGCGTCTGGAATGTTGCACCCGAGTACCAGGGGAGGAAAACTGAGACATATTTGAACACGTCTCCCATTCACACGGTTGATCATACTCTGGGTTCCACATGCATGTTTTAGCTGAAGGAAGAATACCTTAAACCTGGAGAGTTGAGACCCATGGAAAGGGTACCATGCAATATGACTTCAAAGGGTCTTCATTTGCTCACCGACCCTCTCCAATCCTATCACTGCTGCGATTATGCCCCTGTACACACGCTTGATTCTCTTTCGGAGACATAGCAATCCATAGGTTTTAAGATACTTACTATTCAGGTACATTCTTAGGCGTTTAATATGGGGTGTTGAGTCCATTTCGTTGAGCAAGGAGTAGCTCTTGTCTATTCCATATTTGGCTTAAGGAAATTTATCTGTGCTCATTTCAATCTCTGGTTTTATGCAGCACCCCAACTCACCTTTCCCCTTAAGCAAGCATAAGTTGGTTTTCTAAATTTGAGACCCTGTTCTGTTCTGTAATTCAGTTCCTGTGTAGCCAAGTTTACATTCCTTGTATTAGTGATATCTTATTATGTTTCTTCTTCTGTGTGACTTATTTCAGTTAGAATCATCGTACCTGAATCCACTCATTATGCTGCTCCGGCCCAATGACATAGATTTCATTGCTGTGTGATATTGCTTTGTAAGTAAATACCACAACTTCTTTATCCATTTTTCACTTTCTGCGATGTTGAACTTGTACTGTAAACGAGGTTCTTGTAAACAGAGCCGTTCCAAACTTTGGGGTGGCTGTGTCTTTTTGATTTTAATTTCCCTAAGCTATAGGACCATAAGTGGAAGTGCCCTAGGCTCTGTTGCTTTGTTTTTTAGATGTTTCAGGAAACACCATACACTTCTCCCGAGTGTCTGTTGGCAATTTACATCCCGCCCATCAGCATAACAAGGCTCCCAGTTCTCCATGGCCTGTCCTGCCTTTCTGGATTTTACACTTTTATCAGATGGCCCTTTTGACCGGGGGGAAGTGAGATTTCATTGTAGTGCAGATTTCCTTTGCAAGCTTGCTTGGTTGGCCAAAAAGGGCGTATGCGTTTTTTCCTGAATATATTCAGGAAAAAACGCATACGCCCTTTTTGGCCAAGTGCATCATTGTGGACGTTCTGCCTATTTTCCTAGGCTTTCAATGCAATTCCAGTCTACCTCCTGAAATCGGTTTCCTGCAATTCTGCCCCGCTTTCAAGTCCTCTTGGCAGCCTTACTTCAGTATATTTTTGGACGATAGCTGTCATTTATAACTCTGCAGGTTTGTGAATTACAGTGCCCCTGAGCTCCTTTCTTCAACTCGCTTTCTTGTGACCTGGCCGCAACACCGCAGGATGGCTTCAGGCCCTAATATGGTTCCGGCATGGCACGCTGAGCCTTTGGTTATTTCCTCTTCCTGGTGGGAAATGAGAGTTAAATTTGCCCGTCCAGACACCTCCAGCTAGTCTCTCATTGGTTCTCGCTATTCCTGTTCATCTTCCGCAGAAATTGCAAACTGGGCCAAACAGGAGGTTAAAGGCGCTGACTGTCCAAGTGGGGAGAGTGTTAGTAAAGCGTCTGGAATGTTGCACCCGAGTACCAGGGTACGAAAACTGAGACATATTTGAACACGTCTCCCGATCACATGGTTGATCATACTCTAGGTTCCACATGCATGTGTTAGCTGAAGGAAGAATACCTTAAACCTGGAGAGTTGAGACCCGTGGAATGGGTACCATGCAATATGACTTCAAAGGGTCTTCATTTGCTCACCGAACCTCTCCAATCCTATCACTGCTGCGTTTATGCCCCTGTACACACGCTTGATACTCTTTTGGAGACATAGCAATCCATAGGTTTTAAGATACTTACTAGTCAGGTACATCCTTAGGCGTTTAATATGGGGTGTTGAGTCCATTTCATTGAGCAAGGAGTAGCTCTTGTCTATTCCATATTTGGCTTAAGGAACTTTATCTGTGCTCATTTCAATCTCTGGTTTTATGCAGCACCCCAACTCACCTTTCCCCTTAAGCAAGCATAAGTTGGTTTTCTAAATTTGAGACCCTGTTCTGTTCTGTAATTCAGTTCCTGTGTAGCCAAGTTTACATTCCGTGTATTACTGATATCTTATGATGTTTCTTTTTCTGTGTGACTTATTTCAGTTAGAATCATCATACCTGAATCCACTCATTGTGCTGCTAAGGGCCTGATGACATAGATTTCATTGCTGAGTGATATTGCTTTGTAAGTAAATACCACAGCTTCTTTATCCATTTTTCACTTTCTGCGATGTTGAACTTGTACTGTAAACGAGGTTCTTGTAAACAGAGCCGTCCCAAATATTGGGGTGGCTGTGTCTTTTTGATTTTAATTTCCCTAAGCTATAGGACCATAAGTGGAAGTGCCCTAGGCTCTGTTGCTTTGTTTTTTAGATGTTTCAGGAAACACCATACACTTCTCCCGAGTGTCTGTTGACCATATACTTCCCGCCCATCAGAATAACAAGGCTCCCAGTTCTCCATGGCCTGTCCTGCCTTTCTGGATTTTACACTTTTTTCAGATGGCTCTTTTGACCGGGGGGAAGTGAGACTTCATTGTAGTGCAGATTTCCTTTGCAAGCTTGCTTGGTTGGCCAAAAAGGGCGTATGTGTTTTTTCCTGAATATATTCAGGAAAAAACGCATACGCGCTTTTTGGCCAAGTGCATCATTGTGGACGTTCTGCCTCTTTTCCTAGGCTTTAAAAGCAATTCCAGTCTACCTCCTGAAATCGGTTTCCTGCAATTCTGCCCCGCTTTCAAGTCCTCTTGGCAGCCTAACTTCAGTATATTTTTGGACGATAGCTGTCATTTATAACTCTGCATGTTTGTGAATTACAGTGCCCCTGAGCTCCTTTCTTCAACTCGCTTTCTTGTGACCTGGCCGCAACACCGCAGGATGGCTTCAGGCCCTAATCTGGTTCCGGCACGGCACGCTGAGCCTTTGGTTATTTCCTCTTCCTGGTGGGAAATGAGAGTTAAATTTGCCCGTCCAGACACCTCCAGCTAGTCTCTCATTGGTTCTCCCTATTCCTGTTCATCTTCCGCAGAAATTGCAAACTGGGCCAAACAGGAGGTTAAAGGCGCTGACTCTCCAAGTGGGGAGAGTTTTAGTAAAGCGTCTGGAATGTTGCACCCGAGTACCAGGGGAGGAAAACTGAGACATATTTGAACACGTCTCCCATTCACACGGTTGATCATACTCTGGGTTCCACATGCATGTTTTAGCTGAAGGAAGAATACCTTAAACCTGGAGAGTTGAGACCCGTGGAATGGGTACCATGCAATATGACTTCAAAGGGTCTTCATTTGCTCACCGAACCTCTCCAATCCTATCACTGCTGCGTTTAATCCCCCTGTACACACGCTTGATTCTCTTTTGGAGACATAGCAATCCATAGGTTTTAAGATACTTACTAGTCAGGTACATTCTTAGGCATTTAATATGGGGTGTTGAGTCTATTTCGTTGAGCAAGGAGTAGCTCTTGTCTATTCCATATTTGGCTTAAGGAAATTTATCTGTGCTCATTGCAATCTCTGGTTTTATGCAGCAACCCAACTCACCTTTCCCCTTAAGCAAGCATAAGTTGGTTTTCTAAATTTGAGACCCTGTTCTGTTTTGGAATTCAGTTCCTGTGTAGCCAAGTTTACATTCCGTGTATTACTGATATCTTATGATGTTTCTTTTTCTGTGTGACTTATTTCAGTTAGAATCATCGTACCTGAATCCACTCATTATGCTGCTACAGGCCTGATGACATAGATTTCATTGCTGAGTGATACTGCATTGTACGTAAGTACCACAAGTTCTTTATCCATTTTTCACTTTCTGTGATATTGAACTTGTACGGTAAACGAGGTTCTTGTAAACAGAGGCGTCCCAAACTTTGGGGTGGCTGTGTCTTTTTGATTTTAATTTCCCTAAGCTATAGGACCATAAGTGGAAGTGCCCTAGGCTCTGTTGCTTTGTTTTTTAGATGTTTCAGGAAACACCATACACTTCTCCCGAGTGTCTGTTGGCAATTTACATCCCGCCCATCAGCATAACAAGGCTCCCAGTTCTCCATGGCCTGTCCTGCCTTTCTGGATTTTACACTTTTTTCAGGTGGCCATTTTGACCGGGGGGAAGTGAGACTTCATTGTAGTGCAGATTTCCTTTGCAAGCTTGCTTGGTTGGCCAAAAAGGGCGTATGCGTTTTTTCCTGAATATATTCAGGAAAAAACGCATACGCCCTTTTTGGCCAAGTGCATCATTGTGGACGTTCTGCCTATTTTCCTAGGCTTTCAATGCAATTCCAGTCTACCTCCTGAAATCGGTTTCCTGCAATTCTGCCCCGCTTTCAAGTCCTCTTGGCAGCCTTACTTCAGTATATTTTTGGACGATAGCTGTCATTTATAACTCTGCAGGTTTGTGAATTACAGTGCCCCTGAGCTCCTTTCTTCAACTCGCTTTCTTGTGACCTGGCCGCAACACCGCAGGATGGCTTCAGGCCCTAATATGGTTCCGGCATGGCACGCTGAGCCTTTGGTTATTTCCTCTTCCTGGTGGGAAATGAGAGTTAAATTTGCCCGTCCAGACACCTCCAGCTAGTCTCTCATTGGTTCTCCCTATTCCTGTTCATCTTCCGCAGAAATTGCAAACTGGGCCAAACAGGAGGTTAAAGGGACTGACTCTCCAAGTCGGGAGAGTGTTAGTAAAGCGTCTGGAATGTTGCACCCGAGTACCAGGGTACGAAAACTGAGACATATTTGAACACGTCTCCTGATCACATCGTTGATCATACTCTAGGTTCCACATGCATGTTTTAGCTGAAGGAAGAATACCTTAAACCTGGGTAGTTGGAACCCGTGGAATGGGTACCATGCAATATGACTTCAAAGGGACTTCATTTGCTCAACGAACCTCTCCAATCTATCACTGCTGCGTTTATGCCCCTGTACACATGCTTGATTCTCTTTTGGAGACATAGCAATCCATAGGTTTTAAGATACTTACTAGTCAGGTACATTCTTAGGCGTTTAATATGTGGTGTTGAGTCCATTTCGTTGAGCAAGGAGTAGCTCTTGTCTATTCCATATTTGGCTTAAGGAACTTTATCTGTGCTCATTTCAATCTCTGGTTTTATGCAGGAACCCAACTCACCTTTCCCCTTAAGCAAGCATAAGTTGGTTTTCTAAATTTGAGACCCTGTTCTGTTTTGGAATTCAGTTCCTGTGTAGCCAAGTTTACATTCCGTGTATTACTGATATCTTATGATGTTTCTTTTTCTCTGTGACTTATTTCAGTTAGAATCATCGTACCTGAATCCACTCATTATGCTGCTACAGGCCTGATGACATAGATTTCATTGCTGAGTGATACTGCATTGTACGTAAGTACCACATGTTCTTTATCCATTTTTCAGTTTCTGTGATATTGAACTTGTACGGTAAACGAGGTTCTTGTAAACAGAGGCGTCCCAAACTTTGGGGTGGCTATGTCTTTTTGATTTTAATTTCCCTAAGCTATAGGACCATAAGTGGAAGTGCCCTAGGCTCTGTTGCTTTGTTTTTTAGATTTTTCAGGAAACACCATACACTTCTCCCGAGTGTCTGTTGGCAAATTACATCCCGCCCATCAGCATAACAAGGCTCCCAGTTCTCCATGGCCTGTCCTGCCTTTTTGGATTTTACACTTTTTTCAGATGGCCCTTTTGACCGGGGGGAAGTGAGACTTCATTGTAGTGCAGATTTCCTTTGCAAGCTTGCTTGGTTGGCCAAAAAGGGCGTATGCGTTTTTTCCTGAATATATTCAGGAAAAAACGCATACGCCCTTTTTGGCCAAGTGCATCATTGTGGACGTTCTGCCTCTTTTCCTATGCTTTCAATGCAATTCCAGTCTACCTCCTGAAATCGGTTTCCTGCAATTCTGCCCCGCTTTCAAGTCCTCTTGGCAGCCTTACTTCAGTATATTTTTGGACGATAGCTGTCATTTATAACTCTGCAGGTTTGTGCATTACAGTGCCCCTGAGCTCCTTTTTTCAAGTCGGTTTCTTGTGACCTGGCCGCAACACCGCAGGATGGCTTCAGGCCCTAATCTGCTTCCAGCACGGCATGCTGAGCCTTTGGTTAATTCCTCTTCCTGGTGGGAAATGAGAGTTAAATTTGCCCGTCCAGACACCTCCAGCTAGTCTCTCATTGGTTCTCGCTATTCCTGTTCATCTTCCGCAGAAATTGCAAACTGGGCCAAACAGGAGGTTAAAGGGACTGACTCTCCAAGTCGGGAGAGTGTTAGTAAAGCGTCTGGAATGTTGCACCCGAGTACCAGGGTACGAAAACTGAGACATATTTGAACACGTCTCCCGATCACATGGTTGATCATACTCTATGTTCCACATGCATGTTTTAGCTGAAGGAAGAATACCTTAAACCTGGGTAGTTGAAACCCGTGGAATGGGTACCATGCAATATGACTTCAAAGGGGCTTCATTTGCTCACCGAACCTCTCCAATCCTATCACTGCTGCGTTTATGCCCCTGTACACATGCTTGATTCTCTTTCGGAGACATAGCAATCCATAGGTTTTAAGATACTTACTAGTCAGGTACATTCTTAGCCGTTTAATATGGGGTGTTGAGTCCATTTCGTTGAGCAAGGAGTAGCTCTTGTCTATTCCATATTTGGCTTAAGGAACTTTATCTGTGCTCATTTCAATCTCTGGTTTTATGCAGCACCCCAACTCACCTTTACCATTAAGCAAGCATAATTTGGTTTTCTAAATTTGAGACCCTCTTCTGTTCTGTAATTCAGTTCCTGTGTAGCCAAGTTTACATTCCGTGTATTACTGATATCTTATGATGTTTCTTTTTCTGTGTGACTTATTTCAGTTAGAATCATCATACCTGAATCCACTCATTGTGCTGCTAAGGGCCTGATGACATAGATTTCATTGCTGAGTGATATTGCTTTGTAAGTAAATACCACAACTTCTTTATCCATTTTTCACTTTCTGCGATGTTGAGCTTGTACTGTAAACGAGGTTCTTGTAAACAGAGCCGTCCCAAACTTTGGGGTGGCTGTGACTTTTTGATTTTAATTTCCCTAAGCTATAGGACCATAAGTGGAAGTGCCCTAGGCTCTGTTGCTTTGTTTTTTAGATGTTTCAGGAAACACCATACACTTCTCCAGAGTGGCTGTTGGCAATTTACATCCCGCCCATCAGCATAACAAGGCTCCCAGTTCTCCATGGCCTGTCCTGCCTTTCTGGATTTTACACTTTTTTCAGATGGCCCTTTTGACCAGGGGGAAGTGAGACTTCATTGTAGTGCAGATTTCCTTTGCAAGCTTGCTTGGTTGGCCGAAAAGTGCGTATGCGTTTTTTCCTGCATATATTCAGGAAAAAACACATACGCCCTTTTTGGCCAAGTGCATCATTGTGGACGTTCTGCCTCTTTTCCTATGCTTTCAATGCAATTCCAGTCTACCTCCTGAAATCGGTTTCCTGCAATTCTGCCCCGCTTTCAAGTCCTCTTGGCAGCCTTACTTCAGTATATTTTTGGACGATAGCTGTCATTTATAACTCTGCAGGTTTGTGAATTACAGTGCCCCTGAGCTCCTTTCTTCAACTCGCTTTCTTGTGAGCTGGCCGCAACACCGCAGGATGGCTTCAGGCCCTAATCTGGTTCCGGCACGGCACGCTGAGCCTTTGGTTATTTCCTCTTCCTGGTGGGAAATGAGAGTTAAATTTGCCCGTCCAGACACCTCCAGCTAGTCTCTCATTGGTTCTCCCTATTCCTGTTCATCTTCCGCAGAAATTGCAAACTGGGCCAAACAGGAGGTTAAAGACGCTGACTGTCCAAGTGGGGAGAGTGTTAGTAAAGCGTCTGGAATGTTGCACCCGAGTACCAGGCTACGAAAACTGAGACATATTTGAACACGTCTCCCGATCACATGGTTGATCATACTCTAGGTTCCACATGCATGTTTTAGCTGAAGGAAGAATACCTTAAACCTGGGTAGTTGAAACCCCTGGAAAGGGTACCATGCAATATGACTTCAAAGGGTCTTCATTTGCTCACCGAACCTCTCCAATCTATCACTGCTGTGTTTATGCCCCTGTACACATGCTTGATTCTCTTTCGGAGACATAGCAATCCATAGGTTTTAAGATACTTACTAGTCAGGTACATTCTTAGGCCTTTAATATGCGGTGTTGAGTCCATTTCGTTGAGCAAGGAGTAGCTCTTGTCTATTCCATATTTGGCTTAAGGAACTTTATCTGTGCTCATTTCAATCTCTGGTTTTATGTAGCACCCCAACTCACCTTTCCCCTTAAGCAAGCATAAGTTGGTTTTCTAAATTTGAGACCCTGTTCTGTTCTGTAATTCAGTTCCTGTGTAGCCAAGTTTACATTCCATGTATTAGTGATATCTTATGATGTTTCTTTTTCTGTGTGACTTATTTCAGTTAGAATCATCGTACCTGAATCCACTCATTATGCTGCTACGGGCCTGATGACATAGATTTCATTGCTGAGTGATACTGCATTGTACGTAAGTACCACAAGTTCTTTATCCATTTTTCACTTTCTGTGATACTGAACTTGTACTGTAAACGAGGTTCTTGTAAACAGAGGCGTCCCAAACTTTGGGGTGGCTGTGTCTTTTTGATTTTAATTTCCCTAAGCTATAGGACCATAAGTGGAAGTGCCCTAGGCTCTGTTGCTTTGTTTCTTAGATGTTTCAGGAAACACCATACACTTCTCCCGAGTGTCTGTTGGCAATTTACATCCCGCCCATCAGCATAACAAGGCTCCCAGTTCTCCATGGCCTGTCCTGCCTTTCTGGATTTTACACTTTTTTCAGATGGCCCTTTTGACCGGGGGGAAGTGAGACTTCATTGTAGTGCAGATTTCCTTTGCAAGCTTGCTTGGTTGGCCAAAAAGAGTGTATGCGTTTTTTCCTGAATATATTCAGGAAAAAACGCATACGCCCTTTTTGGCCAAGTGCATCATTGTGGACGTTCTGCCTCTTTTCCTATGCTTTCAATGCAATTCCAGTCTACCTCCTGAAATCGGTTTCCTGCAATTCTGCCCCGCTTTCAAGTCCTCTTGGCAGCCTTACTTCAGTATATTTTTGGACGATAGCTGTCATTTATAACTCTGCAGGTTTGTGCATTACAGTGCCCCTGAGCTCCTTTCTTCAACTCGCTTTCTTGTGACCTGGCCGCAACACCGCAGGATGGCTTCACGCCCTAATCTGGTTCCGGAACGGCACGCTGAGCCTTTGGTTAATTCCTCTTCCTGGTGGGAAATGAGAGTTAAATTTGCCCGTCCAGACACCTCCAGCTAGTCTCTCATTGGTTCTCGCTATTCCTGTTCATCTTCCGCAGAAACTGCAAACTGGGCCAAACAGGAGGTTAAAGGGACTGACTCTCCAAGTCGGGAGAGTGTTAGTAAAGCGTCTGGAATGTTGCACCCGAGTACCAGGGTACGAAAACTGAGACATATTTGAACACGTGTCCCGATCACATCGTTGATCATACTCTAGGTTCCACATGCATGTTTTAGCTGAAGGAAGAATACCTTAAACCTGGGTAGTTGGAACCCGTGGAATGGGTACCATGCAATATGACTTCAAAGGGTCTTCATTTGCTCACCGAACCTCTCCAATCCTATCACTGCTGCGTTTAATCCCCCTGTACACACGCTTGATTCTCTTTTGGAGACATAGCAATCCATAGGTTTTAAGATACTTACTAGTCAGGTACATTCTTAGGCGTTTAATATGTGGTGTTGAGTCCATTTCGTTGAGCAAGGAGTAGCTCTTGTCTATTCCATATTTGGCTTAAGGAACTTTATCTGTGCTCATTTCAATCTCTGGTTTTATGCAGCAACCCAACTCACCTTTCCCCTTAAGCAAGCATAAGTTGGTTTTCTAAATTTGAGACCCTGTTCTGTTTTGGAATTCAGTTCCTGTGTAGCCAAGTTTACATTCCGTGTATTACTGATATCTTATGATGTTTCTTTTTCTGTGTGACTTATTTCAGTTAGAATCATCGTACCTGAATCCACTCATTATGCTGCTACAGGCCTGATGACATAGATTTCATTGCTGAGTGATACTGCATTGTACGTAAGTACCACAAGTTCTTTATCCATTTTTCACTTTCTGTGATATTGAACTTGTACGGTAAAGGAGGTTCTTGTAAACAGAGGCGTCCCAAACTTTGGGGTGGCTATGTCTTTTTGATTTTAATTTCCCTAAGCTATAGGACCATAAGTGGAAGTGCCCTAGGCTCTGTTGCTTTGTTTTTTAGATTTTTCAGGAAACACCATACACTTCTCCCGAGTGTCTGTTGGCAATTTACATCCCGCCCATCAGCATAACAAGGCTCCCAGTTCTCCATGGCCTGTCCTGCCTTTCTGGATTTTACACTTTTTTCAGATGGCCCTTTTGACCGGGGGGAAGTGAGACTTCATTGTAGTGCAGATTTCCTTTGCAAGCTTGCTTGGTTGGCCAAAAAGGGCGTATGCGTTTTTTCCTGAATATATTCAGGAAAAAACGCATACGCCCTTTTTGGCCAAGTGCATCATTGTGGACGTTCTGCCTCTTTTCCTATGCTTTCAATGCAATTCCAGTCTACCTCCTGAAATCGGTTTCCTGCAATTCTGCCCCGCTTTCAAGTCCTCTTGGCAGCCTTACTTCAGTATATTTTTGGACGATAGCTGTCATTTATAACTCTGCAGGTTTGTGCATTACAGTGCCCCTGAGCTCCTTTCTTCAACTCGCTTTCTTGTGACCTGGCCGCAACACCGCAGGATGGTTTCAGGCCCTAATCTGTTTCCAGCACGGCATGCTGAGCCTTTGGTTATTTCCTCTTCCTGGTGGGAAATGAGAGTTAAATTTGCCCGTCCAGACACCTCCAGCTAGTCTCTCATTGGTTCTCGCTATTCCTGTTCATCTTCCTCAGAAATTGCAAACTGGGCCAAACAGGAGGTTAAAGGGACTGACTCTCCAAGTGGGGAGAGTATTAGTAAAGCGTCTGGAATGTTGCACCCGAGTACCAGGGGAGGAAAACTGAGACATATTTGAACACGTCTCCCGTTCATACGGTTGAACATACTCTGGGTTCCACATGCATGTTTTAGCTGAAAGAAGAATACCTTAAACCTGGAGAGTTGAGACCCGTGGAATGGGTACCATGCAATATGACTTCAAAGGGTCTTCATTTGCACACCGAACCTCTCCAATCCTATCACTGCTGCGTTTAATCCCCCTGTACACACGCTTGATTCTCTTTTGGAGACATAGCAATCCATAGGTTTTAAGATACTTACTAGTCAGGTACATTCTTAGGCGTTTAATATGGGGTGTTGAGTCCATTTCGTTGAGCAAGGAGTAGCTCTTGTCTATTCCATATTTGGCTTAAGGAACTTTATCTGTGCTCATTGCAATCTCTGGTTTTATGCAGCAACCCAACTCACCTTTCCCCTTAAGCAAGCATAAGTTGGTTTTCTAAATTTGAGACCCTGTTCTGTTTTGGAATTCAGTTCCTGTGTAGCCAAGTTTACATTCCGTGTATTACTGATATCTTATGATGTTTCTTTTTCTCTGTGACTTATTTCAGTTAGAATCATCGTACCTGAATCCACTCATTATGCTGCTACAGGCCTGATGACATAGATTTCATTGCTGAGTGATACTGCATTGTACGTAAGTACCACAAGTTCTTTATCCATTTTTCACTTTCTGTGATATTGAACTTGTACGGTAAACGAGGTTCTTGTAAACAGAGGCGTCCCAAACTTTGGGGTGGCTGTGTCTTTTTGATTTTAATTTCCCTAAGCTATAGGACCATAAGTGGAAGTGCCCTAGGCTCTGTTGCTTTGTTTTTTAGATGTTTCAGGAAACACCATACACTTCTCCTGAGTGTCTGTTGGCAATTTACATCCCGCCCATCAGCATAACAAGGCTCCCAGTTCTCCATGGCCTGTCCTGCCTTTCTGGATTTTACACTTTTTTCAGGTGGCCATTTTGACCGGGGGGAAGTGAGACTTCATTGTAGTGCAGATTTCCTTTGCAAGCTTGCTTGGTTGGCCAAAAAGGGCGTATGCGTTTTTTCCTGAATATATTCAGGAAAAAACGCATACGCCCTTTTTGGCCAAGTGCATCATTGTGGACGTTCTGCCTCTTTTCCTAGGCTTTCAATGCAATTCCAGTCTACCTCCTGAAATCGGTTTCCTGCAATTCTGCCCCGCTTTCAAGTCCTCTTGGCAGCCTTACTTCAGTATATTTTTGGACGATAGCTGTCATTTATAACTCTGCAGGTTTGTGAATTACAGTGCCCCTGAGCTCCTTTCTTCAACTCGCTTTCTTGTGAGCTGGCCGCAACACCGCAGGATGGCTTCAGGCCCTAATCTGGTTCCGGCATGGCACGCTGAGCCTTTGGTTATTTCCTCTTCCTGGTGGGAAATGAGAGTTAAATTTGCCCGTCCAGACACCTCCAGCTAGTCTCTCATTGGTTCTCCCTATTCCTGTTCATCTTCCGCAGAAATTGCAAACTGGGCCAAAGAGGAGGTTAAAGGCGCTGACTCTCCAAGTGGGGAGAGTGTTAGTAAAGCGTCTGGAATGTTGCACCCGAGTACCAGGCTACGAAAACTGAGACATATTTGAACACGTCTCCCGATCACATGGTTGATCATACTCTAGGTTCCACATGCATGTTTTAGCTGAAAGAAGAATACCTTAAACCTGGGTAGTTGAAACCCGTGGAATGGGTACCATGCAATATGACTTCAAAGGGTCTTCATTTGCTCACCGAACCTCTCCAATCTATCACTGCTGCGTTTATGCCCCTGTACACATGCTTGATTCTCTTTCGGAGACATAGCAATCCATAGGTTTTAAGATACTTACTAGTCAGGTACATTCTTAGGTGTTTAATATGCGGTGTTGAGTCCATTTCGCTGAGCAAGGAGTAGCTCTTGTCTATTCCATATTTGGCTTAAGGAACTTTATCTGTGCTCATTTCAATCTCTGGTTTTATGCAGCACCCCAACTCACCTTTCCCCTTAAGCAAGCATAAGTTGGTTTTCTAAATTTGAGACACTGTTCTGTTCTGTAATTCAGTTCCTGTGTAGCCAAGGTTACATTCCGTGTATTACTGATATCTTATGATGTTTCTTTTTCTGTGTGACTTATTTCAGTTAGAATCATCATACCTGAATCCACTCATTGTGCTGCTAAAGGCCTGATGACATAGATTTCATTGCTGAGTGATATTGCTTTGTAAGTAAATACCACAACTTCTTTATCCATTTTTCACTTTCTGCGATGTTGAACTTGTACTGTAAACGAGGTTCTTGTAAACAGAGCCGTCCCAAACTTTGGGGTGGCTGTGTCTTTTTGATTTTAATTTCCCTAAGCTATAGGACCATAAGTGGAAGTGCCCTAGGCTCTGTTGCTGTGTTTTTTTAGATGTTTCAGGAAACACCATACACTTCTCCCGAGTGTCTGTTGGCAATTTACATCCCGCCCATCAGCATAACAAGGCTCGCAGTTCTCCATCGCCTGTCCTGCCTTTCTGGATTTTACACTTTTTTCAGATGACCCATTTGATCGGGGGGAAGTGAGACTTCATTGTAGTGCAGATTTCCTTTGCAAGCTTGCTTGGTTGGCCAAAAAGGGCGTATGCGTTTTTTCCTGAATATATTCAGGAAAAAACGCATACGCCCTTTTTGGCCAAGTGCATCATTGTGGACGTTCTGCCTCTTTTCCTATGCTTTCAATGCAATTCCAGTCTACCTCCTGAAATCGGTTTCCTGCAATTCTGCCCCGCTTTCAAGTCCTCTTGGCAGCCTTACTTCAGTATATTTTTGGACGATAGCTGTCATTTATAACTCTGCAGGTTTGTGCATTACAGTGCCCCTGAGCTCCTTTCTTCAACTCGCTTTCTTCTGAGCTGGCCGCAACACCACAGGATGGCTTCAGGCCCTAATCTGGTTCCGGCACGGCACGCTGAGCCTTTGGTTAATTCCCCTTCCTGGTGGGAAATGAGAGTTAAATTTGCCCGTCCAGACACCTCCAGCTAGTCTCTCATTGGTTCTCCCTATTCCTGTTTATCTTCCGCAGAAATTGCAAACTGGGCCAAACAGGAGGTTAAAGGCGCTGACTGTCCAAGTGGAGAGAGTGTTAGTAAAGCGTCTGGAATGTTGCACCCGAGTACCAGGGTACGAAAACTGAGACATATTTGAACACGTCTCCCGATCACATGGTTGATCATACTCTAGGTTCCACATGCATGTTTTAGCTGAAGGAAGAATACCTTAAACCTGGGTAGTTGAAACCCTTGGAATGGGTACCATGCAATATGACTTCAAAGGGTCTTCATTTGCTCACCGAACCTCTCCAATCCTATCACTGCTGCGTTTATGCCCCTGTACACATGCTTGATTCTCTTTCGGAGACATAGCAATCCATAGGTTTTAAGATACTTACTAGTCAGGTACATTCTTAGGCGTTTAATATGCGGTGTTGAGTCCATTTCGATGAGCAAGGAGTAGCTCTTGTCTATTCCATATTTGGCTTAAGGAACTTTATCTGTGCTCATTTCAATCTCTGGTTTTATGCAGCACCCCAACTCACCTTTCCCCTTAAGCAAGCATATGTTGGTTTTCTAAATTTGAGACCCTGTTCTGTTCTGTAATTCAGTTCCTGTGTAGCCAAGTTTACATTCCGTGTATTACTGATATCTTATGATGTTTCTTTTTCTGTGTGACTTATTTCAGTTAGAATCATCGTACCTGAATCCACTCACTATGCTGCTACTGGCCTGATGACATAGATTTCATTGCTGAGTGATACTGCATTGTACGTAAGTACCACAAGTTCTTTATCCATTTTTCACTTTCTGTGATACTGAACTTGTACGGTAAATGAGGTTCTTGTAAACAGAGGCGTCCCAAACTTTGGGGTGGCTGTGTCTTTTTGATTTTAATTTCCCTAAGCTATAGGACCATAAGTGGAAGTGCCCTAGAATCTGTTGCTTTGTTTTTTAGATGTTTCAGGAAACACCATACCCTTCTCCCCAGTGTCTGTTGGCAATTTACATCCCTCCCATCAGCATAACAAGGCTCCCAGTTCTCCATGGCCTGTCCTGCCTTTCTGGATTTTACACTTTTTTCAGATGGTCCTTTTGACCGGGGGAAGCGAGACTTCATTTTAGTGCAGATTTCTTTGCAAGCTTGCTTGGTTGGCCAAAAAGTGCGTATGCGTTTTTTCCTGAATATATTCAGGAAAAAACGCATACGCCCTTTTTGGCCAGGTGCATCATTGTGGACGCTCTGCCTGTTTTCCTATGCTTTCAATGCAATTCCAGTCTACCTCCTGAAATCGGTTTCCTGCAATTCTGCCCCGCTTTCAAGTCCTCTTGGCAGCCTTACTTCAGTATATTTTTGGACGATAGCTGTCATTTATAACTCTGCAGGTTTGTGCATTACAGTGCCCCTGAGCTCCTTTCTTCAACTCGCTTTCTTGTGACCTGGCCGCAACACCGCAGGATGGCTTCAGGCCCTAATCTGGTTCCGGCACGGCACGCTGAGCCTTTGGTGAATTCCTCTTCCTGGTGGGAAATGAGAGTTAAATTTGCCCGTCCAGACACCTCCAGCTAGTCTCTCATTGGTTCTCGCTATTCCTGTTCATCTTCCGCAGAAATTTCAAACTGGGCCAAACAGGAGGTTAAAGGGACTGACTCTCCAAGTCGGGAGAGTGTTAGTAAAGCGTCTGGAATGTTGCACCCGAGTACCAGGGTACGAAAACTGAGACATATTTGAACACGTCTCCCGATCACATGGTTGATCATACTCTAGGTTCCACATGCATGTTTTAGCTGAAGGAAGAATACCTTAAACCTGGGTAGTTGAAACCCGTGGAATGGGTACCATGCAATATGACTTCAAAGGGTCTTCATTTGCTCACCGAACCTCTCCAATCTATCACTGCTGCGTTTATGCCCCTGTACACATGCTTGATTCTCTTTCGGAAACATAGCAATCCATAGGTTTTAAGATACTTACTAGTCAGGTACATTCTTAGGTGTTTAATATGCGGTGTTGAGTCCATTTCGCTGAGCAAGGAGTAGCTCTTGTCTATTCCATATTTGGCTTAAGGAACTTTATCTGTGCTCATTTCAATCTCTGGTTTTATGCAGCACCCCAACTCACCTTTCCCCTTAAGCAAGCATAAGTTGGTTTTCTAAATTTGAGACCCTGTTCTGTTCTGTAATACAGTTCCTGTGTAGCCAAGTTTACATTCCGTGTATTAGTGATATCTTATGATGTTTCTTTTTCTGTGTGACTTATTTCAGTTAGAATCATCGTACCTGAATCCACTCATTATGCTGCTACGGGCCTGATGACATAGATTTCATTGCTGAGTGATACTGCATTGTACGTAAGTACCACAAGTTCTTTATCCATTTTTCACTTTCTGTGATACTGAACTTGTACGGTAAACGAGGTTCTTGTAAACAGAGACGTCCCAAACTTTGGGGTGGCTGTGTCTTTTTTATTTTAATTTCCCTAAGCTATAGGACCATAAGTGGAAGTGCCCTAGGCTCTGTTGCTTTGTTTTTTAGATGTTTCAGGAAACACCATACCCTTCTCCCCAGTGTCTGTTGGCAATTTACATCCCTCCCATCAGCATAACAAGGCTCCCAGTTCTCCATGGCCTGTCCTGCCTTTCTGGATTTTACACTTTTTTCAGATGGTCCTTTTGACCGGGGGGAAGTGAGACTTCATTGTAGTGCAGATTTCTTTGCAAGCTTGCTTGGTTGGCCAAAAAGTGCGTATGCGTTTTTTCCTGAATATATTCAGGAAAAAACGCATACGCCCTTTTTGGCCAGGTGCATCATTGTGGACGCTCTGCCTGTTTTCCTATGCTTTCAATGCAATTCCAGTCTACCTCCTGAAATCGGTTTCCTGCAATTCTGCCCCGCTTTCAAGTCCTCTTGGCAGCCTTACTTCAGTATATTTTTGGACGATAGCTGTCATTTATAACTCTGCAGGTTTGTGCATTACAGTGCCCCTGAGCTCCTTTCTTCAACTCGCTTTCTTGTGACCTGGCCGCAACACCGCAGGATGGCTTCAGGCCCTAATCTGGTTCCGGCACGGCACGCTGAGCCTTTGGTGAATTCCTCTTCCTGGTGGGAAATGAGAGTTAAATTTGCCCGTCCAGACACCTCCAGCTAGTCTCTCATTGGTTCTCGCTATTCCTGTTCATCTTCCACAGAAATTGCAAACTGGGCCAAACAGGAGGTTAAAGGGACTGACTCTCCAAGTCGGGAGAGTGTTAGTAAAGCGTCTGGAATGTTGCACCCGAGTACCAGGGTACGAAAACTGAGACATATTTGAACACGTCTCCCGATCACATGGTTGATCATACTCTAGGTTCCACATGCATGTTTTAGCTGAAGGAAGAATACCTTAAACCTGGGTAGTTGAAACCCGTGGAATGGGTACCATGCAATATGACTTCAAAGGGTCTTCATTTGCTCACCGAACCTCTCCAATCCTATCACTGCTGCGTTTATGCCCCTGTACACATGCTTGATTCTCTTTCGGAGACATAGCAATCCATAGGTTTTAAGATACTTACTAGTCAGGTACATTCTTAGGTGTTTAATATGCGGTGTTGAGTCCATTTCGTTGAGCAAGGAGTAGCTCTTGTCTATTCCATATTTGGCTTAAGGAACTTTATCTGTGCTCACTTCAATCTCTGGTTTTATGTAGCACCCCAACTCACCTTTCCCCTTAAGCAAGCATAAGTTGGTTTTCTAAATTTGAGACACTGTTCTGTTCTGTAATTCAGTTCCTGTGTAGCCAAGTTTACATTCCGTGTATTACTGATATCTTATGATGTTTCTTTTTCTGTGTGACTTATTTCAGTTAGAATCATCATACCTGAATCCACTCATTGTGCTGCTAAAGGCCTGATGACATAGATTTCATTGCTGAGTGATATTGCTTTGTAAGTAAATACCACAACTTCTTTATCCATTTTTCACTTTCTGCGATGTTGAACTTGTACTGTAAACGAGGTTCTTGTAAACAGAGCCGTCCCAAACTTTGGGGTGGCTGTGTCTTTTTGATTTTAATTTCCCTAAGCTATAGGACCATAAGTGGAAGTGCCCTAGGCTCTGTTGCTGTGTTTTTTTAGATGTTTCAGGAAACACCATACACTTCTCCCGAGTGTCTGTTGGCAATTTACATCCCGCCCATCAGCATAACAAGGCTCGCAGTTCTCCATCGCCTGTCCTGCCTTTCTGGATTTTACACTTTTTTCAGATGACCCATTTGATCGGGGGGAAGTGAGACTTCATTGTAGTGCAGATTTCCTTTGCAAGCTTGCTTGGTTGGCCAAAAAGGGCGTATGCGTTTTTTCCTGAATATATTCAGGAAAAAACGCATACGCCCTTTTTGGCCAAGTGCATCATTGTGGACGTTCTGCCTCTTTTCCTATGCTTTCAATGCAATTCCAGTCTACCTCCTGAAATCGGTTTCCTGCAATTCTGCCCCGCTTTCAAGTCCTCTTGGCAGCCTTACTTCAGTATATTTTTGGACGATAGCTGTCATTTATAACTCTGCAGGTTTGTGCATTACAGTGCCCCTGAGCTCCTTTCTTCAACTCGCTTTCTTCTGAGCTGGCCGCAACACCACAGGATGGCTTCAGGCCCTAATCTGGTTCCGGCACGGCACGCTGAGCCTTTGGTTAATTCCCCTTCCTGGTGGGAAATGAGAGTTAAATTTGCCCGTCCAGACACCTCCAGCTAGTCTCTCATTGGTTCTCCCTATTCCTGTTTATCTTTCGCAGAAATTGCAAACTGGGCCAAACAGGAGGTTAAAGGCGCTGACTGTCCAAGTGGAGAGAGTGTTAGTAAAGCGTCTGGAATGTTGCACCCGAGTACCAGGGTACGAAAACTGAGACATATTTGAACACGTCTCCCGATCACATGGTTGATCATACTCTAGGTTCCACATGCATGTTTTAGCTGAAGGAAGAATACCTTAAACCTGGGTAGTTGAAACCCTTGGAATGGGTACCATGCAATATGACTTCAAAGGGTCTTCATTTGCTCACCGAACCTCTCCAATCCTATCACTGCTGCGTTTATGCCCCTGTACACATGCTTGATTCTCTTTCGGAGACATAGCAATCCATAGGTTTTAAGATACTTACTAGTCAGGTACATTCTTAGGCGTTTAATATGCGGTGTTGAGTCCATTTCGATGAGCAAGGAGTAGCTCTTGTCTATTCCATATTTGGCTTAAGGAACTTTATCTGTGCTCATTTCAATCTCTGGTTTTATGCAGCACCCCAACTCACCTTTCCCCTTAAGCAAGCATATGTTGGTTTTCTAAATTTGAGACCCTGTTCTGTTCTGTAATTCAGTTCCTGTGTAGCCAAGTTTACATTCCGTGTATTACTGATATCTTATGATGTTTCTTTTTCTGTGTGACTTATTTCAGTTAGAATCATCGTACCTGAATCCACTCACTATGCTGCTACTGGCCTGATGACATAGATTTCATTGCTGAGTGATACTGCATTGTACGTAAGTACCACAAGTTCTTTATCCATTTTTCACTTTCTGTGATACTGAACTTGTACGGTAAATGAGGTTCTTGTAAACAGAGGCGTCCCAAACTTTGGGGTGGCTGTGTCTTTTTGATTTTAATTTCCCTAAGCTATAGGACCATAAGTGGAAGTGCCCTAGAATCTGTTGCTTTGTTTTTTAGATGTTTCAGGAAACACCATACACTTCTCCCGAGTGTCTGTTGGCAATTTACATCCCGCCCATCAGCATAACAAGGCTCCCAGTTCTCCATGGCCTGTCCTGCCTTTCTGGATTTTACACTTTTTTCAGATGGCCCTTTTGACCGGGGGGAAGTGAGACTTCATTGTAGTGCAGATTTCCTTTGCAAGCTTGCTTGGTTGGCCAAAAAGGGCGTATGCGTTTTTTCCTGAGTATATTCAGGAAAAAACGCATACGCCCTTTTTGGCCAAGTGCATCATTGTGGACGTTCTGCCTCTTTTCCTATGCTTTCAATGCAATTCCAGTCTACCTCCTGAAATCGGTTTCCTGCAATTCTGCCCCGCTTTCAAGTCCTCTTGGCAGCCTTACTTCAGTATATTTTTGGACGATAGCTGTCATTTATAACTCTGCAGGTTTGTGCATTACAGTGCCCCTGAGCTCCTTTCTTCAACTCGCTTTCTTGTGACCTGGCCGCAACACCGCAGGATGGCTTCAGGCCCTAATCTGGTTCCGGCACGGCACGCTGAGCCTTTGGTGAATTCCTCTTCCTGGTGGGAAATGAGAGTTAAATTTGCCCGTCCAGACACCTCCAGCTAGTCTCTCATTGGTTCTCGCTATTCCTGTTCATCTTCCGCAGAAATTTCAAACTGGGCCAAACAGGAGGTTAAAGGGACTGACTCTCCAAGTCGGGTGAGTGTTAGTAAAGCGTCTGGAATGTTGCACCCGAGTACCAGGGTACGAAAACTGAGACATATTTGAACACGTCTCCCGATCACACGGTTGATCATACTCTAGGTTCCACATGCATGTTTTAGCTGAAGGAAGAATACCTTAAACCTGGGTAGTTGAAACCCGTGGAATGGGTACCATGCAATATGACTTCAAAGGGTTTTCATTTGCTCACCGAACCTCTCCAATCCTATCACTGCTGCCTTTATGCCCCTGTACACATGCTTGATTCTCTTTCGGAGACGTAGCAATCCATAGGTTTTAAGATACTTACTAGTCAGGTACATTCTTAGGTGTTTAATATGCGGTGTTGAGTCCATTTCGTTGAGCAAGGAGTAGCTCTTGTCTATTCCATATTTGGCTTAAGGAACTTTATCTGTGCTCATTTCAATCTCTGGTTTTATGTAGCACTCCAACTCACCTTTCCCCTTAAGCAAGCATAAGTTGGTTTTCTAAATTTGAGACACTGTTCTGTTCTGTAATTCAGTTCCTGTGTAGCCAAGGTTACATTCCGTGTATTACTGATATCTTATGATGTTTCTTTTTCTGTGTGACTTATTTCAGTTAGAATCATCATACCTGAATCCACTCATTGTGCTGCTAAAGGCCTGATGACATAGATTTCATTGCTGAGTGATATTGCTTTGTAAGTAAATACCACAACTTCTTTATCCATTTTTCACTTTCTGCGATGTTGAACTTGTACTGTAAACGAGGTTCTTGTAAACAGAGCCGTCCCAAACTTTGGGGTGGCTGTGTCTTTTTGATTTTAATTTCCCTAAGCTATAGGACCATAAGTGGAAGTGCCCTAGGCTCTGTTGCTGTGTTTTTTTAGATGTTTCAGGAAACACCATACACTTCTCCCGAGTGTCTGTTGGCAATTTACATCCCGCCCATCAGCATAACAAGGCTCGCAGTTCTCCATCGCCTGTCCTGCCTTTCTGGATTTTACACTTTTTTCAGATGACCCATTTGATCGGGGGGAAGTGAGACTTCATTGTAGTGCAGATTTCCTTTGCAAGCTTGCTTGGTTGGCCAAAAAGGGCGTATGCGTTTTTTCCTGAATATATTCAGGAAAAAACGCATACGCCCTTTTTGGCCAAGTGCATCATTGTGGACGTTCTGCCTCTTTTCCTATGCTTTCAATGCAATTCCAGTCTACCTCCTGAAATCGGTTTCCTGCAATTCTGCCCCGCTTTCAAGTCCTCTTGGCAGCCTTACTTCAGTATATTTTTGGACGATAGCTGTCATTTATAACTCTGCAGGTTTGTGCATTACAGTGCCCCTGAGCTCCTTTCTTCAACTCGCTTTCTTCTGAGCTGGCCGCAACACCACAGGATGGCTTCAGGCCCTAATCTGGTTCCGGCACGGCACGCTGAGCCTTTGGTTAATTCCCCTTCCTGGTGGGAAATGAGAGTTAAATTTGCCCGTCCAGACACCTCCAGCTAGTCTCTCATTGGTTCTCCCTATTCCTGTTTATCTTCCGCAGAAATTGCAAACTGGGCCAAACAGGAGGTTAAAGGCGCTGACTGTCCAAGTGGAGAGAGTGTTAGTAAAGCGTCTGGAATGTTGCACCCGAGTACCAGGGTACGAAAACTGAGACATATTTGAACACGTCTCCCGATCACATGGTTGATCATACTCTAGGTTCCACATGCATGTTTTAGCTGAAGGAAGAATACCTTAAACCTGGGTAGTTGAAACCCTTGGAATGGGTACCATGCAATATGACTTCAAAGGGTCTTCATTTGCTCACCGAACCTCTCCAATCCTATCACTGCTGCGTTTATGCCCCTGTACACATGCTTGATTCTCTTTCGGAGACATAGCAATCCATAGGTTTTAAGATACTTACTAGTCAGGTACATTCTTAGGCGTTTAATATGCGGTGTTGAGTCCATTTCGATGAGCAAGGAGTAGCTCTTGTCTATTCCATATTTGGCTTAAGGAACTTTATCTGTGCTCATTTCAATCTCTGGTTTTATGCAGCACCCCAACTCACCTTTCCCCTTAAGCAAGCATATGTTGGTTTTCTAAATTTGAGACCCTGTTCTGTTCTGTAATTCAGTTCCTGTGTAGCCAAGTTTACATTCCGTGTATTACTGATATCTTATGATGTTTCTTTTTCTGTGTGACTTATTTCAGTTAGAATCATCGTACCTGAATCCACTCACTATGCTGCTACTGGCCTGATGACATAGATTTCATTGCTGAGTGATACTGCATTGTACGTAAGTACCACAAGTTCTTTATCCATTTTTCACTTTCTGTGATACTGAACTTGTACGGTAAATGAGGTTCTTGTAAACAGAGGCGTCCCAAACTTTGGGGTGGCTGTGTCTTTTTGATTTTAATTTCCCTAAGCTATAGGACCATAAGTGGAAGTGCCCTAGAATCTGTTGCTTTGTTTTTTAGATGTTTCAGGAAACACCATACACTTCTCCCGAGTGTCTGTTGGCAATTTACATCCCGCCCATCAGCATAACAAGGCTCGCAGTTCTCCATCGCCTGTCCTGCCTTTCTGGATTTTACACTTTTTTCAGATGGCCCTTTTGACCGGGGGGAAGTGAGACTTCATTGTAGTGCAGATTTCCTTTGCAAGCTTGCTTGGTTGGCCAAAAAGGGCGTATGCGTTTTTTCCTGAATATATTCAGGAAAAAACGCATACGCCCTTTTTGGCCAAGTGCATCATTGTGGACGTTCTGCCTCTTTTCCTATGCTTTCAATGCAATTCCAGTCTACCTCCTGAAATCGGTTTCCTGCAATTCTGCCCCGCTTTCAAGTCCTCTTGGCAGCCTTACTTCAGTATATTTTTGGACGATAGCTGTCATTTATAACTCTGCAGGTTTGTGCATTACAGTGCCCCTGAGCTCCTTTCTTCAACTCGCTTTCTTCTGAGCTGGCCGCAACACCACAGGATGGCTTCAGGCCCTAATCTGGTTCCGGCACGGCACGCTGAGCCTTTGGTTAATTCCCCTTCCTGGTGGGAAATGAGAGTTAAATTTGCCCGTCCAGACACCTCCAGCTAGTCTCTCATTGGTTCTCCCTATTCCTGTTTATCTTCCGCAGAAATTGCAAACTGGGCCAAACAGGAGGTTAAAGGCGCTGACTGTCCAAGTGGAGAGAGTGTTAGTAAAGCGTCTGGAATGTTGCACCCGAGTACCAGGGTACGAAAACTGAGACATATTTGAACACGTCTCCCGATCACATGGTTGATCATACTCTAGGTTCCACATGCATGTTTTAGCTGAAGGAAGAATACCTTAAACCTGGGTAGTTGAAACCCTTGGAATGGGTACCATGCAATATGACTTCAAAGGGTCTTCATTTGCTCACCGAACCTCTCCAATCCTATCACTGCTGCGTTTATGCCCCTGTACACATGCTTGATTCTCTTTCGGAGACATAGCAATCCATAGGTTTTAAGATACTTACTAGTCAGGTACATTCTTAGGCGTTTAATATGCGGTGTTGAGTCCATTTCGATGAGCAAGGAGTAGCTCTTGTCTATTCCATATTTGGCTTAAGGAACTTTATCTGTGCTCATTTCAATCTCTGGTTTTATGCAGCACCCCAACTCACCTTTCCCCTTAAGCAAGCATATGTTGGTTTTCTAAATTTGAGACCCTGTTCTGTTCTGTAATTCAGTTCCTGTGTAGCCAAGTTTACATTCCGTGTATTACTGATATCTTATGATGTTTCTTTTTCTGTGTGACTTATTTCAGTTAGAATCATCGTACCTGAATCCACTCACTATGCTGCTACTGGCCTGATGACATAGATTTCATTGCTGAGTGATACTGCATTGTACGTAAGTACCACAAGTTCTTTATCCATTTTTCACTTTCTGTGATACTGAACTTGTATGGTAAATGAGGTTCTTGTAAACAGAGGCGTCCCAAACTTTGGGGTGGCTGTGTCTTTTTGATTTTAATTTCCCTAAGCTATAGGACCATAAGTGGAAGTGCCCTAGAATCTGTTGCTTTGTTTTTTAGATGTTTCAGGAAACACCATACACTTCTCCCGAGTGTCTGTTGGCAATTTACATCCCGCCCATCAGCATAACAAGGCTCCCAGTTCTCCATGGCCTGTCCTGCCTTTCTGGATTTTACACTTTTTTCAGATGGCCCTTTTGACCGGGGGGAAGTGAGACTTCATTGTAGTGCAGATTTCCTTTGCAAGCTTGCTTGGTTGGCCAAAAAGGGCGTATGCGTTTTTTCCTGAGTATATTCAGAAAAAAACGCATACGCCCTTTTTGGCCAAGTGCATCATTGTGGACGTTCTGCCTCTTTTCCTATGCTTTCAATGCAATTCCAGTCTACCTCCTGAAATCGGTTTCCTGCAATTCTGCCCCGCTTTCAAGTCCTCTTGGCAGCCTTACTTCAGTATATTTTTGGACGATAGCTGTCATTTATAACTCTGCAGGTTTGTGCATTACAGTGCCCCTGAGCTCCTTTCTTCAACTCGCTTTCTTGTGACCTGGCCGCAACACCGCAGGATGGCTTCAGGCCCTAATCTGGTTCCGGCACGGCACGCTGAGCCTTTGGTGAATTCCTCTTCCTGGTGGGAAATGAGAGTTAAATTTGCCCGTCCAGACACCTCCAGCTAGTCTCTCATTGGTTCTCGCTATTCCTGTTCATCTTCCGCAGAAATTTCAAACTGGGCCAAACAGGAGGTTAAAGGGACTGACTCTCCAAGTCGGGTGAGTGTTAGTAAAGCGTCTGGAATGTTGCACCCGAGTACCAGGGTACGAAAACTGAGACATATTTGAACACGTCTCCCGATCACACGGTTGATCATACTCTAGGTTCCACATGCATGTTTTAGCTGAAGGAAGAATACCTTAAACCTGGGTAGTTGAAACCCGTGGAATGGTTACCATGCAATATGACTTCAAAGGGTTTTCATTTGCTCACCGAACCTCTCCAATCCTATCACTGCTGCCTTTATGCCCCTGTACACATGCTTGATTCTCTTTCGGAGACGTAGCAATCCATAGGTTTTAAGATACTTACTAGTCAGGTACATTCTTAGGTGTTTAATATGCGGTGTTGAGTCCATTTCGTTGAGCAAGGAGTAGCTCTTGTCTATTCCATATTTGGCTTAAGGAACTTTATCTGTGCTCATTTCAATCTCTGGTTTTATGTAGCACCCCAACTCACCTTTCCCCTTAAGCAAGCATAAGTTGGTTTTCTAAATTTGAGACACTGTTCTGTTCTGTAATTCAGTTCCTGTGTAGCCAAGGTTACATTCCGTGTATTACTGATATCTTATGATGTTTCTTTTTCTGTGTGACTTATTTGTTAGAATCATCATACCTGAATCCACTCATTGTGCTGCTAAAGGCCTGATGACATAGATTTCATTGCTGAGTGATACTGCATTGTACGTAAGTACCACAACTTCTTTATCCATTTTTCACTTTCTGCGATGTTGAACTTGTCCGTTAAATGAGGTTCTTGTAAACAGAGCCATTCCATACTTTGGGGTGGCTGTGTCTTTTTGATTTTAATTTCTCTAAGCTATAGGACCATAAGTGGAAGTGCCCTTGGCTCTGTTGCTTTGTTTTTTAGATGTTTCAGGAAACACCATACACTTCTCCCGAGTGTCTGTTGGCAATTTACATCCCGCCCATCAGCATAACAAGGCTCCCAGTTCTCCATGGCCTGTCCTGCCTTTCTGGATTTTACACTTTTTTCAGATGGCCCTTTTGACCGGGGAGAAGTGAGACTTCATTGTAGTGCAGATTTCCTTTGCAAGCTTGCTTGGTTGGCCAAAAAGTGTGTATGCGTTTTTTCCTGAATATATTCAGGAAAAAACGCATATGCCCTTTTTGGCCAAGTGCATCATTGTGGACGTTCTGCCTCTTTTCCTATGCTTTCAATGCAATTCCAGTCTACCTCCTGAAATCGGTTTCCTGCAATTCTGCCCCGTTTTCAAGTCCTCTTGGCAGCCTTACTTCAGTATATTTTTGGAAGATAGCTGTCATTTATAACTCTGCAGGTTTGTGCATTACAGTGCCCCTGAGCTCCTTTTTTCAAGTCGGTTTCTTGTGACCTTGCCGCAACACCGCAGGATGGCTTCAGGCCCTAATCTGTTTTCAGCACGGCATGATGAGCCTTTGGTGAATTCCTCTTCCTGGTGGGAAATGAGAGTTAAATTTGCCCGTCCAGACACCTCCAGCTAGTCTCTCATTGGTTCTCGCTATTCCTGTTCATCTTCCGCAGAAATTGCAAACTGGGCCAAACAGGAGGTTAAAGGGACTGACTCTCCAAGTCAGGAGAGTGTTAGTAAAGCGTCTGGAATGTTGCACCCGAGTACCAGGGTACGAAAACTGAGACATATTTGAACACGTCTCCCGATCACATGGTTGATCATACTCTAGGTTCCACATGCATGTTTTAGCTGAAGGAAGAATACCTTAAACCTGGAGAGCTGAGACCCTTGGAATGGGTACCATGCAATATGACTTCAAAGGGTCTTCATTGGCTCACCGAACCTCTCTAATCCTATCACTGCTGCGTTTATGCCCCTGTACACACGCTTGGTTCTCTTTTGGAAACATAGTAATCCATAGGTTTTAAGATACTTACTAGTCAGGTACATTCTTAGGCGTTTAGTATGGGGTGTTGAGTCCATTTCGTTGAGCAAGGAGTAGCTCTTGTCTATTCCATATTTGGCTTAAAGAACTTTTCTGTGCTCATTTCAATCTCTGGTTTTATGCAGCACCCCAACTCACCTTTACCCTTAAGCAAGCATAAGTTGGTTTTCTAAATTTGAGACCCTGTTCTGTTTTGGAATTCAGTTCCTGTGTAGCCACGTTTACATTCCGTGTATTACTGATATCTTATGATGTTTCTTTTTCTGTGTGACTTATTTCAGTTAGAATCATCGTACCTGAATCCACTCATTATGCTGCTACGGGCCTGGTGACATAGATTTCATTGCTGAGTGCTACTGCATTGTACGTAAGTACCACAAGTTCTTTATCCATTTTTCACTTTCTGTTATACTGAACTTGTAAGGTAAACGAGGTTCTTGTAAACAGAGGCGTCCCAAACTTTGGGGTGGCTGTGTCTTTTTGATTTTAATTTCCCTAAGCTATAGGACCATAAGTGGAAGTGCCCTAGGCTCTGTTGCTTTGTTTTTTAGATGTTTCAGGAAACACCATACACTTCTCCCGAGTGTCTGTTGGCAATTTACATCCCGCCCATCAGCATAACAAGGCTCCCAGTTCTCCATGGCCTGTCCTGCCTTTCTGGATTTTACACTTTTTTCAGATGGCCCTTTTGACCGGGGGGAAGTGAGACTTCATTGTAGTGCAGATTTCCTTTGCAAGTTTGCTTGGTTGGCCAAAAAGGGCGTATGAGATTTTTCCTGAATATATTCAGGAAAAAACGCATACGCCCTTTTTGGCCAGGTGCAACATTGTGGACGTTCTGCCTCTTTTCCTATGCTTTCAATGCAATTCCAGTCTACTTCCTGAAATCGGTTTCCTGCAATTCTGGCCCGCTTTCAAGTCCTCTTGGCAGCCTTACTTCAGTATATTTTTGGACGATAGCTGTCATTTATAACTCTGCAAATTTATGAATTACAGTGCCCCTGAGGTCCTTTCTTCAACTCGCTTTCTTGTGACCTGGCCGCAACACCGCAGGATGGCTTCAGGCCCTAATCTGGTTCCGGCACGGCACGCTGAGCCTTTGGTTAATTCCTCTTCCTGGTGGGAAATGAGAGTTAAATTTGCCCGTCCAGACACCTCCAGCTAGTCTCTCATTGGTTCTCGCTATTCCTGTTCATCTTCCGCAGAAATTGCAAACTGGGCCAAAGAGGAGGTTAAAGGGACTGACTCTCCAAGTCGGGAGAGTGTTAGTTAAGCGTCTGGAATGTTGCACCCGAGTACCAGGGTACGAAAACTGAGACATATTTGAACACATCTCCCGATCACATGGTTGATCATACTCTATGTTCCACATGCATGTTTTAGCTCAAGGAAGAATACCTTAAACCTGGGTAGTTGAAACCCGTGGAATGGGTACCATGCAATATGACTTCAAAGGGGCTTCATTTGCTCACCGAACCTCTCCAATCCTATCACTGCTGCGTTTATGCCCCTGTACACATGCTTGATTCTCTTTCGGAGACATAGCTATCCATAGGTTTTAAGATACTTACTAGTCAGTTACATTCTTAGCCGTTTAATATGGAGTGTTGAGTCCATTTCGTTGAGCAAGGAGGAGCTCTTGTCTATTCCATATTTGGCTTAAGGAACTTTATCTGTGTTCATTTCAATCTCTGGTTTTATGCAGCACCCCAACTCACCTTTACCATTAAGCAAGAATAATTTGGTTTTCTAAATTTGAGACCCTGTTCTGTTCTGTAATTCAGTTCCTGTGTAGCCAAGTTTACATTCCGTGTATTACTGATATCTTATGATGTTTCTTTTTCTGTGTGACTTATTTCAGTTAGAATCATCATACCTGAATCCACTCATTGTGCTGCTAAGGGCCTGATGACATAGATTTCATTGCTGAGTGATATTGCTTTGTAAGTAAATACCACAACTTCTTTATCCATTTTTCACTTTCTGCGATGTTGAACTTGTACTGTAAACGAGGTTCTTGTAAACAGAGCCGTTCCAAACTTTAGGGTGGCTGTGTCTTTTTGATTTTAATTTCCCTAAGCTATAGGACCATAAGTGGAAGTGCCCTAGGCTCTGTTGCTTTGTTTTTTAGATGTTTCAGGAAACACCATACACTTCTCCCGAGTGTCTGTTGGCAATTTACATCCCGCCCATCAGCATAACAAGGCTCCCAGTTCTCCATGGCCTGTCCTGCCTTTCTGGATTTTACACTTTTTTCAGATGGCCCTTTTGACCGGGGGGAAGTGAGACTTCATTGTAGTGCAGATTTCCTTTGCAAGCTTGCTTGGTTGGCCAAAAAGTGTGTATGCGTTTTTTCCTGAATATATTCAGGAAAAAACGCATATGCCCTTTTTGGCCAAGTGCATCATTGTGGACGTTCTGCCTCTTTTCCTATGCTTTCAATGCAATTCCAGTCTACCTCCTGAAATCGGTTTCCTGCAATTCTGCCCCGTTTTCAAGTCCTCTTGGCAGCCTTACTTCAGTATATTTTTGGACGATAGCTGTCATTTATAACTCTGCAGGTTTGTGCATTACAGTGCCCCTGAGCTCCTTTTTTCAAGTCGGTTTCTTGTGACCTTGCCGCAACACCGCAGGATGGCTTCAGGCCCTAATCTGTTTCCAGCACGGCATGATGAGCCTTTGGTGAATTCCTCTTCCTGGTGGGAAATGAGAGTTAAATTTGCCCGTCCAGACACCTCCAGCTAGTCTCTCATTGGTTCTCGCTATTCCTGTTCATCTTCCGCAGAAATTGCAAACTGGGCCAAACAGGAGGTTAAAGGGACTGACTCTCCAAGTCAGGAGAGTGTTAGTAAAGCGTCTGGAATGTTGCACCCGAGTACCAGGGTACGAAAACTGAGACATATTTGAACACGTCTCCCGATCACATGGTTGATCATACTCTAGGTTCCACATGCATGTTTTAGCTGAAGGAAGAATACCTTAAACCTGGAGAGTTGAAACCCGTGGAATGGGTACCATGCAATATGACTTCAAAGGGGCTTCATTTGCTCACCGAACCTCTCCAATCCTATCACTGCTGCGTTTATGCCCCTGTACACATGCTTGATTCTCTTTCGGAGACATAGCAATCCATAGGTTTTAAGATACTTACTAGTCAGGTACATTCTTAGGCGTTTAATATGCGGTGTTGAGTCCATTTCGTTGAGCAAGGAGTAGCTCTTGTCTATTCCATATTTGGCTTAAGGAACTTTATCTGTGCTCATTTCAATCTCTGGTTTTATGCAGCACCCCAACTCACCTTTACCCTTAAGCAAGCATATGTTGGTTTTCTAAATTTGAGACCCTGTTCTGTTCTGTAATTCAGTTCCTGTGTAGCCAAGTTTACATTCCGTGTATTAGTGATATCTTATGATGTTTCTTTTTCTGTGTGACTTATTTCATTTAGAATCATCGTACCTGAATCCACTCATTATATTGCTACGGGCCTGATGACATAGATTTCATTGCTGAGTGATACTGCATTGTACGTAAGTACCACAAGTTCTTTATCCATTTTTCACTTTCTGTGATATTCAACTTGTACGGTAAACGAGGTTCTTGTAAACAGAGGCGTCCCAAACTTTGGGGTGGCTGTGTCTTTTTGATTTTAATTTCCCTAAGCTATAGGACCATAAGTGGAAGTGCCCTAGAATCTGTTGCTTTGTTTTTTAGATGTTTCAGGAAACACCATACACTTCTCCCGAGTGTCTGTTGGCAATTTACATCCCGCCCATCAGCATAACAAGACTCCCAGTTCTCCATGGCCTGTCCTGCCTTTCTGGATTTTACACTTTTTTCAGATGGTCCTTTTGACGGGGGGGAAGTGAGACTTCATTGTAGTGCAGATTTCCTTTGCAAGTTTGCTTGGTTGGCCAAAAAGGGCGTATGCTTTTTTTCCTGAATATATTCAGGAAAAAATGCATACGCACTTTTTGGCCAAGTGCATCATTGTGGACGCTCTGCCTCTTTTCCTATGCTTTCAATGCAATTCCAGTCTACCTCCTGAAATCGGTTTCGTGCAATTCTGCCCCGCTTTCAAGTCCTCTTGGCAGCCTTACTTCAGTATATTTTTGGACGATAGCTGTCATTTATAACTCTGCAGGTTTGTGCATTACAGCGCCCCTGAGCTCCTTTCTTCAACTCGCTTTCTTGTGACCTGGCCGCAACACCGCAGGATGGCTTCACGCCCTAATCTGGTTCCAGCACGGTACGCTGAGCCTTTGGTTAATTCCTCTTCCTGGTGGGAAATGAGAGTTAAATTTGCCCGTCCAGACACCTCCAGCTAGTCTCTCATTGGTTCTCGCTATTCCTGTTCATCTTCCGCAGAAATTGCAAACTGGGCCAAACAGGAGGTTAAAGGGACTGACTCTCCAAGTCGGGAGAGTGTTAGTAAAGCGTCTGGAATGTTGCACCCGAGTACCAGGGTATGAAAACTGAGACATATTTGAACACGTCTCCCGATCACATGGTTGATCATACTCTAGGTTCCACATGCATGTTTTAGCTGAAGGAAGAATACCTTAAACCTGGGTAGTTGAAACCCGTGGAATGGGTACCATGCAATATGACTTCAAAGGGTCTTCATTTGCTCACCGAACCTCTCCAATCCTATCACTGCTGCGTTTATGCCCCTGTACACACGCTTGATTCTCTTTCGGAGACATAGCAATCCATAGGTTTTAAGATACTTACTAGTCAGGTACATTCTTAGGTGTTTAATATGCGGTGTTGAGTCCATTTCGTTGAGCAAGGAGTAGCTCTTGTCTATTCCATATTTGGCTTAAGGAACTTTATCTGTGCTCATTTCAATCTCTGGTTTTATGTAGCACCCCAACTCACCTTTCCCCTTAAGCAAGCATAAGTTGGTTTTCTAAATTTGAGACACTGTTCTGTTCTATAATTCAGTTCCTGTGTAGCCAAGTTTACATTCCGTGTATTAGTGATATCTTATGATGTTTCTTTTTCTGTGTGACTTATTTCAGTTAGAATCATCATACCTGAATCCACTCATTGTGCTGCTAAAGGCCTGATGACATAGATTTCATTGCTGAGTGATATTGCTTTGTAAGTAAATACCACAACTTCTTTATCCATTTTTCACTTTCTGCGATGTTGAACTTGTACTGTAAACGAGGTTCTTGTAAACAGAGCCGTCCCAAACTTTGGGGTGGCTGTGTCTTTTTGATTTTAATTTCCCTAAGCTATAGGACCATAAGTGGAAGTGCCCTAGGCTCTGTTGCTGTGTTTTTTAGATGTTTCAGGAAACACCATACACTTCTCCCGAGTGTCTGTTGGCAATTTACATCCCGCCCATCAGCATAACAAGGCTTGCAGTTCTCCATGGCCTGTCCTGCCTTTCTGGATTTTACACTTTTTTCAGATGACCCATTTGATCGGGGGGAAGTGAGACTTCATTGTAGTGCAGATTTCCTTTGCAAGCTTGCTTGGTTGGCCAAAAAGGGCGTATGCGTTTTTTCCTGAATATATTCAGGAAAAAACGCATACGCCCTTTTTGGCCAAGTGCATCATTGTGGACGTTCTGCCTCTTTTCCTATGCTTTCAATGCAATTCCAGTCTACCTCCTGAAATCGGTTTCCTGCAATTCTGCCCCGCTTTCAAGTCCTCTTGGCAGCCTTACTTCAGTATATTTTTGGACGATAGCTGTCATTTATAACTCTGCAGGTTTGTGCATTACAGTGCCCCTGAGCTCCTTTCTTCAACTCGCTTTCTTCTGAGCTGGCCGCAACACCACAGGATGGCTTCAGGCCCTAATCTGGTTCCGGCACGGCACGCTGAGCCTTTGGTTAATTCCCCTTCCTGGTGGGAAATGAGAGTTAAATTTGCCCGTCCAGACACCTCCAGCTAGTCTCTCATTGGTTCTCCCTATTCCTGTTCATCTTCCGCAGAAATTGCAAACTGGGCCAAACAGGAGGTTAAAGGCGCTGACTGTCCAAGTGGAGAGAGTGTTAGTAAAGCGTCTGGAATGTTGCACCCGAGTACCAGGGTACGAAAACTGAGACATATTTGAACACGTCTCCCGATCACATGGTTGATCATACTCTAGGTTCCACATGAATGTTTTAGCTGAAGGAAGAATACCTTAAACCTGGGTAGTTGAAACCGTTGGAATGGGTACCATGCAATATGACTTCAAAGGGTCTTCATTTGCTCACCGAACCTCTCCAATCCTATCACTGCTGCGTTTATGCCCCTGTACACATGCTTGATTCTCTTTCGGAGACATAGCAATCCATAGGTTTTAAGATACTTACTAGTCAGGTACATTCTTAGGCGTTTAATATGCGGTGTTGAGTCCATTTCGATGAGCAAGGAGTAGTTCTTGTCTATTCCATATTTGGCTTAAGGAACTTTATCTGTGCTCATTTCAATCTCTGGTTTTATGCAGCACCCCAACTCACCTTTCCCCTTAAGCAAGCATATGTTGCTTTTCTAAATTTGAGACCCTGTTCTGTTCTGTAATTCAGTTCCTGTGTAGCCAAGTTTACATTCCGTGTATTACTGATATCTTATGATGTTTCTTTTTCTGTGTGACTTATTTCAGTTAGAATCATCGTACCTGAATCCACTCACTATGCTGCTACTGGCCTGATGACATAGATTTCATTGCTGAGTGATACTGCATTGTACGTAAGTACCACAATTTCTTTATCCATTTTTCACTTTCTGTGATACTGAACTTGTACGGTAAATGAGGTTCTTGTAAACAGAGGCGTCCCAAACTTTGGGGTGGCTGTGTCTTTTTGATTTTAATTTCCCTAAGCTATAGGACCATAAGTGGAAGTGCCCTAGAATCTGTTGCTTTGTTTTTTAGATGTTTCAGGAAACACCATACACTTCTCCAGAGTGGCTGTTGGCAATTTACATCCCGCCCATCAGCATAACAAGGCTCCCAGTTCTCCATGGCCTGTCCTGCCTTTCTGGATTTTACACTTTTTTCAGATGGCCCTTTTGACCGGGGGGAAGTGAGACTTCATTGTAGTGCAGATTTCCTTTGCAAGCTTGCTTGGTTGGCCAAAAAGGGCGTATGCGTTTTTTCCTGAATATATTCAGGAAAAAACGCATACGCCCTTTTTGGCCAAGTGCATCATTGTGGACGTTCTGCGTCTTTTCCTATGCTTTCAATGCAATTCCAGTCTACCTCCTGAAATCGGTTTCCTGCAATTCTGCCCCGCTTTCAAGTCCTCTTGGCAGCCTTACTTCAGTATATTTTTGGACGATAGCTGTCATTTATAACTCTGCAGGTTTGTGCATTACAGTGCCCCTGAGCTCCTTTCTTCAACTCGCTTTCTTGTGACCTTGCCGCAACACCGCAGGATGGCTTCACGCCCTAATCTGGTTCCGGCACGGCACGCTGAGCCTTTGGTGAATTCCGCTTCCTGGTGGGAAATGAGAGTTAAATTTGCCCGTCCAGACACCTCCAGCTAGTCTCTCATTGGTTCTCGCTATTCCTGTTCATCTTCCGCAGAAATTGCAAACTGGTCCAAACAGGAGGTTAAAGGGACTGACTCTCCAAGTCGGGTGAGTGTTAGTAAAGCGTCTGGAATGTTGCACCCGAGTACCAGGGTACGAAAACTGAGACATATTTGAACACGTCTCCCGATCACACGGTTGATCATACTCTAGGTTCCACATGCATGTTTTAGCTGAAGGAAGAATACCTTAAACCTGGGTAGTTGAAACCCGTGGAATGGGTACCATGCAATATGACTTCAAAGGGTCTTCATTTGCTCACCGAACCTCTCCAATCCTATCACTGCTGCCTTTATGCCCCTGTACACATGCTTGATTCTCTTTCGGAGACGTAGCAATCCATAGGTTTTAAGATACTTACTAGTCAGGTACATTCTTAGGTGTTTAATATGCGGTGTTGAGTCCATTTCATTGAGCAAGGAGTAGCTCTTGTCTATTCCATATTTGGCTTAAGGAACTTTATCTGTGCTCATTTCAATCTCTGGTTTTATGTAGCACCCCAACTCACCTTTCCCCTTAAGCAAGCATAAGTTGGTTTTCTAAATTTGAGACACTGTTCTGTTCTGTAATTCAGTTCCTGTGTAGCCAAGGTTACAATCCGTGTATTACTGATATCTTATGATGTTTCTTTTTCTGTGTGACTTATTTCAGTTAGAATCATCATACCTGAATCCACTCATTGTGCTGCTAAGGGCCTGATGACATAGATTTCATTGCTGAGTGATATTGCTTTCTAACTAAATACCACAACTTCTTTATCCATTTTTCACTTTCTGCGATGTTGAACTTGTAATGTAAACGAGGTTCTTGTAAACAGAGCCGTCCCAAACTTTGGGGTGGCTGTGTCTTTTTGATTTTAATTTCCCTAAGCTATAGGACCATAAGTGGAAGTGCCCTAGGCTCTGTTGCTTTGTTTTTTAGATATTTCAGGAAACACCATACACTTCTCCCGAGTGTCTGTTGACCATATACTTCCCGCCCATCAGAATAACAAGGCTCCCAGTTCTCCATGGCCTGTCCTGCCTTTCTTGATTTTACACTTTTTTCAGATGGCCCTTTTGACCGGGGGGAAGTGAGACTTCTTTGTAGTGCAGATTTCCTTTGCAAGCTTGCTTGGTTGGCCAAAAAGGGCGTATGCGTTTTTTCCTGAATATATTCAGGAAAAAACGCATACGCCCTTTTTGGCCAAGTGCATCATTGTGGACGTTCTGCCTCTTTTCCTATGCTTTCAATGCAATTCCAGTCTACCTCCTGAAATCGGTTTCCTGCAATTCTGCCCCGCTTTCAAGTCCTCTTGGCAGCCTTACTTCAGTATATTTTTGGAAGATAGCTGTCATTTATAACTCTGCAGGTTTGTGCATTACAGTGCCCCTGAGCTCCTTTCTTCAACTCGCTTTCTTCTGAGCTGGCCGCAACACCACAGGATGGCTTCAGGCCCTAATCTGGTTCCGGCACGGCACGCTGAGCCTTTGGTTAATTCCTCTTCCTGGTGGGAAATGAGAGTTAAATTTGCCCGTCCAGACACCTCCAGCTAGTCTCTCATTGGTTCTCCCTATTCCTGTTCATCTTCCGCAGAAATTGCAAACTGGGCCAAACAGGAGGTTAAAGGCGCTGACTCTCCAAGTGGGAAGAGTGTTAGTTAAGTGTCTGGAATGTTGCACCCGAGTACCAGGGGAGGAAAACTGAGACATATTTGAACACGTCTCCTGTTCACACGGTTGATCATACTCTGGGTTCCACATGCATGTTTTAGCAGAAGGAAGAATACCTTAAACCTGGAGAGTTGAGACCCGTGGAATTGGTACCATGCAATATGACTTCAAAGGGTCTTCATTTGCTTACCAAACCTCTCCAATCCTATCACTGCTGCCTTTATGCCCCTGTACACACGCTTGATTCTCTTTTGGAGACATAGCAATCCATTGGTTTTAAGATACTTACTAGACAGGTAAATTCTTAGGCGTTTAATATGCGGTGTTGAGTCCATTTCGTTGAGCAAGGAGTAGCTCTTGTCTATTCCATATTTGGCTTAAGGAACTTTATCTGTGCTCATTTCAATCTCTGGTTTTATGCAGCACCCCAACTCACCTTTCCCCTTAAGCAAGCATATGTTGGTTTTCTAAATTTGAGACCCTGTTCTGTTCTGTAATTCAGTTCCTGTGTAGCCAAGTTTACATTCCGTGTATTACTGATATCTTATGATGTTTCTTTTTCTGTGTGACTTATTTCAGTTAGAATCATCGTACCTGAATCCACTCACTATGCTGCTACTGGCCTGATGACATAGATTTCATTTCTGAGTGATACTGCATTGTACGTAAGTACCACAAGTTCTTTATCCATTTTTCACTTTCTGTGATACTGAACTTGTACGGTAAATGAGGTTCTTGTAAACAGAGGCGTCCCAAACTTTGGGGTGGCTGTGTCTTTTTGATTTTAATTTCCCTAAGCTATAGGACCATAAGTGGAAGTGCCCTAGAATCTGTTGCTTTGTTTTTTAGATGTTTCAGGAAACACCATACACTTCTCCCGAGTGTCTGTTGGCAATTTACATCCCGCCCATCAGCATAACAAGGCTCCCAGTTCTCCATGGCCTGTCCTGCCTTTCTGGATTTTACACTTTTTTCAGATGGCCCTTTTGACCGGGGGGAAGTGAGACTTCATTGTAGTGCAGATTTCCTTTGCAAGCTTGCTTGGTTGGCCAAAAAGGGCGTATGAGATTTTTCCTGAATATATTCAGGAAAAAACGCATACGCCCTTTTTGGCCAGGTGCAACATTGTGGACGTTCTGCCTCTTTTCCTATGCTTTCAATGCAATTCCAGTCTACTTCCTGAAATGGGTTTCCTGCAATTCTGCCCCGCATTCAAGTCCTCTTGGCAGCCTTACTTCAGTATATTTTTGGACGATAGCTGTCATTTATAACTCTGCAAATTTATGAATTACAGTGCCCCTGAGGTCCTTTCTTCAACTCGCTTTCTTGTGACCTGGCCGCAACACCGCAGGATGGCTTCAGGCCCTAATCTGGTTCCGGCACGGCACGCTGAGCCTTTGGTTAATTCCTCTTCCTGGTGGGAAATGAGAGTTAAATTTGCCCGTCCAGACACCTCCAGCTAGTCTCTCATTGGTTCTCGCTATTCCTGTTCATCTTCCGCAGAATTTGCAAACTGGGCCAAACAGGAGGTTAAAGGGACTGACTCTCCAAGTCGGGAGAGTGTTAGTTAAGCGTCTGGAATGTTGCACCCGAGTACCAGGGTACGAAAACTGAGACATATTTGAACACATCTCCCGATCACATGGTTGATCATACTCTATGTTCCACATGCATGTTTTAGCTCAAGGAAGAATACCTTAAACCTGGGTAGTTGAAACCCGTGGAATGGGTACCATGCAATATGACTTCAAAGGGGCTTCATTTGCTCACCGAACCTCTCCAATCCTATCACTGCTGCGTTTATGCCCCTGTACACATGCTTGATTCTCTTTCGGAGACATAGCAATCCATAGGTTTTAAGATACTTACTAGTCAGTTACATTCTTAGCCGTTTAATATGGAGTGTTGAGTCCATTTCGTTGAGCAAGGAGTAGCTCTTGTCTATTCCATATTTGGCTTAAGGAACTTTATCTGTGCTCATTTCAATCTCTGGTTTTATGCAGCACCCCAACTCACCTTTCCCCTTAAGCAAGCATAAGTTGGTTTTCTAAATTTGAGACCCTGTTCTGTTCTGTAATTCAGTTCCTGTGTAGCCAAGTTTACATTCCGTGTATTACTGATATCTTATGATGTTTCTTTTTCTGTGTGACTTATTTCAGTTAGAATCATCATACCTGAATCCACTCATTGTGCTGCTAAGGGCCTGATGACATAGATTTCATTGCTGAGTGATATTGCTTTGTAAGTAAATACCACAACTTCTTTATCCATTTTTCACTTTCTGCGATGTTGAACTTGTACTGTAAACGAGGTTCTTGTAAACAGAGCCGTTCCAAACTTTAGGGTGGCTGTGTCTTTTTGATTTTAATTTCCCTAAGCTATAGGACCATAAGTGGAAGTGCCCTAGGCTCTGTTGCTTTGTTTTTTAGATGTTTCAGGAAACACCATACACTTCTCCCGAGTGTCTGTTGGCAATTTACATCCCGCCCATCAGCATAACAAGGCTCCCAGTTCTCCATGGCCTGTCCTGCCTTTCTGGATTTTACACTTTTTTCAGATGGCCCTTTTGACCGGGGGGAAGTGAGACTTCATTGTAGTGCAGATTTCCTTTGCAAGCTTGCTTGGTTGGCCAAAAAGGGCGTATGAGATTTTTCCTGAATATATTCAGGAAAAAATGCATACGCACTTTTTGGCCAAGTGCATCATTGTGGACGTTCTGCCTCTTTTCCTATGCTTTCAATGCAATTCCAGTCTACCTCCTGAAATCGGTTTCCTGCAATTCTGCCCCGCTTTCAATTCCTCTTGGCAGCCTTACTTCAGTATATTTTTGGACGATAGCTGTCATTTATAACTCTGCAGGTTTGTGCATTACAGCGCCCCTGAGCTCCTTTCTTCAACTCGCTTTCTTGTGACCTGGCCGCAACACCGCAGGATGGCTTCACGCCCTAATCTGGTTCCAGCACGGTACGCTGAGCCTTTGGTTAATTCCTCTTCCTGGTGGGAAATGAGAGTTAAATTTGCCCATCCAGACACCTCCAGCTAGTCTCTCATTGGTTCTCGCTATTCCTGTTCATCTTCCGCAGAAATTGCAAACTGGGCCAAACAGGAGGTTAAAGGGACTGACTCTCCAAGTCGGGAGAGTGTTAGTAAAGCGTCTGGAATGTTGCACCCGAGTACCAGGGTACGAAAACTGAGACATATTTGAACACGTCTCCCGATCACATGGTTGATCATACTCTAGGTTCCACATGCATGTTTTAGCTGAAGGAAGAATACCTTAAACCTGGGTAGTTGAAACCCGTGGAATGGGTACCATGCAATATGACTTCAAAGGGTCTTCATTTGCTCACCGAACCTCTCCAATCCTATCACTGCTGCGTTTATGCCCCTGTACACATGCTTGATTCTCTTTCGGAGACATAGCAATCCATAGGTTTTAAGATACTTACTAGTCAGGTACATTCTTAGGTGTTTAATATGCGGTGTTGAGACCATTTCGTTGAGCAAGGAGTAGCTCTTGTCTATTCCATATTTGGCTTAAGGAACTTTATCTGTGCTCATTTCAATCTCTGGTTTTATGAAGCACCCCAACTCACCTTTCCCCTTAAGCAAGCATAAGTTGGTTTTCTAAATTTGAGACACTTTTCTGTTCTGTAATTCAGTTCCTGTGTAGCCAAGTTTACATTCCGTGTATTACTGATATCTTATGATGTTTCTTTTTCTGTGTGACTTATTTCAGTTAGAATCATCATACCTGAATCCACTCATTGTGCTGCTAAAGGCCTGATGACATAGATTTCATTGCTGAGTGATATTGCTTTGTAAGTAAATACCACAACTTCTTTATCCATTTTTCACTTTCTGCGATGTTGAACTTGTACTGTAAACGAGGTTCTTGTAAACAGAGCCGTCCCAAACTTTGGGGTGGCTGTGTCTTTTTGATTTTAATTTCCCTAAGCTATAGGACCATAAGTGGAAGTGCCCTAGGCTCTGTTGCTGTGTTTTTTAGATGTTTCAGGAAACACCATACACTTCTCCCGAGTGTCTGTTGGCAATTTACATCCCGCCCATCACCATAACAAGGCTTGCAGTTCTCCATGGCCTGTCCTGCCTTTCTGGATTTTACACTTTTTTCAGATGACCCATTTGATCGGGGGGAAGTGAGACTTCATTGTAGTGCAGATTTCCTTTGCAAGCTTGCTTGGTTGGCCAAAAAGGGCGTATGCGTTTTTTCCTGAATATATTCAGGAAAAAACGCATACGCCCTTTTTGGCCAAGTGCATCATTGTGGACGTTCTGCCTCTTTTCCTATGCTTTCAATGCAATTCCAGTCTACCTCCTGAAATCGGTTTCCTGCAATTCTGCCCCGCTTTCAAGTCCTCTTGGCAGCCTTACTTCAGTATATTTTTGGACGATAGCTGTCATTTATAACTCTGCAGGTTTGTGCATTACAGTGCCCCTGAGCTCCTTTCTTCAACTCGCTTTCTTCTGAGCTGGCCGCAACACCACAGGATGGCTTCAGGCCCTAATCTGGTTCCGGCACGGCACGCTGAGCCTTTGGTTAATTCCCCTTCCTGGTGGGAAATGAGAGTTAAATTTGCCCGTCCAGACACCTCCAGCTAGTCTCTCATTGGTTCTCCCTATTCCTGTTCATCTTCCGCAGAAATTGCAAACTGGGCCAAATAGGAGGTTAAAGGCGCTGACTGTCCAAGTGGAGAGAGTGTTAGTAAAGCGTCTGGAATGTTGCACCCGAGTACCAGGGTACGAAAACTGAGACATATTTGAACACGTCTCCCGATCACATGGTTGATCATACTCTAGGTTCCACATGAATGTTTTAGCTGAAGGAAGAATACCTTAAACCTGGGTAGTTGAAACCCTTGGAATGGGTACCATGCAATATGACTTCAAAGGGTCTTCATTTGCTCACCGAACCTCTCCAATCCTATCACTGCTGCGTTTATGCCCCTGTACACATGCTTGATTCTCTTTCGGAGACATAGCAATCCATAGGTTTTAAGATACTTACTAGTCAGGTACATTCTTAGGCGTTTAATATGCGGTGTTGAGTCCATTTCGATGAGCAAGGAGTAGCTCTTGTCTATTCCATATTTGGCTTAAGGAACTTTATCTGTGCTCATTTCAATCTCTGGTTTTATGCAGCACCCCAACTCACCTTTCCCCTTAAGCAAGCATATGTTGGTTTTCTAAATTTGAGACCCTGTTCTGTTCTGTAATTCAGTTCCTGTGTAGCCAAGTTTACATTCCGTGTATTACTGATATCTTATGATGTTTCTTTTTCTGTGTGACTTATTTCAGTTAGAATCATCGTACCTGAATCCACTCACTATGCTGCTACTGGCCTGATGACATAGATTTCATTTCTGAGTGATACTGCATTGTACGTAAGTACCACAAGTTCTTTATCCATTTTTCACTTTCTGTGATACTGAACTTGTACGGTAAATGAGGTTCTTGTAAACAGAGGCGTCCCAAACTTTGGGGTGGCTGTGTCTTTTTGATTTTAATTTCCCTAAGCTATAGGACCATAAGTGGAAGTGCCCTAGAATCTGTTACTTTGTTTTTTAGATGTTTCAGGAAACACCATACACTTCTCCAGAGTGGCTGTTGGCAATTTACATCCCGCCCATCAGCATAACAAGGCTCCCAGTTCTCCATGGCCTGTCCTGCCTTTCTGGATTTTACACTTTTTTCAGATGGCCCTTTTGACCGGGGGGAAGTGAGACTTCATTGTAGTGCAGATTTCCTTTGCAAGCTTGCTTGGTTGGCCAAAAAGGGCGTATGCGTTTTTTCCTGAATATATTCAGGAAAAAACGCATACGCCCTTTTTGGCCAAGTGCATCATTGTGGACGTTCTGCCTCTTTTCCTATGCTTTCAATGCAATTCCAGTCTACCTCCTGAAATCGGTTTCCTGCAATTCTGCCCCGCTTTCAAGTCCTCTTGGCAGCCTTACTTCAGTATATTTTTGGACGATAGCTGTCATTTATAACTCTGCAGGTTTGTGCATTACAGTGCCCCTGAGCTCGTTTCTTCAACTCGCTTTCTTGTGACCTTGCCGCAACACCGCAGGATGGCTTCACGCCCTAATCTGGTTCCGGCACGGCACGCTGAGCCTTTGGTGAATTCCTCTTCCTGGTGGGAAATGAGAGTTAAATTTGCCCGTCCAGACACCTCCAGCTAGTCTCTCATTGGTTCTCGCTATTCCTGTTCATCTTCCGCAGAAATTGCAAACTGGTCCAAACAGGAGGTTAAAGGGACTGACTCTCCAAGTCGGGAGAGTGTTAGTAAAGCGTCTGGAATGTTGCACCCGAGTACCAGGGTACGAAAACTGAGACATATTTGAACACGTCAACCGATCACATGGTTGATCATACTCTAGGTTCCACATGCATGTTTTAGCTGAAGGAAGAATACCTTAAACCTGGGTAGTTGAAACCCGTGGAATGGGTACCATGCAATATGACTTCAAAGGGTCTTCATTTGCTCACCGAACCTCTCCAATCCTATCACTGCTGCGTTTATGCCCCTGTACACATGCTTGATTCTCTTTCGGAGACATAGCAATCCATAGGTTTTAAGATACTTACTAGTCAGGTACATTCTTAGGTGTTTAATATGCGGTGTTGAGTCCATTTCGTTGAGCAAGGAGTAGCTCTTGTCTATTCCATATTTGGCTTAAGGAACTTTATCTGTGCTCATTTCAATCTCTGGTTTTATGTAGCACCCCAACTCACCTTTCCCCTTAAGCAAGCATAAGTTGGTTTTCTAAATTTGAGACACTGTTCTGTTCTGTAATTCAGTTCCTGTGTAGCCAAGTTTACATTCCGTGTATTACTGATATCTTATGATGTTTCTTTTTCTGTGTGACTTATTTCAGTTAGAATCATCATACCTGAATCCACTCATTGTGCTGCTAAAGGCCTGATGACATAGATTTCATTGCTGAGTGATATTGCTTTGTAAGTAAATACCACAATTTCTTTATCCATTTTTCACTTTCTGCGATGTTGAACTTGTACTGTAAACGAGGTTCTTGTAAACAGAGCCGTCCCAAACTTTGGGGTGGCTGTGTCTTTTTGATTTTAAATTCCCTAAGCTATAGGACCATAAGTGGAAGTGCCCTAGGCTCTGTTGCTGTGTTTTTTAGATGTTTCAGGAAACACCATACACTTCTCCCGAGTGTCTGTTGGCAATTTACATCCCGCCCATCAGCATAACAAGGCTCCCAGTTCTCCATGGCCTGTCCTGCCTTTCTGGATTTTACACTTTTTTCAGATGGCCCTTTTGACCGGGGAGAAGTGAGACTTCATTGTAGTGCAGATTTCCTTTGCAAGCTTGCTTGGTTGGCCAAAAAGTGTGTATGCGTTTTTTCCTGAATATATTCAGGAAAAAACGCATATGCCCTTTTTGGCCAAGTGCATCATTGTGGACGTTCTGCCTCTTTTCCTACGCTTTCAATGCAATTCCAGTCTACCTCCTGAAATCGGTTTCCTGCAATTCTGCCCCGTTTTCAAGTCCTCTTGGCAGCCTTACTTCAGTATATTTTTGGACGATAGCTGTCATTTATAACTCTGCAGGTTTGTGCATTACAGTGCCCCTGAGCTCCTTTTTTCAAGTCGGTTTCTTGTGACCTTGCCGCAACACCGCAGGATGGCTTCAGGCCCTAATCTGTTTCCAGCACGGCATGATGAGCCTTTGGTTAATTCCTCTTCCTGGTGGGAAATGAGAGTTAAATTTGCCCGTCCAGACACCTCCAGCTAGTCTCTCATTGGTTCTCGCTATTCCTGTTCATCTGCCGCAGAAATTGCAAACTGGGCCAAACAGGAGGTTAAAGGGACTGACTCTCCAAGTCGGGAGAGTGTTAGTAAAGCGTCTGGAATGTTGCACCCGAGTACCAGGGTACGAAAACTGAGACATATTTGAACACGTCTCCCGATCACATGGTTGATCATACTCTAGGTTCCACATGCATGTTTTAGCTGAAGGAAGAATACCTTAAACCTGGAGAGCTGAGACCCGTGTAATGGGTACCATGCAATATGACTTCAAAGGGTCTTCATTGGCTCACCGAACCTCTCTAATCCTATCACTGCTGCCTTTATGCCCCTGTACACACGCTTGGTTCTCTTTTGGAAACATAGTAATCCATAGGTTTTAAGATACTTACTAGTCAGGTACATTCTTAGGCGTTTAGTATGGGTTGTTGAGTCCATTTCGTTGAGCAAGGAGTAGCTCTAGTCTATTCCATATTTGGCTTAAAGAACTTTTCTGTGCTCATTTCAATCTCTGGTTTTATGCAGCACCCCAACTCACCTTTACCCTTAAGCAAGCATATGTTGGTTTTCTAAATTTGAGACCCTGTTCTGTTTTGGAATTCAGTTCCTGTGTAGCCACGTTTACATTCCGTGTATTACTGATATCTTATGATGTTTCTTTTTCTGTGTGACTTATTTCAGTTAGAATCATCGTACCTGAATCCACTCATTATGCTGCTACGGGCCTGGTGACATAGATTTCATTGCTGAGTGCTACTGCATTGTACGTAAGTACCACAAGTTCTTTATCCATTTTTCACTTTCTGTTATACTGAACTTGTACGGTAAACGAGGTTCTTGTAAACAGAGGTGTCCCAAACTTTGGGGTGGCTGTGTCTTTTTGATTTTAATTTCCCTAAGCTATAGGACCATAAGTGGAAGTGCCCTAGGCTCTGTTGCTTTGTTTTTTAGATGTTTCAGGAAACACCATACACTTCTCCCGAGTGTCTGTTGGCAATTTACATCCCGCCCATCAGCATAACAAGGCTCCCAGTTCTCCATGGCCTGTCCTGCCTTTCTGGATTTTACACTTTTTTCAGATGGTCCTTTTGACCGGGGGAAGCGAGACTTCATTGTAGTGCAGATTTCCTTTGCAAGCTTGCTTGGTTGGCCAAAAAGTGCGTATGCGTTTTTTCCTGAATATATTCAGGAAAAAACGCATACGCCCTTTTTGGCCAGGTGCATCATTGTGGACGCTCTGCCTCTTTTCCTGTGCTTTCAATGCAATTCCAGTCTACATCCTGAAATCGGTTTCCTGCAATTCTGCCCCGCTTTCAAGTCCTCTTGGCAGCCTTACTTCAGTATATTTTTGGACGATAGCTGTCATTTATAACTCTGCAAATTTATGAATTACAGTGCCCCTGAGGTCCTTTCTTCAACTCGCTTTCTTGTGACCTGGCCGCAACACCGCAGGATGGCTTCAGGCCCTAATCTGGTTCCGGCACGGCACGCTGAGCCTTTGGTTAATTCCTCTTCCTGGTGGGAAATGAGAGTTAAATTTGCCCGTCCAGACACCTCCAGCTAGTCTCTCATTGGTTCTCGCTATTCCTGTTCATCTTCCGCAGAAATTGCAAACTGGGCCAAACAGGAGGTTAAAGGGACTGACTCTCCAAGTCGGGAGAGTGTTAGTAAAGCGTCTGGAATGTTGCACCCGAGTACCAGGGTACGAAAACTGAGACATATTTGAACACATCTCCCGATCACATTGTTGATCATACTCTATGTTCCACATGCATGTTTTAGCTGAAGGAAGAATACCTTAAACCTGGGTAGTTGAAACCCGTGGAATGGGTACCATGCAATATGACTTCAAAGGGGCTTCATTTGCTCACCGAACCTCTCCAATCCTATCACTGCTGCGTTTATGCCCCTGTACACATGCTTGATTCTCTTTCGGAGACATAGCAATCCATAGGTTTTAAGATACTTACTAGTCAGGTACATTCTTAGCCGTTTAATATGGAGTGTTGAGTCCATTTCGTTGAGCAAGGAGTAGCTCTTGTCTATTCCATATTTGGCTTAAGGAACTTTATCTGTGCTCATTTCAATCTCTGGTTTTATGCAGCACCCCAACTCACCTTTACCATTAAGCAAGAATAATTTGGTTTTCTAAATTTGAGACCCTGTTCTGTTCTGTAATTCAGTTCCTGTGTAGCCAAGTTTACATTCCGTGTATTACTGATATCTTATGATGTTTCTTTTTCTGTGTGACTTATTTCAGTTAGAATCATCATACCTGAATCCACTCATTGTGCTGCTAAGGGCCTGATGACATAGATTTCATTGCTGAGTGATATTGCTTTGTAAGTAAATACCACAACTTCTTTATCCATTTTTCACTTTCTGCGATGTTGAGCTTGTACTGTAAACGAGGTTCTTGTAAACAGAGCCGTCCCAAACTTTGGGGTGGCTGTGTCTTTTTGATTTTAATTTCCCTAAGCTATAGGACCATAAGTGGAAGTGCCCTAGGCTCTGTTGCTTTGTTTTTTAGATGTTTCAGGAAACACCATACACTTCTCCCCAGTGTCTGTTGGCAATTTACATCCCGCCCATCAGCATAACAAGGCTCCCAGTTCTCCATGGCCTGTCCTGCCTTTCTGGATTTTACACTTTTATCAGATGGCCCTTTTGACCGAGGGGAAGTGAGACTTCATTGTAGTGCAGATTTCCTTTGCAAGCTTGCTTGGTTGGCCGAAAAGTGCGTTTGCATTTTTTCCTGAATATATTCAGGAAAAAATGCATACGCACTTTTTGGCCAAGTGCATCATTGTGGATGCTCTGCCTCTTTTCCTATGCTTTCAGTGCAATTCCAGTCTACCTCCTGAAATCGGTTTCCTGCAATTCTGCCCCGCTTTCAAGTCCTCTTGGCAGCCTTACTTCAGTATATTTTTGGACGATAGCTGTCATTTATAACTCTGCAGGTTTGTGCATTACAGTGCCCCTGAGCTCCTTTCTTCAACTGGCTTTCTTGTGACCTGGCCTCAACACCGCAGGATGGCTTCACGCCCTAATCTGGTTCTGGCACGGCATGCTGAGCCTTTGGTTAATTCCTCTTCCTGGTGGGAAATGAGAGTTAAATTTGCCCGTCCAGACACCTCCAGCTAGTCTCTCATTGGTTCTCGCTATTCCTGTTCATCTGCCGCAGAAATTGCAAACTGGGCCAAACAGGAGGTTAAAGGGACTGACTCTCCAAGTCGGGAGAGTGTTAGTAAAGCGTCTGGAATGTTGCACCCGAGTACCAGGGTACGAAAACTGAGACATATTTGAACACGTCTCCCGATTACATGGTTGATCATACTCTAGTTTCCACATGCATGTTTTAGCTGAAGGAAGAATACCTTAAACCTGGAGAGTTGAGACCCGTGGAATGGGTACCATGCAATATGACTTCAAAGGGTCTTCATTTGCTCACCGAACCTCTCCAATCCTATCACTGCTGCGTTTATGCCCCTGTACACATGCTTGATTCTCTTTCGGAGACATAGCAATCCATAGGTTTTAAGATACTTACTAGTCAGGTACATTCTTAGGCGTTTAATATGTGGTGTTGAGTCCATTTCATTGAGCAAGGAGTAGCTGTTCTCTATTCCATATTTGGCTTAAGAAACTTTATCTGTGCTAATTTCAATCTCTGGTTTTATGCAGCACCCCAACTCACCTTTCCCCTTAAGCAAGCATAAGTTGGTTTTCTAAATTTGAGACACTGTTCTGTTCTGTAATTCAGTTCCTGTGTAGCCAAGTTTACATTCCGTGTATTACTGATATCTTATGATGTTTCTTTTTCTGTGTGACTTATTTCAGTTAGAATCATCATACCTGAATCCACTCATGGTGCTGCTAAGGGCCTGATGACATAGATTTCATTGCTGAGTGATATTGCTTTGTAAGTAAATACCACAACTTCTTTATCCATTTTTCACTTTCTACGATGTTGAACTTGTACTGTAAACGAGGTTCTTGTAAACAGAGGCGTCCCAAACTTTGGTGTGGCTGTGTCATTTTGATTTTAATTTCCCTAAGCTATAGGACCATAAGTGGAAGTGCCCTAGGCTCTGTTGCTGTGTTTTTTAGATGTTTCAGGAAACACCATACACTTCTCCCGAGTGTCTGTTGGCAATTTTCATCCCGCCCATCAGCATAACAAGGCTCGCAGTTCTGCATCGCCTGTCCTGCCTTTCTGGATTTTACACTTTTTTCAGATGACCCATTTGATCGGGGGGAATTGAGACTTCATTGTAGTGCAGATTTCCTTTGCAAGCTTGCTTGGTTGGCCAAAAAGGGCGTATGCGTTTTTTCCTGAATATATTCAGGAAAAAACGCATACGCCCTTTTTGGCCAAGTGCATCATTGTGGACGTTCTGCCTCTTTTCCTATGCTTTCAATGCAATTCCAGTCTACCTCCTGAAATCGGTTTCCTGCAATTCTGCCCCGCTTTCAAGTCCTCTTGGCAGCCTAACTTCAGTATATTTTTGGACGATAGCTGTCATTTATAACTCTGCAGGTTTGTGCATTACAGTGCCCCTGAGCTCCTTTCTTCAACTCGCTTTCTTCTGAGCTGGCCGCAACACCGCAGGATGGCTTCAGGCCCTAATCTGGTTCCGGCACGGCACGCTGAGCCTTTGGTTAATTCCCCTTCCTGGTGGGAAATGAGAGTTAAATTTGCCCGTCCAGACACCTCCAGCTAGTCTCTCATTGGTTCTCCCTATTCCTGTTTATCTTCCGCAGAAATTGCAAACTGGGCCAAACAGGAGGTTAAAGGCGCTGACTGTCCAAGTGGAGAGAGTGTTAGTAAAGCGTCTGGAATGTTGCACCCGAGTACCAGGGTACGAAAACTGAGACATATTTGAACACGTCTCCCGATCACATGGTTGATCATACTCTAGGTTCCACATGCATGTTTTAGCTGAAGGAAGAATACCTTAAACCTGGGTAGTTGAAACCCTTGGAATGGGTACCATGCAATATGACTTCAAAGGGTCTTCATTTCCTCACCGAACCTCTCCAATCCTATCACTGCTGCGTTTATGCCCCTGTACACATGCTTGATTCTCTTTCAGAGACATAGCAATCCATAGGTTTTAAGATACTTACTAGTCAGGTACATTCTTAGGCGTTTAATATGCGGTGTTGAGTCCATTTCGATGAGCAAGGAGTAGCTCTTGTCTATTCCATATTTGGCTTAAGGAACTTTATCTGTGCTCATTTCAATCTCTGGTTTTATGCAGCACCCCAACTCACCTTTCCCCTTAAGCAAGCATATGTTGGTTTTCTAAATTTGAGACCCTGTTCTGTTCTGTAATTCAGTTCCTGTGCAGCCAAGTTTACATTCCGTGTATTACTGATATCTTATGATGTTTCTTTTTCTGTGTGACTTATTTCAGTTAGAATCATCGTACCTGAATCCACTCATTATGCTGCTACGGGCCTGATGACATAGATTTCATTGCTGAGTGATACTGCATTGTACGTAAGTACCACAAGTTCTTTATCCATTTTTCACTTTCTGTGATACTGAACTTGTACGGTAAATGAGGTTCTTGTAAACAGAGGCGTCCCAAACTTTGGGGTGGCTGTGTCTTTTTGATTTTAATTTCCCTAAGCTATAGGACCATAAGTGGAAGTGCCCTAGAATCTGTTGCTTTGTTTTTTAGATGTTTCAGGAAACACCATACACTTCTCCCCAGTGTCTGTTGGCAATTTACATCCCGCCCATCAGCATAACAAGGCTCCCAGTTCTCCATGGCCTGTCCTGCCTTTCTGGATTTTACACTTTTTTCAGATGGCCCTTTTGACCGGGGGGAAGTGAGACTTCATTGTAGTGCAGATTTCCTTTGCAAGTTTGCTTGGTTGGCCAAAAAGGGCGTATGCGTTTTTTCCTGAATATATTCAGGAAAAAACGCATATGCACTTTTTGGCCAAGTGCATCATTGTGGACGCTCTGCCTCTTTTCCTATGCTTTCAATGCAATTCCTGTCTACCTCCTGAAATCGGTTTCGTGCAATTCTGCCCCGCTTTCAAGTCCTCTTGGCAGCCTTACTTCAGTATATTTTTGGACGATAGCTGTCATTTATAACTCTGCAGGGTTGTGCATTACAGTGCCCCTGAGCTCCTTTCTTCAACTCGCTTTCTTGTGACCTGGCCGCAACACCGCAGGATGGCTTCACTCCCTAATCTGGTTCCGGCACGGTACGCTGAGCCTTTGGTTAATTCCTCTTCCTGGTGGGAAATGAGAGTTAAATTTGCCCGGCCAGACACCTCCAGCTAGTCTCTCATTGGTTCTCGCTATTCCTGTTCATCTTCCGCAGAAATTGCAAACTGGGCCAAACAGGAGGTTAAAGGGACTGACTCTCCAAGTGGGGAGAGTGTTAGTAAAGCGTCTGGAATGTTGCACCCGAGTACCAGGGTACGAAAACTGAGACAGATTTGAACACGTCTCCCGATCACATGGTTGATCATACTCTAGGTTCCACATGCATGTTTTAGCTGAAGGAAGAATACCTTAAACCTGGGTAGTTGAAACCCGTGGAATGGTACCATGCAATATGACTTCAAAGGGTCTTCATTTGCTCACCGAACCTCTCCAATCCTATCACTGCTGCGTTTATGCCCCTGTACACATGCTTGATTCTCTTTCGGAGACATAGCAATCCATAGGTTTTAAGATACTTACTACTCAGGTACATTCTTAGGTGTTTAATATGCGGTGTTGAGTCCATTTCGTTGAGCAAGGAGTAGCTCTTGTCTATTCCATATTTGGCTTAAGGAACTTTATCTGTGCTCATTTCAATCTCTGGTTTTATGTAGCACCCCAGCTCACCTTTCCCCTTAAGCAAGCATAAGTTGGTTTTCTAAATTTGAGACCCTGTTCTGTTCTGTAATTCAGTTCCTGTGTAGCCAAGGTTACATTCCGTGTATTACTGATATCTTATGATGTTTCTTTTTCTGTGTGACTTATTTCAGTTAGAATCATCATACCTGAATCCACTCATTGTGCTGCTAAGGGCCTGATGAAATAGATTTCATTGCTGAGTGATATTGCTTTGTAACTAAATACCACAACTTCTTTATCCATTTTTCACTTTCTGCGATGTTGAACTTGTAATGTAAACGAGGTTCTTGTAAACAGAGGCGTCCCAAACTTTGGGGTGGCTGTGTCTTTTTGATTTTAATTTCCTTAAGCTATAGGACCATAAGTGGAAGTGCCCTAGGCTCTGTTGCTTTGTTTTTTAGATGTTTCAGGAAACACCATACACTTCTCCTGAGTGTCTGTTGGCAATTTACATCCCGCCCATCAGCATAACAAGGCTCCCAGTTCTCCATGGCCTGTCCTGCCTTTCTGGATTTTACACTTTTTTCAGGTGGCCATTTTGACCGGGGGGAAGTGAGACTTCATTGTAGTGCAGATTTCCTTTGCAAGCTTGCTTGGTTGGCCGAAAAGTGCGTATGCGTTTTTTCCTGAATATATTCAGGAAAAAACGCATACGCCCTTTTTGGCCAAGTGCATCATTGTGGACGTTCTGCCTCTTTTCCTATGCTTTCAATGCAATTCCAGTCTACCTCCTGAAATCGGTTTCCTGCAATTCTGCCCCGCTTTCAAGTCCTCTTGGCAGCCTTACTTCAGTATATTTTTGGAAGATAGCTGTCATTTATAACTCTGCAGGTTTGTGAATTACAGTGCCCCTGAGCTCCTTTCTTCAACTCGCTTTCTTGTGACCTGGCCGCAACACCGCAGGATGGCTTCAGGCCCTAATCTGGTTCCGGCATGGCACGCTGAGCCTTTGGTTATTTCCTCTTCCTGGTGGGAAATGAGAGTTAAATTTGCCCGTCCAGACACCTCCAGCTAGTCTCTCATTGGTTCTCCCTATTCCTGTTCATCTTCCGCAGAAATTGCAAACTGGGCCAAACAGGAGGTTAAAGGCGCTGACTGTCCAAGTGGGGAGAGTGTTAGTAAAGCATCTGGAATGTTGCACCCGAGTACCAGGGTACGAAAACTGAGACATATTTGAACACGTCTCCCGATCACATGGTTGATCATACTCTAGGTTCCACATGCATGTTTTAGCTGAAGGAAGAATACCTTAAACCTGGGTAGTTGAAACCCGTGGAATGGGTACCATGCAATATGACTTCAAAGGGTCTTCATTTGCTCACCGAACCTCTCCAATCTATCACTGCTGCGGTTATGCCCCTGTACACATGCTTGATTCTCTTTCGGAGACATAGCAATCCATAGGTTTTAAGATACTTACTAGTCAGGTACATTCTTAGGTGTTTAATATGCGGTGTTGAGTCCATTTCGCTGAGCAAGGAGTAGCTCTTGTCTATTCCATATTTGGCTTAAGGAACTTTATCTGTGCTCATTTCAATCTCTGGTTTTATGCAGCACCCCAACTCACCTTTCCCCTTAAGCAAGCATAAGTTGGTTTTCTAAATTTGAGACCCTGTTCTGTTCTGTAATACAGTTCCTGTGTAGCCAAGTTTACATTCCGTGTATTAGTGATATCTTATGATGTTTCTTTTTCTGTGTGACTTATTTCAGTTAGAATCATCGTACCTGAATCCACTCATTATGCTGCTACGGGCCTGATGACATAGATTTCATTGCTGAGTGATACTACATTGTACGTAAGTACCACAAGTTCTTTATCCATTTTTCACTTTCTGTGATACTGAACTTGTACGGTAAACGAGGTTCTTGTAAACAGAGACGTCCCAAACTTTGGGGTGGCTGTGTCTTTTTGATTTTAATTTCCCTAAGCTATAGGACCATAAGTGGAAGTGCCCTAGGCTCTGTTGCTTTGTTTTTTAGATGTTTCAGGAAACACCATACCCTTCTCCCCAGTGTCTGTTGGCAATTTACATCCCTCCCATCAGCATAACAAGGCTCCCAGTTCTCCATGGCCTGTCCTGCCTTTCTGGATTTTACACTTTTTTCAGATGGTCCTTTTGACCGGGGGAAGCGAGACTTCATTGTAGTGCAGATTTCTTTGCAAGCTTGCTTGGTTGGCCAAAAAGTGCGTATGCGTTTTTTCCTGAATATATTCAGGAAAAAACGCATACGCCCTTTTTGGCCAGGTGCATCATTGTGGACGCTCTGCCTCTTTTCCTATGCTTTCAATGCAATTCCAGTCTACCTCCTGAAATCGGTTTCCTGCAATTCTGCCCCGCTTTCAAGTCCTCTTGGCAGCCTTACTTCAGTATATTTTTGGACGATAGCTGTCATTTATAACTCTGCAAATTTATGAATTACAGTGCCCCTGAGGTCCTTTCTTCAACTCGCTTTCTTGTGACCTGGCCGCAACACCGCAGGATGGCTTCAGGCCCTAATCTGGTTCCGGCACGGCACGCTGAGCCTTTGGTTAATTCCTCTTCCTGGTGGGAAATGAGAGTTAAATTTGCCCGTCCAGACACCTCCAGCTACTCTCTCATTGGTTCTCGCTATTCCTGTTCATCTTCCGCAGAAATTGCAAACTGGGCCAAACAGGAGGTTAAAGGGACTGACTCTCCAAGTCGGGAGAGTGTTAGTAAAGCGTCTGGAATGTTGCACCCGAGTACCAGGGTACGAAAACTGAGACATATTTGAACACGTCTCCCGATCACATGGTTGATCATACTCTATGTTCCACATGCATGTTTTAGCTGAAGGAAGAATACCTTAAACCTGGGTAGTTGAAACCCGTGGAATGGGTACCATGCAATATGACTTCAAAGTGGCTTCATTTGCTCACCGAACCTCTCCAATCCTATCACTGCTGCGTTTATGCCCCTGTACACATGCTTGATTCTCTTTCGGAGACATAGCAATCCATAGGTTTTAAGATACTTACTAGTCAGGTACATTCTTAGCCGTTTAATATGGGGTGTTGAGTCCATTTCGTTGAGCAAGGAGTAGCTCTTGTCTATTCCATATTTGGCTTAAGGAACTTTATCTGTGCTCATTTCAATCTCTGGTTTTATGCAGCACCCCAACTCACCTTTACCATTAAGCAAGCATAATTTGGTTTTCTAAATTTGAGACCCTGTTCTGTTCCGTAATTCAGTTCCTGTGTAGCCAAGTTTACATTCCGTGTATTACTGATATCTTATGATGTTTCTTTTTCTGTGTGACTTATTTCAGTTAGAATCATCATACCTGAATCCACTCATTGTGCTGCTAAGGGCCTGATGACATAGATTTCATTGCTGAGTGATATTGTTTGTAAGTAAATACCACAACTTCTTTATCCATTTTTCACTTTCTGCAATGTTGAGCTTGTACTGTAAACGAGGTTCTTGTAAACAGAGCCGTCCCAAACTTTGGGGTGGCTGTGTCTTTTTGATTTTAATTTCCCTAAGCTATAGGACCATAAGTGGAAGTGCCCTAGGCTCTGTTGCTTTGTTTTTTAGATGTTTCAGGAAACACCATACACTTCTCCAGAGTGGCTGTTGGCAATTTACATCCCGCCCATCATCATAACAAGGCTCCCAGTTCTCCATGGCCTGTCCTGCCTTTCTGGATTTTACACTTTTTTCAGATGGCCCTTTTGACCGGGGGGAAGTGAGACTTCATTGTAGTGCAGATTTCCTTTGCAAGCTTGCTTGGTTGGCCGAAAAGTGCGTATGCATTTTTTCCTGAATATATTCAGGAAAAAACGCATACGCCCTTTTTGGCCAAGTGCATCATTGTGGACGTTCTGCCTCTTTTCCTATGCTTTCAATGCAATTCCAGTCTACCTCCTGAAATCGGTTTCCTGCAATTCTGCCCCGCTTTCAAGTCCTCTTGGCAGCCTTACTTCAGTATATTTTTGGACGATAGCTGTCATTTATAACTCTGCAGATTTGTGAATTACAGTGCCCCTGAGCTCCTTTCTTCAACTCGCTTTCTTGTGAGCTGGCCGCAACACCGCAGGATGGCTTCAGGCCCTAATCTGGTTCCGGCACGGCACGCTGAGCCTTTGGTTATTTTCTCTTCCTGGTGGGAAATGAGAGTTAAATTTGCCCGTCCAGACACCTCCAGCTAGTCTCTCATTGGTTCTCCCTATTCCTGTTCATCTTCCGCAGAAATTGCAAACTGGGCCAAACAGGAGGTTAAAGGCGCTGACTGTCCAAGTGGGGAGAGTGTTAGTAAAGCGTCTGGAATGTTGCACCCGAGTACCAGGGTACGAAAACTGAGACATATTTGAACACGTCTCCCGATCACATGGTTGATCATACTCTAGGTTCCACATGCATGTTTTAGCTGAAGGAAGAATACCTTAAACCTGGGTAGTTGAAACCCCTGGAATGGGTACCATGCAATATGACTTCAAAGGGTCTTCATTTGCTCACCGAACCTCTCCAATCTATCACTGCTGTGTTTATGCCCCTGTACACATGCTTGATTCTCTTTCGGAGACATAGCAATCCATAGGTTTTAAGATACTTACTAGTCAGGTACATTCTTAGGCGTTTAATATGCGGTGTTGAGTCCATTTCGTTGAGCAAGGAGTAGCTCTTGTCTATTCCATATTTGGCTTAAGGAACTTTATCTGTGCTCATTTCAATCTCTGGTTTTATGCAGCACCCCAACTCACCATTCCCTTTAAGCAAGCATAAGTTGGTTTTCTAAATTTGAGACCCTGTTCTGTTCTGTAATTCAGTTCCTGTGTAGCCAAGTTTACATTCCATGTATTAGTGATATCTTATGATGTTTCTTTTTCTGTGTGACTTATTTCAGTTAGAATCATCGTACCTGAATCCACTCATTATGCTGCTACGGGCCTGATGACATAGATTTCATTGCTGAGTGATACTGCATTGTACGTAAGAACCACAAGTTCTTTATCCATTTTTCACTTTCTGTGATACTGAACTTGTATGGTAAACGAGGTTCTTGTAAACAGAGGCGTCCCAAACTTTGGGGTGGCTGTGTCTTTTTGATTTTAATTTCCCTAAGCTATAGGACCATAAGTGGAAGTGCCCTAGGCTCTGTTGCTTTGTTTCTTAGATGTTTCAGGAAACACCATACACTTCTCCCGAGTGTCTGTTGTCAATTTACATCCCGCCCATCAGCATAACAAGGCTCCCAGTTCTCCATGGCCTGTCCTGCCTTTCTGGATTTTACACTTTTTTCAGATGGCCCTTTTGACCGGGGGGAAGTGAGACTTCATTGTAGTGCAGATTTCCTTTGCAAGCTTGCTTGGTTGGCCAAAAAGTGTGTATGCGTTTTTTCCTGAATATATTCAGGAAAAAACGCATACGCCCTTTTTGGCCAAGTGCATCATTGTGGACGTTCTGCCTCTTTTCCTATGCTTTCAATGCAATTCCTGTCTACCGCCTGAAATCGGTTTCCTGCAATTCTGCCCCGCTTTCAAGTCCTCTTGGCAGCCTTACTTCAGTATATTTTTGGACGATAGCTGTCATTTATAACTCTGCAGGTTTGTGCATTACAGTGCCCCTGAGCTCCTTTCTTCAACTCGCTTTCTTGTGACCTGGCCGCAACACCGCAGGATGGCTTCAGGCCCTAATCTGGTTCCGGCACGGCACGCTGAGCCTTTGGTGAATTCCTCTTCCTGGTGGGAAATGAGAGTTAAATTTGCCCGTCCAGACACCTCCAGCTAGTCTCTCATTGGTTCTCGCTATTCCTGTTCATCTTCCGCAGAAATTTCAAACTGGGCCAAACAGGAGGTTAAAGGGACTGACTCTCCAAGTCAGGTGAGTGTTAGTAAAGCGTCTGGAATGTTGCACCCGAGTACCAGGGTACGAAAACTGAGACATATTTGAACACGTCTCCCGATCACATGGTTGATCATACTCTAGGTTCCACATGCATGTTTTAGCTGAAGGAAGAATACCTTAAACCTGGGTAGTTGAAACCCGTGGAATGGGTACCATGCAATATGACTTCAAAGGGGCTTCATTTGCTCACCGAACCTCTCCAATCCAATCACTGCTGCCTTTATGCCCCTGTACACATGCTTGATTCTCTTTCGGAGACGTAGCAATCCATAGGTTTTAAGATACTTACTAGTCAGGTACATTCTTAGGCGTTTAATATGCGGTGTAGAGTCCATTTCGTTGAGCAAGGAGTAGCTCTTGTCTATTCCATATTTGGCTTAAGGAACTTTATCTGTGCTCATTTCAATCTCTGGTTTTATGCAGCACCCCAACTCACCTTTACCCTTAAGCAAGCATAAGTTGGTTTTATAAATTTGAGACCCTGTTCTGTTCTGTAATTCAGTTCCTGTGTAGCCAAGTTTACATTCCGTGTATTACTGATATCTTATGATGTTTCTTTTTCTGTGTGACTTATTTCAGTTAGAATCATCATACCTGAATCCACTCATTGTGCTGCTAAGGGCCTGATGACATAGATTTCATTGCTGAGTGATATTGCTTTGTAACTAAATACCACAACTTCTTTATCCATTTTTCACTTTCTGCGATGTTGAACTTGTACTGTAAACGAGGTTCTTGTAAACAGAGCCGTTGCAAACTTTAGGGTGGCTGTGTCTTTTTGATTTTAATTTCCCTAAGCTATAGGACCATAAGTGGAAGTGCCCTAGGCTCTGTTGCTTTGTTTTTTAGATGTTTCAGGAAACACCATACACTTCTCCCGAGTGTCTGTTGGCAATTTACATCCCGCCCATCAGCATAACAAGGCTCCCAGTTCTCCATGGCCTGTCCTGCCTTTCTGGATTTTACACTTTTTTCAGATGGCCCTTTTGACCGGGGGGAAGTGAGACTTCATTGTAGTGCAGATTTCCTTTGCAAGCTTGCTTGGTTGGCCAAAAAGGGCGTATGCGTTTTTTCCTGAATATATTCAGGAAAAAAATGCATACGCACTTTTTGGCCAAGTGCATCATTGTGGACGCTCTGCCTCTTTTCCTATGCTTTCAGTGCAATTCCAGTCTACCTCCTGAAATCGGTTTCCTGCAATTCTGCCCCGCTTTCAAGTCCTCTTGGCAGCCTTACTTCAGTATATTTTTGGACGATAGCTGTCATTTATAACTCTGCAGGTTTGTGCATTACAGTGCCCCTGAGCTCCTTTCTTCAACTCGCTTTCTTCTGAGCTGGCCGCAACACCGCAGGATGGCTTCAGGCCCTAATCTGGTTCCGGCCCGGCACGCTGAGCCTTTGGTTAATTCCTCCTCCTTGTGGGAAATGAGAGTTAAATTTGCCCGTCCAGACACCTCCAGCTAGTCTCTCATTGGTTCTCCCTATTCTTGTTCATCTTCCGCAGAAATTGTAAACTGGGCCAAACAGGAGGTTAAAGGCGCTGACTGTCCAAGTGGGGAGAGTGTTAGTAAAGCGTCTGGAATGTTGCACCCGAGTACCAGGCTACGAAAACTGAGACATATTTGAACACGTCTCCCGATCACATGGTTGATCATACTCTAGGTTCCACATGCATGTTTTAGCTGAAGGAAGAATACCTTAAACCTGGAGAGTTGAGACCCGTGGAATGGGTACCATGCAATATGACTTCAAAGGGTCTTCATTTGCTCACCGAACCTCTCCAATCCTATCACTGCTGCGTTTATGCCCCTGTACACATGCTTGATTCTCTTTCGGAGACATAGCAATCCATAGGTTTTAAGATACTTACTACTCAGGTACATTCTTAGGCGTTTAATATGCGGTGTTGAGTCCATTTCGTTGAGCAAGGAGTAGCTCTTGTCTATTCCATATTTGGCTTAAGGAACTTTATCTGTGCTCATTTCAATCTCTGGTTTTATGCAGCACCCCAACTCACCTTTACCCTTAAGCAAGCATATGTTGGTTTTCTAAATTTGAGACCCTGTTCTGTTCTGTAATTCAGTTCCTGTGTAGCCAAGTTTACATTCCGTGTATTAGTGATATCTTATGATGTTTCTTTTTCTGTGTGACTTATTTCAGTTAGAATCATCGTACCTGAATCCACTCATTATGTTGCTACGGGCCTAATGACATAGATTTCATTGCTGAGTGATACTGCATTGTACGTAAGTACCACAAGTTCTTTATCCATTTTTCACTTTCTGTGATATTCAACTTGTACGGTAAACGAGGTTCTTGTAAACAGAGGCGTCCCAAACTTTGGGGTGGCTGTGTCTTTTTGATTTTAATTTCCCTAAGCTATAGGACCATAAGTGGAAGTGCCCTAGGCTCTGTTCCTTTGTTTTTTAGATGTTTCAGGAAACACCATACACTTCTCCCGAGTGTCTGTTGGCAATTTACATCCCGCCCATCAGCATAACAAGGCTCCCAGTTCTCCATGGCCTGTCCTGCCTTTCTGGATTTTACACTTTTTTCAGATGGCCCTTTTGACGGGGGGGAAGTGAGACTTCATTGTAGTGCAGATTTCCTTTGCAAGTTTGCTTGGTTGGCCAAAAAGGGCGTATGCTTTTTTTCCTGAATATATTCAGGAAAAAATGCATACGCACTTTTTGGCCAAGTGCATCATTGTGGACGCTCTGCCTCTTTTCCTATGCTTTCAATGCAATTCCAGTCTACCTCCTGAAATCGGTTTCCTGCAATTCTGCCCCGCTTTCAAGTCCTCTTGGCAGCCTTACTACAGTATATTTTTGGACGATAGCTGTCATTTATAACTCTGCAGGTTTGTGCATTACAGCGCCCCTGAGCTCCTTTCTTCAACTCGCTTTCTTGTGACCTGGCCGCAACACCGCAGGATGGCTTCACGCCCTAATCTGGTTCCAGCACGGTACGCTGAGCCTTTGGTTAATTCCTCTTCCTGGTGGGAAATGAGAGTTAAATTTGCCCGTCCAGACACCTCCAGCTAGTCTCTCATTGGTTCTCGCTATTCCTGTTCATCTTCCGCAGAAATTGCAAACTGGGCCAAACAGGAGGTTAAAGGGACTGACTCTCCAAGTCGGGAGAGTGTTAGTAAAGCGTCTGGAATGTTGCACCCGAGTACCAGGGTACGAAAACTGAGACATATTTGAACACGTCTCCCGATCACATGGTTGATCATACTCTAGGTTCCACATGCATGTTTTAGCTGAAGGAAGAATACCTTAAACCTGGGTAGTTGAAACCCGTGGAATGGGTACCATGCAATATGACTTCAAAGGGTCTTCATTTGCTCACCAAACCTCTCCAATCCTATCACTGCTGCGTTTATGCCCCTGTACACATGCTTGATTCTCTTTCGGAGACATAGCAATCCATAGGTTTTAAGATACTTACTAGTCAGGTACATTCTTAGCCGTTTAATATGCGGTGTTGAGTCCATTTCGATGAGCAAGGAGTAGCTCTTGTCTATTCCATATTTGGCTTAAGGAACTTTATCTGTGCTCATTTCAATCTCTGGTTTTATGCAGCACCCCAACTCACCTTTACCATTAAGCAAGCATAATTTGGTTTTCTAAATTTGAGACCCTGTTCTGTTCCGTAATTCAGTTCCTGTGTAGCCAAGTTTACATTCCGTGTATTACTGATATCTTATGATGTTTCTTTTTCTGTGTGACTTATTTCAGTTAGAATCATCATACCTGAATCCACTCATTGTGCTGCTAAGGGCCTGATGACATAGATTTCATTGCTGAGTGATATTGTTTGTAAGTAAATACCACAACTTCTTTATCCATTTTTCACTTTCTGCAATGTTGAGCTTGTACTGTAAACGAGGTTCTTGTAAACAGAGCCGTCCCAAACTTTGGGGTGGCTGTGTCTTTTTGATTTTAATTTCCCTAAGCTATAGGACCATAAGTGGAAGTGCCCTAGGCTCTGTTGCTTTGTTTTTTAGATGTTTCAGGAAACACCATACACTTCTCCAGAGTGGCTGTTGGCAATTTACATCCCGCCCATCATCATAACAAGGCTCCCAGTTCTCCATGGCCTGTCCTGCCTTTCTGGATTTTACACTTTTTTCAGATGGCCCTTTTGACCGGGGGGAAGTGAGACTTCATTGTAGTGCAGATTTCCTTTGCAAGCTTGCTTGGTTGGCCGAAAAGTGCGTATGCATTTTTTCCTGAATATATTCAGGAAAAAACGCATACGCCCTTTTTGGCCAAGTGCATCATTGTGGACGTTCTGCCTCTTTTCCTATGCTTTCAATGCAATTCCAGTCTACCTCCTGAAATCGGTTTCCTGCAATTCTGCCCCGCTTTCAAGTCCTCTTGGCAGCCTTACTTCAGTATATTTTTGGACGATAGCTGTCATTTATAACTCTGCAGGTTTGTGAATTACAGTGCCCCTGAGCTCCTTTCTTCAACTCGCTTTCTTGTGAGCTGGCCGCAACACCGCAGGATGGCTTCAGGCCCTAATCTGGTTCCGGCACGGCACGCTGAGCCTTTGGTTATTTTCTCTTCCTGGTGGGAAATGAGAGTTAAATTCGCCCGTCCAGACACCTCCAGCTAGTCTCTCATTGGTTCTCCCTATTCCTGTTCATCTTCCGCAGAAATTGCAAACTGGGCCAAACAGGAGGTTAAAGGCGCTGACTGTCCAAGTGGGGAGAGTGTTAGTAAAGCGTCTGGAATGTTGCACCCGAGTACCAGGGTATGAAAACTGAGACATATTTGAACACGTCTCCCGATCACATGGTTGATCATACTCTAGGTTCCACATGCATGTTTTAGCTGAAGGAAGAATACCTTAAACCTGGGTAGTTGAAACCCCTGGAATGGGTACCATGCAATATGACTTCAAAGGGTCTTCATTTGCTCACCGAACCTCTCCAATCTATCACTGCTGTGTTTATGCCCCTGTACACATGCTTGATTCTCTTTCGGAGACATAGCAATCCATAGGTTTTAAGATACTTACTAGTCAGGTACATTCTTAGGCGTTTAATATGCGGTGTTGAGTCCATTTCGTTGAGCAAGGAGTAGCTCTTGTCTATTCCATATTTGGCTTAAGGAACTTTATCTGTGCTCATTTCAATCTCTGGTTTTATGCAGCACCCCAACTCACCATTCCCTTTAAGCAAGCATAAGTTGGTTTTCTAAATTTGAGACCCTGTTCTGTTCTGTAATTCAGTTCCTGTGTAGCCAAGTTTACATTCCATGTATTAGTGATATCTTATGATGTTTCTTTTTCTGTGTGACTTATTTCAGTTAGAATCATCGTACCTGAATCCACTCATTATGCTGCTACGGGCCTGATGACATAGATTTCATTGCTGAGTGATACTGCATTGTACGTAAGAACCACAAGTTCTTTATCCATTTTTCACTTTCTGTGATACTGAACTTGTATGGTAAACGAGGTTCTTGTAAACAGAGGCGTCCCAAATTTTGGGGTGGCTGTGTCTTTTTGATTTTAATTTCCCTAAGCTATAGGACCATAAGTGGAAGTGCCCTAGGCTCTGTTGCTTTGTTTCTTAGATGTTTCAGGAAACACCATACACTTCTCCCGAGTGTCTGTTGGCAATTTACATCCCGCCCATCAGCATAACAAGGCTCCCAGTTCTCCATGGCCTGTCCTGCCTTTCTGGATTTTACACTTTTTTCAGATGGCCCTTTTGACCGGGGGGAAGTGAGACTTCATTGTAGTGCAGATTTCCTTTGCAAGCTTGCTTGGTTGGCCAAAAAGTGTGTATGCGTTTTTTCCTGAATATATTCAGGAAAAAACGCATACGCCCTTTTTGGCCAAGTGCATCATTGTGGACGTTCTGCCTCTTTTCCTATGCTTTCAATGCAATTCCTGTCTACCTCCTGAAATCGGTTTCCTGCAATTCTGCCCCGCTTTCAAGTCCTCTTGGCAGCCTTACTTCAGTATATTTTTGGACGATAGCTGTCATTTATAACTCTGCAGTTTTGTGCATTACAGTGCCCCTGAGCTCCTTTCTTCAACTCGCTTTCTTGTGAGCTGGCCGCAACACCGCAGGATGGCTTCAGGCCCTAATCTTGTTCCGGCACGGCACGCTGAGCCTTTGGTGAATTCCTCTTCCTGGTGGGAAATGAGAGTTAAATTTGCCCGTCCAGACACCTCCAGCTAGTCTCTCATTGGTTCTCGCTATTCCTGTTCATCTTCCGCAGAAATTTCAAACTGGGCCAAACAGGAGGTTAAAGGGACTGACTCTCCAAGTCGGGTGAGTGTTAGTAAAGCGTCTGGAATGTTGCACCCGAGTACCAGGGTACGAAAACTGAGACATATTTGAACACGTCTCCCGATCACATGGTTGATCATACTCTAGGTTCCACATGCATGTTTTAGCTGAAGGAAGAATACCTTAAACCTGGGTAGTTGAAACCCGTGGAATGGGTACCATGCAATATGACTTCAAAGGGTCTTCATTTGCTCACCGAACCTCTCCAATCCTATCACTGCTGCCTTTATGCCCCTGTACACATGCTTGATTCTCTTTCGGAGACGTAGCAATCCATAGGTTTTAAGATACTTACTAGTCAGGTACATTCTTAGGCGTTTAATATGCGGTGTAGAGGCCATTTCGTTGAGCAAGGAGTAGCTCTTGTCTATTCCATATTTGGCTTAAGGAACTTTATCTGTGCTCATTTCAATCTCTGGTTTTATGCAGCACCCCAACTCACCTTTACCCTTAAGCAAGCATAAGTTGGTTTTATCAATTTGAGACCCTGTTCTGTTCTGTAATTCAGTTCCTGTGTAGCCAAGATTACATTCCGTGTATTACTGATATCTTATAATGTTTCTTTTTCTGTGTGACTTATTTCAGTTAGAATCATCATACCTGAATCCACTCATTGTGCTGCTAAGGGCCTGATGACATAGATTTCATTGCTGAGTGATATTGCTTTGTAACTAAATACCACAACTTCTTTATCCATTTTTCACTTTCTGCGATGTTGAACTTGTACTGTAAACGAGGTTCTTGTAAACAGAGCCGTTGCAAACATTAGGGTGGCTGTGTCTTTTTGATTTTAATTTCCCTAAGCTATAGGACCATAAGTGGAAGTGCCCTAGGCTCTGTTGCTTTGTTTTTTAGATGTTTCAGGAAACACCATACACTTCTCCCGAGTGTCTGTTGGCAATTTACATCCCGCCCATCAGCATAACAAGGCTCCCAGTTCTCCATGGCCTGTCCTGCCTTTCTGGATTTTACACTTTTTTCAGATGGCCCTTTTGACCGGGGGGAAGTGAGACTTCATTGTAGTGCAGATTTCCTTTGCAAGCTTGCTTGGTTGGCCAAAAAGGGCGTATGCGTTTTTTCCTGAATATATTCAGGAAAAAATGCATACGCACTTTTTGGCCAAGTGCATCATTGTGGACGCTCTGCCTCTTTTCCTATGCTTTCAGTGCAATTCCAGTCTACCTCCTGAAATCGGTTTCCTGCAATTCTGCCCCGCTTTCAAGTCCTCTTGGCAGCCTTACTTCAGTATATTTTTGGACGATAGCTGTCATTTATAACTCTGCAGGTTTGTGCATTACAGTGCCCCTGAGCTCCTTTCTTCAACTCGCTTTCTTCTGAGCAGGCCGCAACACCGCAGGATGGCTTCAGGCCCTAATCTGGTTCCGGCCCGGCACGCTGAGCCTTTGGTTAATTCCTCCTCCTTGTGGGAAATGAGAGTTAAATTTGCCCGTCCAGACACCTCCAGCTAGTCTCTCATTGGTTCTCCCTATTCTTGTTCATCTTCCGCAGAAATTGTAAACTGGGCCAAACAGGAGGTTAAAGGCGCTGACTGTCCAAGTGGGGAGAGTGTTAGTAAAGCGTCTGGAATGTTGCACCCGAGTACCAGGCTACGAAAACTGAGACATATTTGAACACGTCTCCCGATCACATGGTTGATCATACTCTAGGTTCCACATGCATGTTTTAGCTGAAGGAAGAATACCTTAAACCTGGAGAGTTGAGACCCGTGGAATGGGTACCATGCAATATGACTTCAAAGGGTCTTCATTTGCTCACCGAACCTCTCCAATCCTATCACTGCTGCGTTTATGCCCCTGTACACATGCTTGATTCTCTTTCGGAGACATAGCAATCCATAGGTTTTAAGATACTTACTAGTCAGGTACATTCTTAGGCGTTTAATATGCGGTGTTGAGTCCATTTCGTTGAGCAAGGAGTAGCTCTTGTCTATTCCATATTTGGCTTAAGGAACTTTATCTGTGCTCATTTCAATCTCTGGTTTTATGCAGCACCCCAACTCACCTTTACCCTTAAGCAAGCATATGTTGGTTTTCTAAATTTGAGACCCTGTTCTGTTCTGTAATTCAGTTCCTGTGTAGCCAAGTTTACATTCCGTGTATTAGTGATATCTTATGATGTTTCTTTTTCTGTGTGACTTATTTTAGTTAGAATCATCATACCTGAATCCACTCATTGTGCTGCTAAGGGCCTGATGACATAGATTTCATTGCTGAGTGATACTGCATTGTACGTAAGTACCACAAGTTCTTTATCCATTTTTCACTTTCTGTTATACTGAACTTGTACGGTAAACGAGGTTCTTGTAAACAGAGGCGTCCCAAACTTTGGGGTGGCTGTGTCTTTTTGATTTTAATTTCCCTAAGCTATAGGACCATAAGTGGAAGTGCCCTAGGCTCTGTTGCTTTGTTTTTTAGATGTTTCAGGAAACACCATACACTTCTCCCGAGTGTCTGTTGGCAATTTACATCCCGCCCATCAGCATAACAAGGCTCCCAGTTCTCCATGGCCTGTCCTGCCTTTCTGGATTTTACACTTTTTTCAGATGGCCCTTTTGACCGGGGGGAAGTGAGACTTCATTGTAGTGCAGATTTCCTTTGCAAGCTTGCTTGGTTGACCAAAAAGGGCGTATGCGTTTTTTCCTGAATATATTTAGGAAAAAACGCATACGCCCTTTTTGGCCAGGTGCAACATTGTGGACGTTCTGCCTCCTTTCCTATGCTTTCAATGCAATTCCAGTCTACTTCCTGAAATCGGTTTCTTGCAATTCTGCCCCCCTTTCAAGTCCTCTTGGCAGCCTTACTTCAGTATATTTTTGGACGATAGCTGTCATTTATAACTCTGCAGGTTTGTGAATTACAGTGCCCCTGAGCTCCTTTCTTCAACTCGCTTTCTTGTGAGCTGGCCGCAACACCGCAGGATGGCTTCAGGCCCTAATCTTGTTCCGGCACGGCACGCTGAGCCTTTGGTTATTTCCTCTTCCTGGTGGGAAATGAGAGTTAAATTTGCCCGTCCAGACACCTCCAGCTAGTCTCTCATTGGTTCTCCCTATTCCTGTTCATCTTCCGCAGAAATTGCAAACTGGGCCAAACAGGAGGTTAAAGGGACTGACTGTCCAAGTGGGGAGAGTGTTAGTAAAGCGTCTGGAATGTTGCACCCGAGTACCAGGCTACGAAAACTGAGACATATTTGAACACGTCTCCCGATCACATGGTTGATCATACTCTAGGTTCCACATGCATGTTTTAGCTGAAGGAAGAATACCTTAAACCTGGGTAGTTGAAACCCCTGGAATGGGTACCATGCAATATGACTTCAAAGGGTCTTCATTTGCTCACCGAACCTCTCCAATCTATCACTGCTGTGTTTATGCCCCTGTACACATGCTTGATTCTCTTTCGGAGACATAGCAATCCATAGGTTTTAAGATACTTACTAGTCAGGTACATTCTTAGGCGTTTAATATGCGGTGTTGAGTCCATTTCGTTGAGCAAGGAGTAGCTCTTGTCTATTCCATATTTGGCTTAAGGAACTTTATCTGTGCTCATTTCAATCTCTGGTTTTATGCAGCACCCCAACTCACCTTTCCCCTTAAGCAAGCATAAGTTGGTTTTCTAAATTTGAGACCCTGTTCTGTTCTGTAATTCAGTTCCTGTGTAGCCAAGTTTACATTCCGTGTATTACTGATATCTTATGATGTTTCTTTTTCTGTGTGACTTATTTCAGTTAGAATCATCATACCTGAATCCACTCATTGTGCTGCTAAGGGCCTGATGACATAGATTTCATTGCTGAGTGATATTGCTTTGTAAGTAAATACCACAACTTCTTTATCCATTTTTCACTTGCTGCGATGTTGAACTTGTACTGTAAACGAGGTTCTTGTAAACAGAGCCGTTCCAAACTTTAGGGTGGCTGTGTCTTTTTGATTTTAATTTCCCTAAGCTATAGGACCATAAGTGGAAGTGCCCTAGGCTCTGTTGCTTTGTTTTTTAGATGTTTCAGGAAACACCATACACTTCTCCCGAGTGTCTGTTGGCAATTTACATCCCGCCCATCAGCATAACAAGGCTCCCAGTTCTCCATGGCCTGTCCTGCCTTTCTGGATTTTACACTTTTTTCAGATGGCCCTTTTGACCGGGGGGAAGTGAGACTTCATTGTAGTGCAGATTTCCTTTGCAAGTTTGCTTGGTTGGCCAAAAAGGGCGTATGAGTTTTTTCCTGAATATATTCAGGAAAAAATGCATACGCACTTTTTGGCCAAGTGCATCATTGTGGACGTTCTGCCTCTTTTCCTATGCTTTCAATGCAATTCCAGTCTACCTCCTGAAATCGGTTTCCTGCAATTCTGCCCCGCTTTCAAGTCCTCTTGGCAGCCTTACTTCAGTATATTGTTGGACGATAGCTGTCATTTATAACTCTGCAGGTTTGTGAATTACAGTGCCCCTGAGCTCCTTTCTTCAACTCGCTTTCTTCTGAGCAGGCCGCAACACCGCAGGATGGCTTCAGGCCCTAATCTGGTTCCGGCCCGGCACGCTGAGCCTTTGGTTAATTCCTCCTCCTTGTGGGAAATGAGAGTTAAATTTGCCCGTCCAGACACCTCCAGCTAGTCTCTCATTGGTTCTCCCTATTCTTGTTCATCTTCCGCAGAAATTGTAAACTGGGCCAAACAGGAGGTTAAAGGCACTGACTGTCCAAGTGGGGAGAGTGTTAGTAAAGCGTCTGGAATGTTGCACCCGAGTACCAGGCTACGAAAACTGAGACATATTTGAACACGTCTCCCGATCACATGGTTGATCATACTCTAGGTTCCACATGCATGTTTTAGCTGAAGGAAGAATACCTTAAACCTGGGTAGTTGAAACCCGTGGAATGGGTACCATGCAATATGACTTCAAAGGGTCTTCATTTGCTCACCGAACCTCTCCAATCCTATCACTGCTGCGTTTATGCCCCTGTACACATGCTTGATTCTCTTTCGGAGACATAGCAATCCATAGGTTTTAAGATACTTACTAGTCAGGTACATTCTTAGGCGTTTAATATGCGGTGTTGAGTCCATTTCGTTGAGCAAGGAGTAGCTCTTGTCTATTCCATATTTGGCTTAAGGAACTTTATCTGTGCTCATTTCAATCTCTGGTTTTATGCAGCACCCCAACTCACCTTTACCCTTAAGCAAGCATATGTTGGTTTTCTAAATTTGAGACCCTGTTCTGTTCTGTAATTCAGTTCCTGTGTAGCCAAGTTTACATTCCGTGTATTAGTGATATCTTATGATGTTTCTTTTTCTGTGTGACTTATTTCAGTTAGAATCATCGTACCTGAATCCACTCATTATGTTGCTACGGGCCTGATGACATAGATTTCATTGCTGAGTGATACTGCATTGTACGTAAGTACCACAACTTCTTTATCCATTTTTCACTTTCTGCGATGTTGAACTTGTACGGTAAATGAGGTTCTTGTAAACAGAGCCGTCCCAAACTTTGGGGTGGCTGTGTCTTTTTGATTTTAATTTCCCTAAGCTATAGGACCATAAGTGGAAGTGCCCTAGGCTCTGTTGCTGTGTTTTTTAGATGTTTCAGGAAACACCATACACTTCTCCCGAGTGTCTGTTGGCAATTTACATCCCGCCCATCAGCATAACAAGGCTCGCAGTTCTCCATCGCCTGTCCTGCCTTTCTGGATTTTACACTTTTTTCAGATGACCCATTTGACCGGGGGGAAGTGAGACTTCATTGTAGTGCAGATTTCCTTTGCAAGCTTGCTTGGTTGGCCAAAAAGTGTGTATGCGTTTTTTCCTGAATATATTCAGGAAAAAACGCATACGCCCTTTTTGGCCAAGTGCATCATTGTGGACGTTCTGCCTCTTTTCCTATGCTTTCAATGCAATTCCAGTCTACCTCCTGAAATCGGTTTCCTGCAATTCTGCCCCGCTTTCAAGTCCTCTTGGCAGCCTTACTTCAGTATATTTTTGGACGATAGCTGTCATTTATGACTCTGCAGGTTTGTGCATTACAGTGCCCCTGAGCTCCTTTCTTCAACTCGCTTTCTTGTGACCTGGCCGCAACACCGCAGGATGGCTTCAGGCCCTAATCTGGTTCCGGCACGGCACGCTGAGCCTTTGGTTATTTCCTCTTCCTGGTGGGAAATGAGAGTTAAATTTGCCCGTCCAGACACCTCCAGCTAGTCTCTCATTGGTTCTCGCTATTCCTGTTCATCTTCCGCAGAAATTGCAAACTGGGCCAAACAGGAGGTTAAAGGGACTGACTCTCCAAGTCGGGTGAGTGTTAGTAAAGCGTCTGGAATGTTGCACCCGAGTACCAGGGTACGAAAACTGAGACATATTTGAACACGTCTCCCGATCACACGGTTGATCATACTCTAGGTTCCACATGCATGTTTTAGCTGAAGGAAGAATACCTTAAACCTGGGTATTTGAAACCCGTGGAATGGGTACCATGCAATATGACTTCAAAGGGTCTTCATTTGCTCACCGAACCTCTCCAATCCTATCACTGCTGCCTTTATGCCCCTGTACACATGCTTGATTCTCTTTCGGAGACGTAGCAATCCATAGGTTTTAAGATACTTACTAGTCAGGTACATTCTTAGGTGTTTAATATGCGGTGTTGAGTCCATTTCGTTGAGCAAGGAGTAGCTCTTGTCTATTCCATATTTGGCTTAAGGAACTTTATCTGTGCTCATTTCAATCTCTGGTTTTATGGAGCACCCCAACTCACCTTTCCCTTTAAGCAAGCATAAGTTGGTTTTCTAAATTTGAGACACTGTTCTGTTCTGTAATTCAGTTCCTGTGTAGCCAAGGTTACATTCCGTGTATTACTGATATCTTATGATGTATCTTTTTCTGTGTGACTTATTTCAGTTAGAATCATCATACCTGAATCCACTCATTGTGCTGCTAAGGGCCTGATGACATAGATTTCATTGCTGAGTGATATTGCTTTCTAACTAAATACCACAACTTCTTTATCCATTTTTCACTTTCTGCGATGTTGAACTTGTAATGTAAACGAGGTTCTTGTAAACAGAGCCGTCCCAAACTTTGGGGTGGCTGTGTCTTTTTGATTTTAATTTCCCTAAGCTATAGGACCATAAGGGGAAGTGCCCTAGGCTCTGTTGCTTTGTTTTTTAGATATTTCAGGAAACACCATACACTTCTCCCGAGTGTCTGTTGGCAATTTACATCCCGCCCATCAGCATAACAAGGCTCGGAGTTCTCCATCACCTGTCCTGCCTTTCTGGATTTTACACTTTTTTCAGATGGCCCTTTTGACCGGGGGGAAGTGAGACTTCATTGTAGTGCAGATTTCCTTTGCAAGCTTGCTTGGTTGGCCGAAAAGGGCGTATGCGTTTTTTCCTGAATATATTCAGGAAAAAACGCATACGCCCTTTTTGGCCAAGTGCATCATTGTGGACGTTCTGCCTCTTTTCCTATGCTTTCAATGCAATTCCAGTCTACCTCCTGAAATCGGGTTCCTGCAATTCTGCCCCGCTTTCAAGTCCTCTTGGCAGCCTTACTTCAGTATATTTTTGGACGATAGCTGTCATTTATAACTCTGCAGATTTGTGCATTACAGTGCCCCTGAGCTCCTTTCTTCAACTCGTTTTCTTGTGAGCTGGCCGCAACACCGCAGGATGGCTTCACGCCCTAATCTGTTTCCAGCACGGCACGCTGAGCCTTTGGTTATTTCCTCTTCCTGGTGGCAAATGAGAGTTACATTTGCCCGTCCAGACACCTCCAGCTAGTCTCTCATTGGTTCTCGCTATTCCTGTTCATCTTCCGCAGAAATTGCAAACTGGGCCAAACAGGAGGTTAAAGGGACTGACTCTCCAAGTCGGGAGAGTGTTAGTAAAGCGTCTGGAATGTTGTACCCGAGTACCAGGGTACGAAAACTGAGACATATTTGAACACGTCTCCCGATCACATGGTTGATCATACTCTAGGTTCCACATGCATGTTTTAGCTGAAGGAAGAATACCTTAAACCTGGAGAGTTGAGACCCGTGGAATGGGTATCATGCAATATGACTTCAAAGGGTCTTCATTTGCTCACCGAACCTCTCCAATCCTATCACTGCTGCGTTTATGCCCCTGTACACATGCTTGATTCTCTTTCGGAGACATAGCTATCCATAGGTTTTAAGATACTTACTAGTCAGGTACATTCTTAGGCGTTTAATATGCGGTGTTGAGTCCATTTCGTTGAGCAAGGAGTAGCTCTTGTCTATTCCATATTTGGCTTAAGGAACTTTATCTGTGCTCATTTCAATCTCTGGTTTTATGCAGCACCCCAACTCACCTTTCCCCTTAAGCAAGCATAAGTTGGTTTTCTAAATTTGAGACCCGCTTCTGTTCTGTAATTCAGTTCCTGTGTAGCCAAGTTTACATTCCATGTATTACTGATATCTTATGATGTTTCTTTTTCTGTGTGACTTATTTTAGTTAGAATCATCATACCTGAATCCACTCATTGTGCTGCTAAGGGCCTGATGACATAGATTTCATTGCTGAGTGATACTGCATTGTACGTAAGTACCACAAGTTCTTTATCCATTTTTCACTTTCTGTTATACTGAACTTGTACGGTAAACGAGGTTCTTGTAAACAGAGGCGTCCCAAACTTTGGGGTGGATGTGTCTTTTTGATTTTAATTTCCCTAAGCTATAGGACCATAAGTGGAAGTGCCCTAGGCTCTGTTGCTTTGTTTTTTAGATGTTTCAGGAAACACCATACACTTCTCCCGAGTGTCTGTTGGCAATTTACATCCCGCCCATCAGCATAACAAGGCTCCCAGTTCTCCATGGCCTGTCCTGCCTTTCTGGATTTTACACTTTTTTCAGATGGCCCTTTTGACCGGGGGGAAGTGAGACTTCATTGTAGTGCAGATTTCCTTTGCAAGCTTGCTTGGTTGACCAAAAAGGGCGTATGCGTTTTTTCCTGAATATATTCAGGAAAAAACGCATACGCCCTTTTTGGCCAGGTGCAACATTGTGGACGTTCTGCCTCTTTTCCTATGCTTTCAATGCAATTCCAGTCTACTTCCTGAAATCGGTTTCTTGCAATTCTGCCCCCCTTTCAAGTCCTCTTGGCAGCCTTACTTCAGTATATTTTTGGACGATAGCTGTCATTTATAACTCTGCAGGTTTGTGAATTACAGTGCCCCTGAGCTCCTTTCTTCAACTCGCTTTCTTGTGAGCTGGCCGCAACACCGCAGGATGGCTTCAGGCCCTAATCTTGTTCCGGCACGGCACGCTGAGCCTTTGGTTATTTCCTCTTCCTGGTGGGAAATGAGAGTTAAATTTGCCCGTCCAGACACCTCCAGCTAGTCTCTCATTGGTTCTCCCTATTCCTGTTCATCTTCCGCAGAAATTGCAAACTGGGCCAAACAGGAGGTTAAAGGGACTGACTGTCCAAGTGGGGAGAGTGTTAGTAAAGCGTCTGGAATGTTGCACCCGAGTACCAGGCTACGAAAACTGAGACATATTTGAACACGTCTCCCGATCACATGGTTGATCATACTCTAGGTTCCACATGCATGTTTTAGCTGAAGGAAGAATACCTTAAACCTGGGTAGTTGAAACCCCTGGAATGGGTACCATGCAATATGACTTCAAAGGGTCTTCATTTGCTCACCGAACCTCTCCAATCTATCACTGCTGTGTTTATGCCCCTGTACACATGCTTGATTCTCTTTCGGAGACATAGCAATCCATAGGTTTTAAGATACTTACTAGTCAGGTACATTCTTAGGCGTTTAATATGCGGTGTTGAGTCCATTTCGTTGAGCAAGGAGTAGCTCTTGTCTATTCCATATTTGGCTTAAGGAACTTTATCTGTGCTCATTTCAATCTCTGGTTTTATGCAGCACCCCAACTCACCTTTCCCCTTAAGCAAGCATAAGTTGGTTTTCTAAATTTGAGACCCTGTTCTGTTCTGTAATTCAGTTCCTGTGTAGCCAAGTTTACATTCCGTGTATTACTGATATCTTATGATGTTTCTTTTTCTGTGTGACTTATTTCAGTTAGAATCATCATACCTGAATCCACTCATTGTGCTGCTAAGGGCCTGATGACATAGATTTCATTGCTGAGTGATATTGCTTTGTAAGTAAATACCACAACTTCTTTATCCATTTTTCACTTGCTGCGATGTTGAACTTGTACTGTAAACGAGGTTCTTGTAAACAGAGCCGTTCCAAACTTTAGGGTGGCTGTGTCTTTTTGATTTTAATTTCCCTAAGCTATAGGACCATAAGTGGAAGTGGCCTAGGCTCTGTTCCTTTGTTTTTTAGATGTTTCAGGAAACACCATACACTTCTCCCGAGTGTCTGTTGGCAATTTACATCCCGCCCATCAGCATAACAAGGCTCCCAGTTCTCCATGGCCTGTCCTGCCTTTCTGGATTTTACACTTTTTTCAGATGGCCCTTTTGACGGGGGGAAGTGAGACTTCATTGTAGTGCAGATTTCCTTTGCAAGTTTGCTTGGTTGGCCAAAAAGGGCGTATGCTTTTTTTCCTGAATATATTCAGGAAAAAATGCATACGCACTTTTTGGCCAAGTGCATCATTGTGGACGCTCTGTCTCTTTTCCTATGCTTTCAATGCAATTCCAGTCTACCTCCTGAAATCGGTTTCCTGCAATTCTGCCCCGCTTTCAAGTCCTCTTGGCAGCCTTACTTCAGTATATTTTTGGACGATAGCTGTCATTTATAACTCTGCAGGTTTGTGCATTACAGCGCCCCTGAGCTCCTTTCTTCAGCTCGCTTTCTTGTGACCTGGCCGCAACACCGCAGGATGGCTTCACGCCCTAATCTGGTTCCAGCACGGTACGCTGAGCCTTTGGTTATTTCCTCTTCCTGGTGGGAAATGAGAGTTAAATTTGCCCGTCCAGACACCTCCAGCTAGTCTCTCATTGGTTCTCGCTATTCCTGTTCATCTTCCGCAGAAATTGCAAACTGGGTCAAACAGGAGGTTAAAGGGACTGACTCTCCAAGTCGGGAGAGTGTTAGTAAAGCGTCTGGAATGTTGCACCCGAGTACCAGGGTACGAAAACTGAGACATATTTGAACACGTCTCCCGATCACATGGTTGATCATACTCTAGGTTCCACATGCATGTTTTAGCTGAAGGAAGAATACCTTAAACCTGGGTAGTTGAAACCCGTGGAATGGGTACCATGCAATATGACTTCAAAGGGTCTTCATTTGCTCACCGAACCTCTCCAATCCTATCACTGCTGCCTTTATGCCCCTGTACACATGCTTGATTCTCTTTCGGAGACATAGCAATCCATAGGTTTTAAGATACTTACTAGTCAGGTACATTCTTAGGTGTTTAATATGCGGTGTTGAGTCCATTTCGTTGAGCAAGGAGTGGCTCTTGTCTATTCCATATTTGGCTTAAGGAACTTTATCTGTGCTCATTTCAATCTCTGGTTTTATGTAGCACCCCAACTCACCTTTCCCCTTAAGCAAGCAAAAGTTGGTTTTCTAAATTTGAGACACTGTTCTGTTCTGTAATTCAGTTCCTGTGTAGCCAAGTTTACATTCCGTGTATTACTGATATCTTATGATGTTTCTTTTTCTGTGTGACTTATTTCAGTTAGAATCAACATACCTGAATCCACTCATTGTGCTGCTAAAAGCCTGATGACATAGATTTCATTGCTGAGTGATATTGCTTTGTAAGTAAATACCACAACTTCTTTATCCATTTTTCACTTTCTGCGATGTTGAACTTGTACTGTAAACGAGGTTCTTGTAAACAGAGCCGTCCCAAACTTTGGGTTGGCTGTGTCTTTTTGATTTTAATTTCCCTAAGCTATTGGACCATAAGTGGAAGTGCCCTAGGCTCTGTTGCTGTGTTTTTTAGATGTTTCAGGAAACACCATACACTTCTCTCGAGTGTCTGTTTGCAATTTACATCCCGCCCATCAGCATAACAAGGCTCGCAGTTCTCCATGGCCTGTCCTGCCTTTCTGGATTTTACACTTTTTTCAGATGACCCATTTGATCGGAGGGAAGTGAAACTTCATTGTAGTGCAGATTTCCTTTGCAAGCTTGCTTGGTTGGCCAAAAAGGGCGTATGCGTTTTTTCCTGAATATATTCAGGAAAAAACGCATACGCCCTTTTTGGCCAAGTGCATCATTGTGGACGTTCTGCCTCTTTTCCTATGCTTTCAATGCAATTCCAGTCTACCTCCTGAAATCGGTTTCCTGCAATTCTGCCCCGCTTTCAAGTCCTCTTGGCAGCCTTACTTCAGTATATTTTTGGACGATAGCTGTCATTTATAACTCTGCAGGTTTGTGCATTACAGTGCCCCTGAGCTCCTTTCTTCAACTCGCTTTCTTCTGAGCTGGCCGCAACACCACAGGATGGCTTCAGGCCCTAATCTGGTTCCGGCACGGCACGCTGAGCCTTTGGTTAATTCCCCTTCCTGGTGGGAAATGAGAGTTAAATTTGCCCGTCCAGACACCTCCAGCTAGTCTCTCATTGGTTCTCCCTATTCCTGTTTATCTTCCGCAGAAATTGCAAACTGGGCCAAACAGGAGGTTAAAGGCGCTGACTGTCCAAGTGGAGAGAGTGTTAGTAAAGAGTCTGGAATGTTGCACCCGAGTACCAGGGTACGAAAACTGAGACATATTTGAACACGTCTCCCGATCACATGGTTGATCATACTCTAGGTTCCACATGCATGTTTTAGCTGAAGGAAGAATACCTTAAACCTGGGTAGTTGAAACCCTTGGAATGGGTACCATGCAATATGACTTCAAAGGGTCTTCATTTGCTCACCGAACCTCTCCAATCCTATCACTGCTGCGTTTATGCCCCTGTACACATGCTTGATTCTCTTTCGGAGACATAGCAATCCATAGGTTTTAAGATACTTACTAGTCAGGTACATTCTTAGGCGTTTAATATGCGGTGTTGAGTCCATTTCGATGAGCAAGGAGTAGCTCTTGTCTATTCCATATTTGGCTTAAGGAACTTTATCTGTGCTCATTTCAATCTCTGGTTTTATGCAGCACCCCAACTCACCTTTCCCCTTAAGCAAGCATATGTTGGTTTTCTAAATTTGAGACCCTGTTCTGTTCTGTAATTCAGTTCCTGTGTAGCCAAGTTTACATTCCGTGTATTAGTGATATCTTATGATGTTTCTTTTTCTGTGTGACTTATTTCAGTTAGAATCATCGTACCTGAATCCACTCACTATGCTGCTACTGGCCTGATGACATAGATTTCATTGCTGAGTGATACTGCATTGTACGTAAGTACCACAAGTTCTTTATCCATTTTTCACTTTCTGTGATACTGAACTTGTATGGTAAATGAGGTTCTTGTAAACAGAGGCTTCCCAAACTTTGGGGTGGCTGTGTCTTTCTGATTTTAATTTCCCTAAGCTATAGGACCATAAGTGGAAGTGCCCTAGAATCTGTTGCTTTGTTTTTTAGATGTTTCAGGAAACACCATACACTTCTCCAGAGTGTCTGTTGGCAATTTACATCCCGCCCATCAGCATAACAAGGCTCGCAGTTCTCCATCGCCTGTCCTGACTTTCTGGATTTTACACTTTTTTCAGATGGCCCTTTTGACCGGGGGGAAGTGAGACTTCATTGTAGTGCAGATTTCCTTTGCAAGCTTGCTTGGTTGGCCGAAAAGGGCGTATGCGTTTTTTCCTGAATATATTCAGGAAAAAACGCATACGCCCTTTTTGGCCAAGTGCATCATTGTGGACGTTCTGCCTCTTTTCCTATGCTTTCAATGCAATTCCAGTCTACCTCCTGAAATCGGGTTCCTGCAATTCTGCCCCGCTTTCAAGTCCTCTTGGCAGCCTTACTTCAGTATATTTTTGGACGATAGCTGTCATTTATAACTCTGCAGATTTGTGCATTACAGTGCCCCTGAGCTCCTTTCTTCAACTCGCTTTCTTGTGAGCTGGCCACAACACCGCAGGATGGCTTCAGGCCCTAATCTGTTTCCAGCACGGCATGATGAGCCTTTGGTTAATTCCTCTTCCTGGTGGGAAATGAGAGTTAAATTTGCCCGTCCAGACACCTCCAGCTAGTCTCTCATTGGTTCTCGCTATTCCTGTTCATCTTCCGCAGAAATTGCAAACTGGGCCAAACAGGAGGTTAAAGGGACTGACTCTCCAAGTCAGGAGAGTGTTAGTAAAGCGTCTGGAATGTTGCACCCGAGTACCAGGGGAGGAAAACTGAGACATATTTGAACACGTCTCCCGATCACATGGTTGATCATACTCTAGGTTCCACATGCATGTTTTAGCTGAAGGAAGAATACCTTAAACCTGGAGAGCTGAGACCCGTGGAATGGGTACCATGCAATATGACTTCAAAGGGTCTTCATTGGCTCACCGAACCTCTCTAATCCTATCACTGCTGCGTTTATGCCCCTGTACACACGCTTGGTTCTCTTTTGGAAACATAGTAATCCATAGGTTTTAAGATACTTACTAGTCAGGTACATTCTTAGGCGTTTAGTATGGGGTGTTGAGTCCATTTCGTTGAGCAAGGAGTAGATCTTGTCTATTCCATATTTGGCTTAAGGAACTTTATCTGTGCTCATTTCAATCTCTGGTTTTATGCAGCACCCCAACTCACCTTTCCCCTTAAGCAAGCATAAGTTGGTTTTCTAAATTTGACACCCTGTTCTGTTTTGGAATTCAGTTCCTGTGTAGCCACGTTTACATTCCGTGTATTACTGATATCTTATGATGTTTCTTTTTCTGTGTGACTTATTTCAGTTAGAATCATCGTACCTGAATCCACTCATTATGCTGCTACGGGCCTGATGACATAGATTTCATTGCTGAGTGATACTGCATTGTACGTAAGTACCACAAGTTCTTTATCCATTTTTCACTTTCTGTGATACTGAACTTGTACGGTAAATGAGGTTCTTGTAAACAGAGGCGTCCCAAACTTTGGGGTGGCTGTGTCTTTTTGATTTTAATTTCCCTAAGCTATAGGACCATAAGTGGAAGTGCCCTAGAATCTGTTGCTTTGTTTTTTAGATGTTTCAGGAAACACCATACACTTCTCCCCAGTGTCTGTTGGCAATTTACATCCCGCCCATCAGCATAACAAGGCTCCCAGTTCTCCATGGCCTGTCCTGCCTTTCTGGATTTTACACTTTTTTCAGATGGCCCTTTTGACCGGGGGGAAGTGAGACTTCATTGTAGTGCAGATTTCCTTTGCAAGTTTGCTTGGTTGGCCAAAAAGGGCGTATGCGTTTTTTCCTGAATATATTCAGGAAAAAACGCATATGCACTTTTTGGCCAAGTGCATCATTGTGGACGCTCTGCCTCTTTTCCTATGCTTTCAATGCAATTCCAGTCTACCTCCTGAAATCAGTTTCGTGCAATTCTGCCCCGCTTTAAAGTCCTCTTGGCAGCCTTACTTCAGTATATTTTTGGACGATAGCTGTCATTTATAACTCTGCAGGTTTGTGCATTACAGTGCCCCTGAGCTCCTTTCTTCAACTCGCTTTCTTGTGACCTGGCCGCAACACCGCAGGATGGCTTCACGCCCTAATCTGGTTCCGGCACGGTACGCTGAGCCTTTGGTTAATTCCTCTTCCTGGTGGGAAATGAGAGTTAAATTTGCCCGGCCAGACACCTCCAGCTAGTCTCTCATTGGTTCTCGCTATTCCTGTTCATCTTCCGCAGAAATTGCAAACTGGGCCAAACAGGAGGTTAAAGGGACTGACTCTCCAAGTCGGGAGAGTGTTAGTAAAGCGTCTGGAATGTTGCACCCGAGTACCAGGGTACGAAAACTGAGACAGATTTGAACACGTCTCCCGATCACATGGTTGATCATACTCTAGGTTCCACATGCATGTTTTAGCTGAAGGAAGAATACCTTAAACCTGGGTAGTTGAAACCCGTGGAATGGTACCATGCAATATGACTTCAAAGGGTCTTCATTTGCTCACCGAACCTCTCCAATCCTATCACTGCTGCGTTTATGCCCCTGTACACATGCTTGATTCTCTTTTGGAGACATAGCAATCCATAGGTTTTAAGATACTTACTAGTCAGGTACATTCTTAGGTGTTTAATATGCGGTGTTGAGTCCATTTCGTTGAGCAAGGAGTAGCTCTTGTCTATTCCATATTTGGTTTAAGGAACTTTATCTGTGCTCATTTCAATCTCTGGTTTTATGTAGCACCCCAACTCACCTTTCCCCTTAAGCAAGCATAAGTTGGTTTTCTAAATTTGAGACACTGTTCTGTTCTGTAATTCAGTTCCTGTGTAGCCAAGGTTACATTCCGTGTATTACTGATATCTTATGATGTTTCTTTTTCTGTGTGACTTATTTCAGTTAGAATCATCATACCTGAATCCACTCATTGTGCTGCTAAGGGCCTGATGACATAGATTTCATTGCTGAGTGATATTGCTTTGTAACTAAATACCACAACTTCTTTATCCATTTTTCACTTTCTGCGATGTTGAACTTGTAATGTAAACGAGGTTCTTGTAAACAGAGCCGTCCCAAACTTTGGGGTGGCTGTGTCTTTTTGATTTTAATTTCCCTAAGGTATAGGACCATAAGTGGAAGTGCCCTAGGCTCTGTTGCTTTGTTTTTTAGATATTTCAGGAAACACCATACACTTCTGCTGAGTGTCTGTTGGCAATTTACATCCCGCCCATCAGCATAACAAGGCTCGCAGTTCTCCATCGCCTGTCCTGCCTTTCTGGATTTTACACTTTTTCAGATGGCCCTTTTGACCGGGGGGAAGTGAGACTTCATTGTAGTGCAGATTTCCTTTGCAAGCTTGCTTGGTTGGCCGAAAAGGGCGTATGCGTTTTTTCCTGAATATATTCAGGAAAAAACGCATACGCCCTGTTTGGCCAAGTGCATCATTGTGGACGTTCTGCCTCTTTTCCTATGCTTTCAATGCAATTCCAGTCTACCTCCTGAAATCGGGTTCCTGCAATTCTGCCCCGCTTTCAAGTCCTCTTGGCAGCCTTACTTCAGTATATTTTTGGACGATAGCTGTCATTTATAACTCTGCAGATTTGTGCATTACAGTGCCCCTGAGCTCCTTTCTTCAACTCGCTTTCTTGTGAGCTGGCCGCAACACCGCAGGATGGCTTCACGCCCTAATCTGGTTCCAGCACGGCACGCTGAGCCTTTGGTTATTTCCTCTTCCTGGTGGCAAATGAGAGTTACATTTGCCCGTCCAGACACCTCCAGCTAGTCTCTCATTTGTTCTCGCTATTCCTGTTCATCTTCCGCAGAAATTGCAAACTGGGCCAAACAGGAGGTTAAAGGGACTGACTCTCCAAGTCGGGAGAGTGTTAGTAAAGCGTCTGGAATGTTACACCCGAGTACCACGGTATGAAAACTGAGACATATTTGAACACGTCTCCCGATCACATGGTTGATCATACTCTAGGTTCCACATGCATGTTTTAGCTGAAGGAAGAATACCTTAAACCTGGAGAGTTGAGACCCGTGGAATGGGTATCGTGCAATATGACTTCAAAGGGTCTTCATTTGCTCACCGAACCTCTCCAATCCTATCACTGCTGTGTTTATGCCCCTGTACACATGCTTGATTCTCTTTCGGAGACATAGCTATCCATAGGTTTTAAGATACTTACTAGTCAGGTACATTCTTAGGCGTTTAATATGCGGTGTTGAGTCCATTTCGTTGAGCAAGGAGTAGCTCTTGTCTATTCCATATTTGGCTTAAGGAACTTTATCTGTGCTCATTTCAATCTCTGGTTTTATGCAGCACCCCAACTCACCTTTCCCCTTAAGCAAGCATAAGTTGGTTTTCTAAATTTGAAACCCTGTTCTGTTCTGTAATTCAGTTCCTGTGTAGCCAAGTTTACATTCCGTGTATTACTGATATCTTATGATGTTTCTTTTTCTGTGTGACTTATTTCAGTTAGAATCATCATACCTGAATCCACTCATTGTGCTGCTAAGGGCCTGATGACATAGATTTCATTGCTGAGTGATATTGCTTTGTAAGTAAATACCACAACTTCTTTATCCATTTTTCACTTTCTGCGATGTTGAACTTCTACGGTAAACGAGGTTCTTGTAAACAGAGCCGTTCCATACTTTGGGGTGGCTGTGTCGTTTTGATTTTAATTTCCCTAAGCTATAGGACCATAAGTGGAAGTGCCCTAGGCTCTGTTGCTTTGTTTTTTAGATGTTTCAGGAAACACCATACACTTCTCCCGAGTGTCTGTTGGCAATTTACATCCCGCCGATCAGCATAACAAGGCTCCCAGTTCTCCATGGCCTGTCCTGCCTTTCTGGATTTTACACTTTTTTCAGATTGCCCTTTTGACCGGGGAGAAGTGAGACTTCATTGTAGTGCAGATTTCCTTTGCAAGCTTGCTTGGTTGGCCAAAAAGTGTGTATGCGTTTTTTCCTGAATATATTCAGGAAAAAACGCATATGCCCTTTTTGGCCAAGTGCATCATTGTGGACGTTCTGCCTCTTTTCCTATGCTTTCAATGCAATTCCAGTCTACCTCCTGAAATCGGTTTCCTGCAATTCTGCCCCGCTTTCAAGTCCTCTTGGCAGCCTTACTTCAGTATATTTTTGGACGATAGCTGTCACTTATAACTCTGCAGGTTTGTGAATTACAGTGCCCCTGAGCTCCTTTCTTCAACTCGCTTTCTTGTGACCTGGCCGCAACACCGCAGGATGGCTTCAGGCCCTAATCTGGTTCCGGCACGGCACGCTGAGCCTTTGGTTATTTCCTCTTCCTGGTGGGAAATGAGAGTTAAATTTGCCCGTCCAGACACCTCCAGCTAGTCTCTCATTGGTTCTCGCTATTCCTGTTCATCTTCCGCAGAAATTGCAAACTGGGCCAAACAGGAGGTTAAAGGGACTGACTCTCCAAGTCAGAAGAGTGTTAGTAAAGCGTCTGGAATGTTGCACCCGAGTACCAGGGTACGAAAACTGAGACATATTTGAAAACGTCTCCCGATCACATGGTTGATCATACTCTAGGTTCCACATGCATGTTTTAGCTGAAGGAAGAATACCTTAAACCTGGAGAGCTGAGACCCTTGGAATGGGTACCATGCAATATGACTTCAAAGGGTCTTCATTGGGTCACCGAACCTCTCTAATCCTATCACTGCTGCGTTTATGCCCCTGTACACACGCTTGGTTCTCTTTTGGAAACATAGTAATCCATAGGTTTTAAGATACTTACTAGTCAGGTACATTCTTAGGCGTTTAGTATGGGGTGTTGAGTCCATTTCGTTGAGCAAAGAGTAGCTCTTGTCTATTCCATATTTGGCTTAAAGAACTTTTCTGTGCTCATTTCAATCTCTGGTTTTATGCAGCACCCCAACTCACCTTTACCCTTAAGCAAGCATAAGTTGGTTTTCTAAATTTGAGACCCTGTTCTGTTTTGGAATTCAGTTCCTGTGTAGCCACGTTTACATTCCGTGTATTACTGATATCTTATGATGTTTCTTTTTCTGTGTGACTTATTTCAGTTAGAATCATCGTACCTGAATCCACTCATTATGCTGCTACGGGCCTGGTGACATAGATTTCATTGCTGAGTGCTACTGCATTGTACGTAAGTACCACAAGTTCTTTATCCATTTTTCATTTTTTGTTATACTGAACTTGTACGGTAAACGAGGTTCTTGTAAACAGAGGCTCCCAAACTTTGGGGTGGCTGTGTCTTTTTGATTTTAATTTCCCTAAGCTATAGGACCATAAGTGGAAGTGCCCTAGGCTCTGTTGCTTTGTTTTTTAGATGTTTCAGGAAACAGCATACACTTCTCCCGAGTGTCTGTTGGCAATTTACATCCCGCCCATCAGCATAACAAGGCTCCCAGTTCTCCATGGCCTGTCCTGCCTTTCTGGATTTTACACTTTTTTCAGATGGCCCTTTTGACCGGGGGGAAGTGAGACTTCATTGTAGTGCAGATTTCCTTTGCAAGCTTGCTTGGTTGGCCAAAAAGGGCGTATGCGTTTTTTCCTGAATATATTCAGGAAAAAATGCATACGCCCTTTTTGGCCAGGTGCAACATTGTGGACGTTCTGCCTCTTTTCCTATGCTTTCAATGCAATTCCAGTCTACCTCCTGAAATCGGTTTCCTGCAATTCTGCCCCGCTTTCAAGTCCTCTTGGCAGCCTTACTTCAGTATATTTTTGGACGATAGCTGTCATTTATAACTCTGCAGGTTTGTGCATTACAGTGCCCCTGAGCTCCTTTTTTCAAGTCGCTTTCTTGTGACCTGGCCCCAACACCGCAGGATGGCTTCAGGCCCTAATCTGGTTTCGGCACAGCATGCTGAGCCTTTGGTTAATTCCTCTTCCTGGTGGGAAATGAGAGTTAAATTTGTCCGTCCAGACACCTCCAGCTAGTCTCTCATTGGTTCTCACTATTCCTGTTCATCTTCCGCAGAAATTGCAAACTGGGCCAAACAGGAGGTTAAAGGGACTGACTCTCCAAGTCGGGAGAGTGTTAGTAAAGCGTCTGGAATGTTGTACCCGAGTACCAGGGTACGAAAACTGAGACATATTTGAACACGTCTCCCGATCACATGGTTGATCATACTCTAGGTTCCACATGCATGTTTTAGCTGAAGGAAGAATACCTTAAACCTGGGAAGTTGAAACCCTTGGAATGGGTACCATGCAATATGACTTCAAAGGGTCTTCATTTGCTCACCGAACCTCTCCAATCCTATCACTGCTGCGTTTATGCCCCTGTACACATGCTTGATTCTCTTTCGGAGACATAGCAATCCATAGGTTTTAAGATACTTACTAGTCAGGTACATTCTTAGGCGTTTAATATGGGGTGTTGAGTCCATTTCGTTGAGCAAGGAGTAGCTCTTGTCTATTCCATATTTGGCTTAAGGAACTTTATCTGTGCTCATTTCAATCTCTGGTTTTATGCAGCACCCCAACTCACCTTTCCCCTTAAGCAAGCATAAGTTGGTTTTCTAAATTTGAGACCCTGTTCTGTTCTGTAATTCAGTTCCTGTGTAGCCAAGTTTACATTCCGTGTATTAGTGATACCTTATGATGTTTCTTTTTCTGTGTGACTTATTTCAGTTAGAATCATCGTACCTGAATCCACTCATTATGCTGCTACGGGCCTGATGACATAGATTTCATTGCTGAGTGATACTGCATTGTACGTAAGTACCACAAGTTCTTTATCCATTTTTCACTTTCTGTGATACTGAACTTGTACGGTAAACGAGGTTCTTGTAAACAGAGGCGTCCCAAACTTTGGGGTGGCTGTGTCTTTTTGATTTTAATTTCCCTAAGCTATAGGACCATAAGTGGAAGTGCCCTAGAATCTGTTGCTTTGTTTTTTAGATGTTTCAGGAAACACCATACACTTCTCCCCAGTGTCTGTTGGCAATTTACATCCCACCCATCAGCATAACAAGGCTCCCAGTTCTCCATGGCCTGTCCTGCCTTTCTGGATTTTACACTTTTTTCAGATGGCCCTTATGACCGGGGGGAAGTGACACTTCATTGTAGTGCAGATTTCCTTTGCAAGCTTGCTTGGTTGGCCAAAAAGGGCGTATGCGTTTTTTCCTGAATATATTCAGGAAACAATGCATACGCCCTTTTTGGCCAAGTGCATCATTGTGGACGCTCTGCCTCTTTTCCTATGCTTTCAATGCAATTCCAGTCTACCTCCTGAAATCGGTTTCCTGCAATTCTGCCCCGCTTTCAAGTCCTCTTGGCAGCCTTACTTCAGTATATTTTTGGACGATAGCTGTCATTTATAACTCTGCAGGTTTGTACATTACAGTGCCCCTGAGCTCCTTTCTTCAACTCGCTTTCTTGTGACCTGGCCGAAACACCGCAGGATGGCTTCACGCCCTAATCTGGTTCCGGCACGGCACGCTGAGCCTTTGGTTAATTCCTCTTCCTGGTAGGAAATGAGAGTTAAATTTGCCCGTCCAGACACCTCCAGCTAGTCTCTCATTGGTTCTCGCTATTCCTGTTCATCTTCCACAGAAATTGCAAACTGAGCCAAACAGGAGCTTAAAGGGACTGACTCTCCAAGTCGGGAGAGTGTTAGTAAAGCGTCTGGAATGTTGCACCCGAGTACCAGGGGACGAGAACTGAGACATATTGGAACACATCTCCCGATCACACGGTTGATCATACTCTGGGTTCCACATGCATGTTTTAGCTGAAGGAAGAATCCCTTAAACCTGGAGAGTTGAGACCCGTGGAATGGGTACCATGCAATATGATTTCAAAGGGTCTTCATTTGCTCACCGAACCTCTCCAATCCTATCACTGCTGCCTTTATGCCCCTGTACACATGCTTGATTCTCTTTCGGAGACATAGCTATCCATAGGTTTAAAGATACTTACTAGTCAGGTACATTCTTAGGCGTTTAATATGCGGTGTTGAGTCCATTTCGTTGAGCAAGGAGTAGCTCTTGTCTATTCCATATTTGGCTTAAGGAACTTTATCTGTGCTCATTTCAATCTCTGGTTTTATGCAGCATCCCAACTCACCTTTCCCCTTAAGCAAGCATAAGTTGGTTTTCTAAATTTGAGACCCTGTTCTGTTCTGTAATTCAGTTCCTGTGTAGCCAAGTTTACATTCCGTGTATTACTGATATCTTATGATGTTTCTTTTTCTGTGTGACTTATTTCAGTTAGAATCATCATACCTGAATCCACTCATTGTGCTGCTAAGGGCCTGATGACATAGATTTCATTGCTCAGTGATATTGCTTTGTAAGTAAATACCACAACTTCTTTATCCATTTTTCACTTTCTGCGATGTTGAACTTGTACGGTAAACGAGGTTCTTGTAAACAGAGCCGTTCCATACTTTGGGGTGGCTGTGATTTTTTGATTTTAATTTCCCTAAGCTATAGGACCATAAGTGGAAGTGCCCTAGGCTCTGTTGCTTTGTTTTTTAGATGTTTCAGGAAACACCATACACTTCTCCCGAGTGTCTGTTGGCAAATTACATCCTGCCCATCAGCAAAACAAGGCTCCCAGTTCTCCACGGCCTGTCCTGCCTTTCTGGATTTTACACTTTTTTCAGATGGCCCTTTTGACCGGGGGGAAGTGAGACTTCATTGTAGTGCAGATTTCCTTTGCAAGCTTGCTTGGTTGGCCAAAAAGGGCGTATGCGTTTTTTCCTGAATATATTCAGGAAAAAACGCATACGCCCTTTTTGGCCAAGTGCATCATTGTGGACGTTCTGCCTCTTTTCCTATGCTTTCAATGCAATTCCAGTCTACCTCCTGAAATCGGTTTCCTGCAATTCTGCCCCGCTTTCAAGTCCTCTTGGCAGCCTTACTTCAGTATATTTTTGGACGATAGCTGTCATTTATAACTCTGCAGGTTTGTGCATTACAGTGCCCCTGAGCTCCTTTTTTCAAGTCGCTTTCTTGTGACCTGGCCGCAACACCGCAGGATGGCTTCAGGCCCTAATCTGGTTCCGGCACGGCACGCTGAGCCTTTGGTTATTTCCTCTTCCTGGTGGGAAATGAGAGTTAAATTTGTCCGTCCAGACACCTCCAGCTAGTCTCTCATTGGTTCTCACTATTCCTGTTCATCTTCCGCAGAAATTGCAAACTGGGCCAAACAGGAGGTTAAAGGGACTGACTCTCCAAGTCGGGAGAGTGTTAGTAAAGCGTCTGGAATGTTGTACCCGAGTACCAGGGTACGAAAACTGAGACATATTTGAACACGTCTCCCGATCACATGGTTGATCATACTCTAGGTTCCACATGCATGTTTTAGCTGAAGGAAGAATACCTTAAACCTGGGTAGTTGAAACCCTTGGAATGGGTACCATGCAATATGACTTCAAAGGGTCTTCATTTGCTCACCGAACCTCTCCAATCCTATCACTGCTGCGTTTATGCCCCTGTACACATGCTTGATTCTCTTTCGGAGACATAGCAATCCATAGGTTTTAAGATACTTACTAGTCAGGTACATTCTTAGGCGTTTAATATGGGGTGTTGAGTCCATTTCGTTGAGCAAGAAGTAGCTCTTGTCTATTCCATATTTGGCTTAAGGAACTTTATCTGTGCTCATTTCAATCTCTGGTTTTATGCAGCACCCCAACTCACCTTTCCCCTTAAGCAAGCATAAGTTGGTTTTCTAAATTTGAGACCCTGTTCTGTTCTGTAATTCAGTTCCTGTGTAGCCAAGTTTACATTCCGTGTATTAGTGATACCTTATGATGTTTGTTTTTCTGTGTGACTTATTTCAGTTAGAATCATCGTACCTGAATCCACTCATTATGCTGCTACGGGCCTGATGACATAGATTTCATTGCTGAGTGATACTGCATTGTACGTAAGTACCACAAGTTCTTTGTCCATTTTTCACTTTCTGTGATACTGAACTTGTACGGTAAACGAGGTTCTTGTAAACAGAGGCGTCCCAAACTTTGGGGTGGCTGTGTCTTTTTGATTTTAATTTCCCTAAGCTATAGGACCATAAGTGGAAGTGCCCTAGGCTCTGTTGCTTTGTTTTTTAGATGTTTCAGGAAACACCATACACTTCTCCCGAGTGTCTGTTGGCAATTTACATCCCGCCCATCAGCATAACAAGGCTCCCAGTTCTCCATGGCCTGTCCTGCCTTTCTGGATTTTACACTTTTTTCAGATGGCCCTTTTGACCGGGGGGAAGTGAGACTTCATTGTAGTGCAGATTTCCTTTGCAAGCTTGCTTGGTTGGCCAAAAAGGGCGTATGCGTTTTTTCCTGAATATATTCAGGAAAAAATGCATACGCCCTTTTTGGCCAAGTGCATCATTGTGGACGCTCTGCCTCTTTTCCTATGCTTTCAATGCAATTCCAGTCTACTTCCTGAAATCGGGTTCCTGCAATTCTGCCCCGCTTTCAAGTCCTCTTGGCAGCCTTACTTCAGTATATTTTTGGACGATAGCTGTCATTTATGACTCTGCAGGTTTGTGCATTACAGTGCCCCTGAGCTCCTTTTTTTCAAGTCGCTTTCTTGTGACCTGGCCGCAACACCGCAGGATGGCTTCAGGCCCTAATCTGGTTCCGGCACGGCACGCTGAGCCTTTGGTTAATTCCTCTTCCTGGTAGGAAATGAGAGTTAAATTTGCCCGTCCAGACACCTCCAGCTAGTCTCTCATTGGTTCTTGCTAATCCTGTTCATCTTCCGCAGAAATTGCAAACTGGGACAAACAGGAGGTTAAAGGGACTGACTCTCCAAGTCGGGAGAGTGTTAGTAAAGCGTCTGGAATGTTGCACCCGAGTACCAGGGGAGGAAAACTGAGACATATTTGAACACGTCTCCCGATCACATGGTTGATCATACTCTAGGTTCCACATGCATGTTTTAGCTGAAGGAAGAATACCTTAAACCTGGGTAGTTGAAACCCGTGGAATGGGTACCATGCAATATGACTTCAAAGGGTCTTCATTTGCTCACCGAACCTCTCCAATCCTATCACTGCTGCGTTTATGCCCCTGTACACATGCTTGATTCTCTTTCGGAGACATAGCAATCCATAGGTTTTAAGATAGTTACTAGTCACGTACATATTTAGGCGTTTAATATGGGGTGTTGTGTCCATTTCGTTGAGCAAGGAGTAGCTCTTGTCTATTCCATATTTGGCTTAAGGAACTTTATCTGTGCTCATTTCAATCTCTGGTTTTATGCAGCACCCCAACTCACCTTTCCCCTTCAGCAAGCATAAGTTGGTTTTCTAAATTTGAGACCCTGTTCTGTTCTGTAATTCAGTTCCTGTGTAGCCAAGTTTACATTCCGTTTATTAGTGATACCTTATGATGTTTCTTTTTCTGTGTGACTTATTTCAGTTAGAATCATCGTACGTGAATCCACTCATTATGCTGCTACGGGCCTGATGACATAGATTTCATTGCTGAGTGATACTGCATTGTACGTAAGTACCACAAGTTCTTTATCCATTTTTCACTTTCTGTGATACTGAACTTGTACGGTAAACGAGGTTCTTGTAAACAGAGGCGTTCCAAACTTCGGGGTGGCTGTGTCTTTTTGATTTTAATTTCCCTAAGCTATAGGACCATAAGTGGAAGTGCCCTAGGCTCTGTTGCTTTGTTTTTTAGATGTTTCAGGAAACACCATACACTTCTCCCGAGTGTCTGTTGGCAATTTACATCCCGCCCATCAGCATAACAAGGCTCCCAGTTCTCCATGGCCTGTCCTGCCTTTCTGGATTTTACACTTTTTTCAGATGGCCCTTTTGACCGGGGGGAAGTGAGACTTCATTGTAGTGCAGATTTCCTTTGCAAGCTTGCTTGGTTGGCCAAAAAGGGCGTATGCGTTTTTTCCTGAATATATTCAGGAAAAAATGCATACGCCCTTTTTGGCCAAGTGCATCATTGTGGACGCTCTGCCTCTTTTCCTATGCTTTCAATGCAATTCCAGTCTACCTCCTGAAATCGGTTTCCTGCAATTCTGCCCCGCTTTCAAGTCCTCTTGGCAGCCTTACTTCAGTATATTTTTGGACGATAGCTGTCATTTATAACTCTGCAGGTTTGTACATTACAGTGCCCCTGAGCTCCTTTCTTCAACTCGCTTTCTTGTGACCTGGCCGCAACACCGCAGGATGGCTTCACGCCCTAATCTGGTTCCGGCACGGCACGCTGAGCCTTTGGTTAATTCCTCTTCCTGGTAGGAAATGAGAGTTAAATTTGCCCGTCCACACACCTCCAGCTAGTCTCTCATTGGTTCTCGCTATTCCTGTTCATCTTCCACAGAAATTGCAAACTGGGCCAAACATGAGGTTAAAGGGACTGACTCTCCAAGTCGGGAGAGTGTTAGTAAAGCGTCTGGAATTTTGCACCCGAGTACCAGGGTACGAAAACGGAGACATATTTGAACACGTCTCCCGATCACATGGTTGATCATACTCTAGGTTCCACATGCATGTTTTAGCTGAAGGAAGAATACCTTAAACCTGGGTAGTTGAAACCCGTGGAATGGGTACCATGCAATATGACTTCAAAGGGTTTTCATTTGCTCACCGAACCTCTCCAATCCTATCACTGCTGCGTTTATGCCCCTGTACACATGCTTGATTCTCTTTTGGAGACATAGCAATCCATAGGTTTTAAGATACTTACTAGTCAGGTACATTCTTAGGTGTTTAATATGCGGTGTTGAGTCCATTTCGTTGAGCAAGCAGTACCTCTTGTCTATTCCATATTTGGCTTAAGGAACTTTATCTGTGCTCATTTCAATCTCTGGTTTTATGCAGCACCCCAACTCACCTTTCCCCTTAAGCAAGCATAAGTTGGTTTTCTAAATTTGAGACCCTGTTCTGTTCTGTAATTCAGTTCCTGTGTAGCCAAGTTTACATTCCGTGTATTACTGATATCTTATGATGTTTCTTTTTCTGTGTGACTTATTTCAGTTAGAATCATCATACCTGAATCCACTCATTGTGCTGCTAAGGGCCTGATGACATAGATTTCATTGCTGAGTGATATTGCTTTGTAAGTAAATACCACAACTTCTTTATCCATTTTTCACTTTCTGTGATGTTGAACTTGTACTGTAAACGAGGTTCTTGTAAACAGAGCCGTCCCAAACTTTGGGGTGGCTGTGTCTTTTTGATTTTAATTTCCCTAAGCTATAGGACCATAAGTGGAAGTGCCCTAGGCTCTGTTGCTTTGTTTTTTAGATGTTTCAGGAAACACCATACACTTCTCCCGAGTGTCTGTTGGCAATTTACATCCCGCCCATCAGCATAACAAGGCTCCCAGTTCTACATGGCCTGTCCTGCCTTTCTGGATTTTACACTTTTTTCAGATGGCCCTTTTGACCGGGGGGAAGTGAGACTTCATTGTAGTGCAGATTTCCTTTGCAAGCTTGCTTGTTGGCCAAAAAGAGCGTATGCGTTTTTTCCTGAATATATTCAGGAAAAAACGCATACGCCCTTTTTGACCAGGTGCATCATTGTGGACGTTCTGCCTCTTTTCCTATGCTTTCAATGCAATTCCAGTCTACCTCCTGAAATCGGTTTCCTGCAATTCTGCCCCGCTTTCAAGTCCTCTTGGCAGCCTTACTTCAGTATATTTTTGGACGATAGCTGTCATTTATAACTCTGCAGGTTTGTGCATTACAGTGCCCCTGAGCTCCTTTTTTCAAGTCGCTTTCTTGTGACCTGGCCGCAACACCGCAGGATGGCTTCAGGCCCTAATCTGGTTCCGGCACGGCATGCTGAGCCTTTGGTTAATTCCTCTTCCTGGTGGGAAATGAGAGTTAAATTTGCCCGGCCAGACACCTCCAGCTAGTCTCTCATTGGTTCTCACTATTCCTGTTCATCTTCCGCAGAAATTGCAAACTGGACCAAACAGGAGGTTAAAGGGACTGACTCTCCAAGTCGGGAGAGTGTTAGTAAAGCGTCTGGAATGTTGTACCCGAGTACCAGGGTACGAAAACTGAGACATATTTGAACACGTCTCCCGATCACATGGTTGATCATACTCTAGGTTCCACATGCATGTTTTAGCTGAAGGAAGAATACCTTAAACCTGGGAAGTTGAAACCCTTGGAATGGGTACCATGCAATATGACTTCAAAGGGTCTTCATTTGCTCACCGAACCTCTCCAATCCTATCACTGCTGCGTTTATGCCCCTGTACACATGCTTGATTCTCTTTCGGAGACATAGCAATCCATAGGTTTTAAGATACTTACTAGTCAGGTACATTCTTAGGCGTTTAATATGGGGTGTTGAGTCCATTTCGTTGAGCAAGGAGTAGCTCTTGTCTACTCCATATTTGGCTTAAGGAACTTTATCTGTGCTCATTTCAATCTCTGGTTTTATGCAGCACCCCAACTCACCTTTCCCCTTAAGCAAGCATAAGTTGGTTTTCTAAATTTGAGACCCTGTTCTGTTCTGTAATTCAGTTCCTGTGTAGCCAAGTTTACATTCCGTGTATTAGTGATACCTTATGATGTTTCTTTTTCTGTGTGACTTATTTCAGTTAGAATCATCGTACCTGAATCCACTCATTATGCTGCTACGGGCCTGATGACATAGATTTCATTGCTGAGTGATACTGCATTGTACGTAAGTACCACAAGTTCTTTATCCATTTTTCACTTTCTGTGATACTGAACTTGTACGGTAAACGAGGTTCTTGTAAACAGAGGCGTCCCAAACTTTGGGGTGGCTGTGTCTTTTTGATTTTAATTTCCCTAAGCTATAGGACCATAAGTGGAAGTGCCCTAGAATCTGTTGCTTTGTTTTTTAGATGTTTCAGGAAACACCATACACTTCTCCCCAGTGTCTGTTGGCAATTTACATCCCGCCCATCAGCATAACAAGGCTCCCAGTTCTCCATGGCCTGTCCTGCCTTTCTGGATTTTACACTTTTTTCAGATGGCCCTTATGACCGGGGGGAAGTGACACTTCATTGTAGTGCAGATTTCCTTTGCAAGCTTGCTTGGTTGGCCAAAAAGGGCGTATGCGTTTTTTCCTGAATATATTCAGGAAACAATGCATACGCCCTTTTTGGCCAAGTGCATCATTGTGGACGCTCTGCCTCTTTTCCTATGCTTTCAATGCAATTCCAGTCTACCTCCTGAAATCGGTTTCCTGCAATTCTGCCCCGCTTTCAAGTCCTCTTGGCAGCCTTACTTCAGTATATTTTTGGACGATAGCTGTCATTTATAACTCTGCAGGTTTGTACATTACAGTGCCCCTGAGCTCCTTTCTTCAACTCGCTTTCTTGTGACCTGGCCGCAACACCGCAGGATGGCTTCACGCCCTAATCTGGTTCCGGCACGGCACGCTGAGCCTTTGGTTAATTCCTCTTCCTGGTAGGAAATGAGAGTTAAATTTGCCCGTTCAGACACCTCCAGCTAGTCTCTCATTGGTTCTCGCTATTCCTGTTCATCTTCCACAGAAATTGCAAACTGGGCCAAACAGGAGGTTAAAGGGACTGACTCTCCAAGTCGGGAGAGTGTTAGTAAAGCGTCTGGAATGTTGCACCCGAGTACCAGGGGACGAGAACTGAGACATATTGGAACACATCTCCCGATCACACGGTTGACAATACTCTGGGTTCCACATGCATGTTTTAGCTGAAGGAAGAATCCCTTAAACCTGGAGAGTTGAGACCCGTGGAATGGGTACCATGCAATATGATTTCAAAGGGTCTTCATTTGCTCACCGAACCTCTCCAATCCTATCACTGCTGCCTTTATGCCCCTGTACACATGCTTGATTCTCTTTCGGAGACATAGCTATCCATAGGTTTAAAGATACTTACTAGTCAGGTACATTTTTAGGCGTTTAATATGCGGTGTTGAGTCCATTTCGTTGAGCAAGGAGTAGCTCTTGTCTATTCCATATTTGGCTTAAGGAACTTTATCTGTGCTCATTTCAATCTCTGGTTTTATGCAGCATCCCAACTCACCTTTCCCCTTAAGCAAGCATAAGTTGGTTTTCTAAATTTGAGACCCTGTTCTGTTCTGTAATTCAGTTCCTGTGTAGCCAAGTTTACATTCCGTGTATTACTGATATCTTATGATGTTTCTTTTTCTGTGTGACTTATTTCAGTTAGAATCATCATACCTGAATCCACTCATTGTGCTGCTAAGGGCCTGATGACATAGATTTCATTGCTCAGTGATATTGCTTTGTAAGTAAATACCACAACTTCTTTATCCATTTTTCACTTTCTGCGATGTTGAACTTGTACGGTAAACGAGGTTCTTGTAAACAGAGCCGTTCCATACTTTGGGGTGGCTGTGATTTTTTGATTTTAATTTCCCTAAGCTATAGGACCATAAGTGGAAGTGCCCTAGGCTCTGTTGCTTTGTTTTTTAGATGTTTCAGGAAACACCATACACTTCTTCCGAGTGTCTGTTGGCAAATTACATCCTGCCCATCAGCAAAACAAGGCTCCCAGTTCTCCACGGCCTGTCCTGCCTTTCTGGATTTTACACTTTTTTCAGATGGCCCTTTTGACCAGGGGGAAGTGAGACTTCATTGTAGTGCAGATTTCCTTTGCAAGCTTGCTTGGTTGGCCAAAAAGGGCGTATGCGTTTTTTCCTGAATATATTCAGGAAAAAACGCATACGCCCTTTTTGGCCAAGTGCATCATTGTGGACGTTCTGCCTCTTTTCCTATGCTTTCAATGCAATTCCAGTCTACCTCCTGAAATCGGTTTCCTGCAATTCTGCCCCGCTTTCAAGTCCTCTTGGCAGCCTTACTTCAGTATATTTTTGGACGATAGCTGTCATTTATAACTCTGCAGGTTTGTGCATTACAGTGCCCCTGAGCTCCTTTTTTCAAGTCGCTTTCTTGTGACCTGGCCGCAACACCGCAGGATGGCTTCAGGCCCTAATCTGGTTCCGGCACGGCATGCTGAGCCTTTGGTTAATTCCTCTTCCTGGTGGGAAATGAGAGTTAAATTTGTCCGTCCAGACACCTCCAGCTAGTCTCTCATTGGTTCTCACTATTCCTGTTCATCTTCCGCAGAAATTGCAAACTGGGCCAAACAGGAGGTTAAAGGGACTGACTCTCCAAGTCGGGAGAGTGTTAGTAAAGCGTCTGGAATGTTGTACCCGAGTACCAGGGTACGAAAACTGAGACATATTTGAACACGTCTCCCGATCACATGGTTGATCATACTCTAGGTTCCACATGCATGTTTTAGCTGAAGGAAGAATACCTTAAACCTGGGTAGTTGAAACCCTTGGAATGGGTACCATGCAATATGACTTCAAAGGGTCTTCATTTGCTCACCGAACCTCTCCAATCCTATCACTGCTGCGTTTATGCCCCTGTACACATGCTTGATTCTCTTTCGGAGACATAGCAATCCATAGGTTTTAAGATACTTACTAGTCAGGTACATTCTTAGGCGTTTAATATGGGGTGTTGAGTCCATTTCGTTGAGCAAGAAGTAGCTCTTGTCTATTCCATATTTGGCTTAAGGAACTTTATCTGTGCTCATTTCAATCTCTGGTTTTATGCAGCACCCCAACTCACCTTTCCCCTTAAGCAAGCATAAGTTGGTTTTCTAAATTTGAGACCCTGTTCTGTTCTGTAATTCAGTTCCTGTGTAGCCAAGTTTACATTCCGTGTATTAGTGATACCTTATGATGTTTGTTTTTCTGTGTGACTTATTTCAGTTAGAATCATCGTACCTGAATCCACTCATTATGCTGCTACGGGCCTGATGACATAGATTTCATTGCTGAGTGATACTGCATTGTACGTAAGTACCACAAGTTCTTTATCCATTTTTCACTTTCTGTGATACTGAACTTGTACGGTAAACGAGGTTCTTGTAAACAGAGGCGTCCCAAACTTTGGGGTGGCTGTGTCTTTTTGATTTTAATTTCCCTAAGCTATAGGACCATAAGTGGAAGTGCCCTAGGCTCTGTTGCTTTGTTTTTTAGATGTTTCAGGAAACACCATACACTTCTCCCGAGTGTCTGTTGGCAATTTACATCCCGCCCATCAGCATAACAAGGCTCCCAGTTCTCCATGGCCTGTCCTGCCTTTCTGGATTTTACACTTTTTTCAGATGGCCCTTTTGACCGGGGGGAAGTGAGACTTCATTGTAGTGCAGATTTCCTTTGCAAGCTTGCTTGGTTGGCCAAAAAGGGCGTATGCGTTTTTTCCTGAATATATTCAGGAAAAAATGCATACGCCCTTTTTGGCCAAGTGCATCATTGTGGACGCTCTGCCTCTTTTCCTATGCTTTCAATGCAATTCCAGTCTACTTCCTGAAATCGGTTTCCTGCAATTCTGCCCCGCTTTCAAGTCCTCTTGGCAGCCTTACTTCAGTATATTTTTGGACGATAGCTGTCATTTATGACTCTGCAGGTTTGTGCATTACAGTGCCCCTGAGCTCCTTTTTTTCAAGTCGCTTTCTTGTGACCTGGCCGCAACACCGCAGGATGGCTTCAGGCCCTAATCTGGTTCCGGCACGGCACGCTGAGCCTTTGGTTAATTCCTCTTCCTGGTAGGAAATGAGAGTTAAATTTGCCCGTCCAGACACCTCCAGCTAGTCTCTCATTGGTTCTTGCTATTCCTGTTCATCTTCCGCAGAAATTGCAAACTGGGACAAACAGGAGGTTAAAGGGACTGACTCTCCAAGTCGGGAGAGTGTTAGTAAAGCGTCTGGAATGTTGCACCCGAGTACCAGGGGAGGAAAACTGAGACATATTTGAACACGTCTCCCGATCACATGGTTGATCATACTCTAGGTTCCACATGCATGTTTTAGCTGAAGGAAGAATACCTTAAACCTGGGTAGTTGAAACCCGTGGAATGGGTACCATGCAATATGACTTCAAAGGGTCTTCATTTGCTCACCGAACCTCTCCAATCCTATCACTGCTGCGTTTATGCCCCTGTACACATGCTTGATTCTCTTTCGGAGACATAGCAATCCATAGGTTTTAAGATAGTTACTAGTCACGTACATATTTAGGCGTTTAATATGGGGTGTTGTGTCCATTTCGTTGAGCAAGGAGTAGCTCTTGTCTATTCCATATTTGGCTTAAGGAACTTTATCTGTGCTCATTTCAATCTCTGGTTTTATGCAGCACCCCAACTCACCTTTCCCCTTCAGCAAGCATAAGTTGGTTTTCTAAATTTGAGACCCTGTTCTGTTCTGTAATTCAGTTCCTGTGTAGCCAAGTTTACATTCCGTTTATTAGTGATACCTTATGATGTTTCTTTTTCTGTGTGACTTATTTCAGTTAGAATCATCGTACGTGAATCCACTCATTATGCTGCTACGGGCCTGATGACATAGATTTCATTGCTGAGTGATACTGCATTGTACGTAAGTACCACAAGTTCTTTATCCATTTTTCACTTTCTGTGATACTGAACTTGTACGGTAAACGAGGTTCTTGTAAACAGAGGCGTTCCAAACTTTGGGGTGGCTGTGTCTTTTTGATTTTAATTTCCCTAAGCTATAGGACCATAAGTGGAAGTGCCCTAGGCTCTGTTGCTTTGTTTTTTAGATGTTTCAGGAAACACCATACACTTCTCCCGAGTGTCTGTTGGCAATTTACATCCCGCCCATCAGCATAACAAGGCTCCCAGTTCTCCATGGCCTGTCCTGCCTTTCTGGATTTTACACTTTTTTCAGATGGCCCTTTTGACCGGGGGGAAGTGAGACTTCATTGTAGTGCAGATTTCCTTTGCAAGCTTGCTTGGTTGGCCAAAAAGGGCGTATGCGTTTTTTCCTGAATATATTCAGGAAAAAATGCATACGCCCTTTTTGGCCAAGTGCATCATTGTGGACGCTCTGCCTCTTTTCCTATGCTTTCAATGCAATTCCAGTCTACCTCCTGAAATCGGTTTCCTGCAATTCTGCCCCGCTTTCAAGTCCTCTTGGCAGCCTTACTTCAGTATATTTTTGGACGATAGCTGTCATTTATAACTCTGCAGGTTTGTACATTACAGTGCCCCTGAGCTCCTTTCTTCAACTCGCTTTCTTGTGACCTGGCCGCAACACCGCAGGATGGCTTCACGCCCTAATCTGGTTCCGGCACGGCACGCTGAGCCTTTGGTTAATTCCTCTTCCTGGTAGGAAATGAGAGTTAAATTTGCCCGTCCACACACCTCCAGCTAGTCTCTCATTGGTTCTCGCTATTCCTGTTCATCTTCCACAGAAATTGCAAACTGGGCCAAACATGAGGTTAAAGGGACTGACTCTCCAAGTCGGGAGAGTGTTAGTAAAGCGTCTGGAATTTTGCACCCGAGTACCAGGGTACGAAAACGGAGACATATTTGAACACGTCTCCCGATCACATGGTTGATCATACTCTAGGTTCCACATGCATGTTTTAGCTGAAGGAAGAATACCTTAAACCTGGGTAGTTGAAACCCGTGGAATGGGTACCATGCAATATGACTTCAGAGGGTCTTCATTTGCTCACCGAACCTCTCCAATCCTATCACTGCTGCGTTTATGCCCCTGTACACATGCTTGATTCTCTTTTGGAGACATAGCAATCCATAGGTTTTAAGATACTTACTAGTCAGGTACATTCTTAGGTGTTTAATATGCGGTGTTGAGTCCATTTCGTTCAGCAAGCAGTACCTCTTGTCTATTCCATATTTGGCTTAAGGAACTTTATCTGTGCTCATTTCAATCTCTGGTTTTATGCAGCACCCCAACTCACCTTTCCCCTTAAGCAAGCATAAGTTGGTTTTCTAAATTTGAGACCCTGTTCTGTTCTGTAATTCAGTTCCTGTGTAGCCAAGTTTACATTCCGTGTATTACTGATATCTTATGATGTTTCTTTTTCTGTGTGACTTATTTCAGTTAGAATCATCATACCTGAATCCACTCATTGTGCTGCTAAGGGCCTGATGACATAGATTTCATTGCTGAGTGATATTGCTTTGTAAGTAAATACCACAACTTCTTTATCCATTTTTCACTTTCTGCGATGTTGAACTTGTACTGTAAACGAGGTTCTTGTAAACAGAGCCGTCCCAAACTTTGGGGTGGCTGTGTCTTTTTGATTTTAATTTCCCTAAGCTATAGGACCATAAGTGGAAGTGCCCTAGGCTCTGTTGCTTTGTTTTTTAGATGTTTCAGGAAACACCATACACTTCTCCCGAGTGTCTGTTGGCAATTTACATCCCGCCCATCAGCATAACAAGGCTCCCAGTTCTCCATGGCCTGTCCTGCCTTTCTGGATTTTACACTTTTTTCAGATGGCCCTTTTGACCGGGGGGAAGTGAGACTTCATTGTAGTGCAGATTTCCTTTGCAAGCTTGCTTGTTGGCCAAAAAGAGCGTATGCGTTTTTTCCTGAATATATTCAGGAAAAAACGCATACGCCCTTTTTGACCAGGTGCATCATTGTGGACGTTCTGCCTCTTTTCCTATGCTTTCAATGCAATTCCAGTCTACCTCCTGAAATCGGTTTCCTGCAATTCTGCCCCGCTTTCAAGTCCTCTTGGCAGCCTTACTTCAGTATATTTTTGGACGATAGCTGTCATTTATAACTCTGCAAGTTTGTGAATTACAGTGCCCCTAAGTTCCTTTCTTCAACTCGCTTTCTTGTGACCTGGCCGCAACACCGCAGGATGGCTTCAGGCCCTAATCTGGTTCCGGCACGGCACGCTGAGCCTTTGGTTAATTCCTCTTCCTGGTGGGAAATGAGAGTTACATTTGCCCGTCCAGACACCTCCAGCTAGTCTCTCATTGGTTCTCGCAATTCCTGTTCACCTTCCGCAGAAATTGCAAAATGGGCCAAACAGGAGGTTAAAGGGACTGACTCTCCAAGTCGGGAGAGTGTTAATAAAGCGTCTGGAATGTTGCACCCGAGTACCAGGGTACGAAAACTGAGACATATTTGAACACGTCTCCCAATCACACGGTTTATCATACTCTAGGTTCCACATGCATGTTTTAGCTGAAGGAAGAATACCTTAAACCTGGGTAGTTGAAACCCGTGGAATGGGTACCATGCAATATGACTTCAAAGGGGCTTCATTTGCTCACCGAAACTCTCCAATCCTATCACTGCTGCGTTTATGCCCCTGTACACATGCTTGATTCTCTTTCGGAGACGTAGCAATCCATAGGTTTTAAGATACTTACTAGTCAGGTACATTCTTAGGCGTTTAATATGCGGTGTTGAGTCCATTTCGTTGAGCAAGGAGTAGCTCTTGTCTATTCCATATTTGGCTTAAGGAACTTTATCTGTGCTCATTTCAATCTCTGGTTTTATGCAGCACCCCAACTCACCTTTCCCCTTAAGCAAACATAAGTTGGTTTTCTAAATTTGAGACCCTGTTCTGTTCTGTAATTCAGTTCCTGTGTAGCCAAGTTTACATTCCGTGTATTACTGATATCTTATGATGTTTCTTTTTCTGTGTGACTTATTTCAGTTAGAATCATCATATCTGAATCCACTCATTATGCTGCTACGGGCCTGATGACATAGATTTCATTGCTGAGTGATACTGCATTGTACGTAAGTACCACATGTTCTTTATCCATTTTTCACTTTCTGTGATATTGAACTTGTACGGTAAACGAGGTTCTTGTAAACAGAGGCGTCCCAAACTTTGGGGTGGCTGTGTCTTTTTGATTTTAATTTCCCTAAGCTATAGGACCATAAGTGGAAGTGCCCTAGGCTCTGTTGCTTTGTTTTTTAGATGTTTCAGGAAACACCATACACTTCTCCCGAGTGTCTGTTGGCAATTTACATCCCGCCCATCAGCATAACAAAGCTCGCAGTTCTCCATGGCCTGTCCTGCCTTTCTGGATTTTACACTTTTTTCAGATGGCCCTTTTGACCAGGGGGAAGTGACACTTCATTGTAGTGCAGATTTCTTTGCAAGCTTGCTTGGTTGGCCAAAAAGCGCGTATGCGTTTTTTCCTGAATATATTCAGGAAAAAACGCATACGCCCTTTTTGGCCAAGTGCATCATTGTGGACGTTCTGCCTCTTTTCCTAGGCTTTCAATGCAATTCCAGTCTACCTCCTGAAATCGGTTTCCTGCAATTCTGCCCCGCTTTCAAGTCCTCTTGGCAGCCTTACTTCAGTATATTTTTGGACGATAGCTGTCATTTATAACTCTGCAGGTTTGTGCATTACAGTGCCCCTGAGCTCCTTTCTTCAACTCGCTTTCTTGTGACCTGGCCGCAACACCGCAGGATGGCTTCAGACCCTAATCTTGTTCCGGCACGGCACGCTGAGCCTTTGGTTATTTCCTCTTCCTGGTGGGAAATGAGAGTTAAATTTGCCCGTCCGGACACCTCCAGCTAGTGTCTCATTGGTTCTCCCTATTCCTGTTCATCTTCCGCAGAAATTGCAAACTGGGCCAAACAGGAGGTTAAAGGCGCTAACTCTCCAAGTGGGGAGAGTGTTAGTAAAGCATCTGGAATGTTGCACCCGAGTACCAGGGGAGGAAAACTGAGAAATATTTGAACACGTCTCCCGTTCACACGGTTAATCATACTCTAGGTTCCACATGCATGTTTTAGCTGAAGGAAGAATACCTGAAACCTGGGTAGTTGAAACCCGTGGAATGGGTACCATGCAATATGACTTCAAAGGGTCTTCATTTGCTCACCGAACCTCTCCAATCCTATCACTGCTGCGTTTATGCCCCTGTACACATGCTTGATTCTCTTTCGGAGACATAGCAATCCATAGGTTTTAAGATACTTACTAGTCAGGTATATTCTTAGGCGTTTAATATGTGGTGTTGAGTCCATTTCGTTGAGCAAGGAGTAGCTCTTGTCTATTCCATATTTGGCTTAAGGAACTTTATCTGTGCTCATTTCAATCTCTGGTTTTATGCAGCACCCCAACTCACCTTTCCCCTTAAGCAAGCATAAGTTGGTTTTCTAAATTTGAGACCCTGTTCTGTTCTGTAATTCAGTTCCTGTGTAGCCAAGTTTACATTCCGTGTATTACTGATAACTTATGATGTTTCTTTTTCTGTGTGACTTATTTCAGTTAGAATCATCATACCTGAATCCACTCATTGTGCTGCTAAGGGCCTGATGACATAGATTTCATTGCTGAGTGATATTGCTTTGTAAGTAAATACCACAACTTCTTTATCCATTTTTCACTTTCTGCGATGTTGAACTTGTACTGTAAACGAGGTTCTTGTAAACAGAGCCATCCCAAACTTTGGGGTGGCTGTGTCTTTTTGATTTTAATTTCCCTAAGCTGTAGGACCATAAGTGGAAGTGCCCTAGGCTCTGTTGCTGTGTTTTTTAGATGTTTCAGGAAACACCATACACTTCTCCCGAGTGTCTGTTGCCAATTTACATCCCGCCCATCAGCATAACAAGGCTCCCAGTTCTCCATGGCCTGTCCTGCCTTTCTGGATTTTACACTTTTTTCAGATGGCCCTTTTGACCGGGGGGAAGTGAGACTTCATTGTAGTGCAGATTTCCTTTGCAAGCTTGCTTGGTTGGCCAAAAAGGGCGTATGCGTTTTTTCCTGAATATATTCAGGAAAAAACGCATACGCCCTTTTTGGCCAAGTGCATCATTGTGGACTTTCTGCCTCTTTTCCTAGGCTTTCAATGCAATTCCAGTCTACCTCCTGAAATCGGTTTCCTGCAATTCTGCCCCGCTTTCAAGTCCTCTTGGCAGCCTTACTTCAGTATATTTTTGGACGATAGCTGTCATTTATATCTCTGCAGGTTTGTGCATTTCAGTGCCCCTGAGCTCGTTTCTTCAACTCGCTTTCTTTTGAGCTGGCCACAACATCGCAGGATGGCTTCAGGCCCTAATCTGGTTCCAGCACGGCACGCTGAGCCTTTGGTTATTTCCTCTTCCTGTTGGGAAATGAGAGTTAAATTTGCCCGTCCAGACACCTCCAGCTAGTCTCTCATTGGTTCTCCCTATTCCTGTTCATCTTCCGCAGAAATTGCAAACTGGGCCAAACAGGAGGTTAAAGGCGCTGACTCTCCAAGTGGGGAGAGTGTTAGTAAAGCGTCTGGAATGTTGCACAGGAGTACCAGGGGAGGAAAACTGAGACATATTTGAACACGTCTCCCGTTCACATGGTTGATCATACTCTGGGTTCCACATGCATGTTTTAGCTGAAGGAAGAATACCTTAAACCTGGAGAGTCGAGACCCGTGGAATGGGTACCATGCAATATGACTTAAAAGGGTCTTCATTTGCTCACCGAACCTCTCCAATCCTATCACTGCTGCGTTTATGCCCCTGTACACATGCTTGATTCTCTTTCGGAGACATAGCAATCCATAGGTTTTAAGATACTTACTAGTCAGGTCCATTCTTAGGCGTTTAATATGGGGTGTTGAGTCCATTTCGTTGAGCAGGGAGTAGCTCTTGTCTATTCCATATTTGGCTTAAGGAACTTTATCTGTGTTCATTTCAATCTCTGGTTTTATGCAGCACCCCAGCTCAACTTTCCCCTTAAGCAAGCATAAGTTGGTTTTCTAAATTTGAGACCCTGTTCTGTTTTGGAATTCAGTTCCTGTGTAGCCAAGTTTACATTCCGTGTATTAGTGATATCTTATGATGTTTCTTTTTCTGTGTGACTTATTTCAGTTAGAATCATCGTACCTGAATCCACTCATTATTCTGCTACGGGCCTGATGACATAGATTTCATTGCTGAGTGATACTGCATTGTACGTAAGTACCACAAGTTCTTTATCCATTTTTCACTTTCTGTGATATTGAACATGTATGGTAAACGAGGTTCTTGTAAACAGAGCCGTCCCAAACTTTGGGGTGGCTGTGTCTTTTTGATTTAATTTCCCTAAGCTATAGGACCATAAGTGGAAGTGCCCTAGGCTCTGTTGCTTTGTTTTTTAGATGTTTCAGGAAACACCATACACTTCTCCCGAGTGTCTTTTGGCAATTTAAATCCCGCCCATCAGCATAAAAAGGCTCCCAGTTCTCCATGGCCTGTACTGCCTTTCTGGATTTTACACTTTTTTCAGATGGCCCTTTTGACCGGGGGGAAGTGAGACTTCATTGTAGTGCAGATTTCCTTTGCAAGCTTGCTTGGTTGGCCAAAAAGTGCGTATGCGTTTTTTCCTGAATATATTCAGGAAAAAACGCATACGCACTTTTTGGCCAAGTGCATCATTGTGGACGTTCTGCCTCTTTTCCTATGCTTTCAATGCAATTCCAGTCTACCTCCTGAAATCGGTTTCCTGCAATTCTGCCCCGCTTTCAACTCCTCTTGGCAGCCTTACTTCAGTATATTTTCGGACGATAGCTGTCATTTATAACTCTGCAGGTTTGTGAATTACAGAGCCCCTGAGCTCCTTTCTTCAACTCGCTTTCTTTTGAGCTGGCCGCAACACCACATGATGGCTTCAGGCCCTAATCTTGTTCCGGCACGGCACGCTGAGCCTTTGGTTCATTCCTCTTCCTGGTGGGAAATGAGAGTTAAAATTGCCCGTCCAGACACCTCCAGCTAGTCTCTCATTGGTTCTCCCTATTCCTGTTCATCTTCCGCAGAAATTGCAAACTGGGCAAAACAGGAGGTTAAAGGGACTGACTCTCCAAGTCGGGAGAGTGTTAGTAAAGCGTCTGGAATGTTGCACCCGAGTACCAGGGTACAAAAACTGAGACATAATTGAACACGTCTCCCGATCACATGGTTGATCATACTCTAGGTTCCACATGCATGTTTTAGCTGAAGGAAGAATACCTTAAACCTGGGTAGTTGAAACCCGTGGAATGGGTACCATGCAATATGACTTCAAAGGGTCTTCATTTGCTCACCGAACCTCTCCAATCCTATCACTGCTGCGTTTATGCCCCTGTACACATGCTTGATTCTCTTTCGGAGACATAGCAATCCATAGGTTTTAAGATACTTACTAGTCAGGTACATTCTTAGGCGTTTAATATGCGGTGTTGAGTCCATTTCGTTGAGCAAGGAGTAGCTCTTGTCTATTCCATATTTGGCTTAAGTTACTTTATCTGTGCTCATTTCAATCTCTGGTTTTATGCAGCACCCCAAGTCACCTTTCCCCTTAAGCAAGCATAAGTTGGTTTTCTAAATTTGAGACCCTGTTCTGTTCTGTAATTCAGTTCCTGTGTAGCCAAGTTTACATTCCGTGTATTAGTGATATCTTATGATGTTTCTTTTTCTGTGTGACTTATTTCAGTTAGAATCATCATACCTGAATCCACTCATTGTGCTGCTAAGGGCCTGATGACATAGATTTCATTGCTGAGTGATATTGCTTTGTAAGTAAATACCACAACTTCTTTATCCATTTTTCACTTTCTGCAATGTGGAACTTGTACTGTAAACGAGGTTCTTGTAAACAGAGCCGTTCCAAACTTTGGGGTGGCTGTGTCTTTTTTATTTTAATTTCCCTAAGCTATAGGACCATAAGTGGAAGTGCCCTAGGCTCTGTTGCTTTGTTTTTTAGATGTTTCAGGAAACAGCATACACTTCTCCCGAGTGTCTGTTGGCAATTTACATCCCGCCCATCAGCATAACAAGGCTCCCAGTTCTCCATGGCCTGTCCTGCCTTTCTGGATTTTACACTTTTTTCAGATGGCCCTTTTGACCAGGGGGAAGTGAGACTTCATTGTAGTGCAGATTTCCTTTGCAAATTTGCTTGGTTGGCCAAAAAGTGCGTATGCGTTTTTTCCTGAATATATTCAGGAAAAAACGCATATGCCCTTTTTGGCCAAGTGCATCATTGAGGACTTTCTGCCTCTTCTCCTATGCTTTCAATGCAATTCCAGTCTACCTCCTGAAATCGTTTTCCTGCAATTCTGTCCCGCTTTCAAGTCCTCTTGGCAGCCTTACTTCGGTATATTTTTGGACGATAGCTGTCATTTATAACTCTGCCGGTTTGTGAATTACAGTGCCCCTGAGCTCTTTTCTTCAACTCGCTTTCTTTTGACCTGGCCGCAACACCGCAGGATGGCTTCAGGCCCTAATCTGGTTCCGGCACGGCATGCTGAGCCTTTGGTTAATTCCTCTTCCTGGTGGGAAATGAGAGTTAAATATGCCCGTCCAGACACCTCCAGCTAGTCTCTCATTGGTTCTCCCTATTCCTGTTCATCTTCCGCAGAAATTGCAAACTGGGCCAAACAGGAGGTTAAAGGCGCTGACTCTCCAAGTGGGGAGAGTGTTAGTAAAGCGTCTGGAATGTTGCACCCGAGTACCAGGGTACGAAAACTGAGACATATTTGAACACGTCTCCCGTTCACACGGTTGATCATACTCTGTGTTCCCCATGCATGTTTTAGCTGAATGAAGAATACCTTAAACCTGGGTAGTTGAAACCCGTGGAATGGGTACCATGCAATATGACTTCAAAGGGTCTTCATTTGCTCACCGAACCTCTCCAATCCTATCACTGCTGCGTTTATGCCTCTGTACACATGCTTGATTCTCTTTCGGAGACATAGCAATCCATAGGTTTTAAGATACTTACTAGTCATGTACATTCTTAGGCGTTTAAAATGCGGTGTTGAGTCCATTTCGTTGAGCAAGGAGTAGCTCTTGTCTATTCCATATTTGGCTTAAGGAACTTTATCTGTGCTCATTTCAATCTCTGGTTTTATGCAGCACCCCAACTCACCTTTCCCCTTAAGCAAGCATAAGTTGGTTTTCTAAATTTGAGACCCTGTCGTGTTCTGTAATTCAGTTCCTGTGTAGCCAAGTTTACATTCCGTGTATTACTGATATCTTATGATGTTTCTTTTTCTGTGTGACTTATTTCAGTTAGAATCATCATACCTGAATCCACTCATTGTGCTGCTACGGGCCTGATGACATAGATTTCATTGCTGAGTGATATTGCTTTGTAAGTAAACATCACAACTTCTTTATCCATTTTTCACTTTCTGCGATGTTGAACTTGTACGGTAAACGACGTTCTTTTAAACATGGGCGTCCCAAACTTTGGGGTTGCTGTGTCTTTTTGATTTTAATTTCCCTAAGCTATAGGACCATAAGTGGAAGTGCCCTAGGCTCTATTGCTTTGTTTTTTAGATGTTTCAGGAAACACCATACACTTCTCCCGAGTGTCTGTTGGCAATTTACATCCCGCCCATCAGCATAACAAGGCTCCCAGTTCTGCATGGCCTGTCCTGCCTTTCTGGATTTTACACTTTTTTCAGGTGGCCATTTTGACCGGGGGGAAGTGAGACTTCATTGTAGTGCAGATTTCCTTTGCAAGCTTGCTTGGTTGGCCGAAAAGTGCGTATGCGTTTTTTCCTGAATATATTCAGGAAAAAACACATACGCCCTTTTTGGCCAAGTGCATCATTGTGGACGTTCTGCCTCTTTTCCTATGCTTTCAATGCAATTCCAGTCTACCTCCTGAAATCGGTTTCCTGCAATTCTGCCCCGCTTTCAAGTCCTCTTGGCAGCCTTACTTCAGTATATTTTTGGACGATAGCTGTCATTTATAACTCTGCAGGTTTGTGAATTACAGTGCCCCTGAGCTCCTTTCTTCAACTCGCTTTCTTGTGAGCTGGCCGCAACACCGCAGGATGGCTTCAGGCCCTAATCTGGTTCCGGCACGGCACGCTGAGCCTTTGGTTATTTCCTCTTCCTGGTGGGAAATGAGAGTTAAATTTGCCCGTCTAGACACCTCCAGCTAGTCTCTCATTGGTTCTCCCAATGCCTGTTCATCTTCCGCAGAAATTGCAAACTGGGCCAAACAGGAGGTTAAAGGCGCTGACTCTCCAAATGGGGAGAGTGTTAGTAAAGCGTCTGGAATGTTGCACCCGAGTACCAGGGGAGGAAAACTGAGACATATTTGAACACGTCTCCCGTTCACACGGTTGATCATACTCTGGGTTCCACATGCATGTTTTAGCTGAAGGAAGAATACCTTAAACCTGGAGAGTTGAGACCCGTTGAATGGGTACCATGCAATATGACTTCAAAGGGTCTTCATTTGCTCACCGAACCTCTCCAATCCTATCACTGCTGCGTTTATGCCCCTGTACACACGCTTGATACTCTTTTGGAGACATAGCAATCCATAGGTTTTAAGATATTTACTAGTCAGGTACATTCTTAGGCGTTTAATATGGGGTGTTGAGTCCATTTCGTTGAGCAAGGAGTTGCTCTTGTCTATTCCATATTTGGCTTAAGTAACTTTATCTGTGCTCATTTCAATCTCTGGTTTTATGCAGCACCCCAACTCACCTTTCCCCTTAAGCAAGCATAAGTTGGTTTTCTAAATTTGAGACCCTGTTCTGTTCTGTAATTCAGTTCCTGTGTAGCCAAGTTTACATTCCGTGTATTACTGATATCTTATGATGTTTCTTTTTCTGTGTGACTTATTTCAGTTAGAATCATCATACCTGAATCCACTCATTGTGCTGCTAAGGGCCTGATGACATAGATTTCATTGCTGAGTGATATTGCTTTGTAAGTAAACATCACAACTTCTTTATCCATTTTTCACTTTCTGCGATGTTGAACTTGTACGGTAAACGAGGTTCTTGTAAACAGAGGCGTCCCAAACATTGGGGTGGCTGTGTCTTTTTGATTTTAATTTCCCTAAGCTATAGGACCATAAGTGGAAATGCCCTAGGCTCTGTTGCTTTATTTTTTAGATGTTTCAGGAAACACCATACACTTCTCCCGAGTGTCTGTTGGCAATTAGCATCCCGCCCATCAGCATAACAAGGCTCGCAGTTCTCCATGGCCTGTCCTGCCTTCCTGGATTTTACACTTTTTTCAGGTGACCATTTTGACCGGGGGGAAGTGAGACTTCATTGTAGTGCAGATTTCCTTTGCAAGCTTGCTTGGTTGGCCAAAAAGGGCGTATGCGTTTTTTCCTGAATATATTCAGGGAAAAACACATACGCCCTTTTTGGCCAAGTGCATCATTGTGGACGTTCTGCCTCTTTTCCTATGCTTTCAATGCAATTCCAGTCTACCTCCTGAAATCGGTTTCCTGCAATTCTGCCCCGCTTTCAACTCCTCTTGGCAGCCTTATTTCAGTATATTTTTGGACGATAGCTGTCATTTATAACTCTGCAGGTTTGTGAATTACAGTGCCCCTGAGCTCCTTTCTTCAACTCGCTTTCTTGTGAGCTGGCCGCAACACCGCAGGATGGCTTCAGGCCCTAATCTGGTTCCGGCACGGCACGATGAGCCTTTGGTTAATTCCTCTTCTTGGTGGGAAATGAGAGTTAAATTTGCCCGTCCAGACACCTCCAGCTAGTCTCTCATTTGTTCTCGCTATTCCTGTTCATCTTCCGCAGAAATTGCAAACTGGGCCAAGTAGGAGGTTATAGGGACTGACTCTCCAAGTCGGGAGAGTGTTAGTAAAGCGTCTGGAATGTTGCACCCGAGTACCAGGGTACGAAAACTGAGACATATTTGAACACATCTCCCGATCACATGGTTGATCATACTCTAGGTTCCACATGCATGTTTTAGCTGAAGGAAGAATACCTTAAACCTGGGTAGTTGAAACCCGTGGAATGGGTACCATGCAATATGACTTCAAAGGGTCTTCATTTGCTCACCGAACCTCTCCAATCCTATCACTGCTGCGTTTATGCCCCTGTACACATGCTTGATTCTCTTTCGGAGACATAGCAATCCATAGGTTTTAAGATACTTACTAGTCAGGTACATTCTTAGGCGTTTAATATGCGGTGTTGAGTCCATTTCGTTGAGCAAGGAGTAGCTCTTGTCTATTCCATATTTGGCTTAAGTTACTTTATCTGTGCTCATTTCAATCTCTGGTTTTATGCAACACCCCAACTCACCTTTACCCTTAAGCAAGCATAAGTTGGTTTTCTAAATTTGAGACAGTGTTCTGTTCTGTAATTCTGTTCCTGTGTAGCCAAGGTTACATTCCGTGTATTAGTGACATTTTATGATGTTTCTTTTTCTGTGTGACTTATTTCCGTTAGGGTCATCATACCTGAATCCACTCATTGTGCTGCTACGGGCCTGATGACATAGATTTCATTGCTGAGTGATATTGCTTTCTAAGTAAATACCACAGCTTCTTTAACCATTTTTCACTTTCTGCGATGTTGAACTTGTACTGTAAACGAGGTTCTTGTAAACAGAGCCATTCCAAACTTTGGGGTGGCTGTGTCTTTTTGATTTTAATTTCCCTAAGCTATAGCAACATAAGTGAAATTGCCCTAGGCTCTGTTGCTTTGTTTTTTAGATGTTTCAGGAAACACCATACACTTCTCCCGAGTGTCTGTTGGCAATTTTCATCCCGCCCATCAGCATAACAAGGCTCCCAGTTCTCCATGGCCTGTCCTGCCTTTCTGGATTTTACACTTTTTTCAGATGGCCCTTTTGACAGGGGGGAAGTGAGACTTCATTGTAGTGCAGATTTCCTTTGCAAGTTTGCTTGGTTGGGAAAAAGGGCGTATGCGTTTTTTCCTGAATATATTCAGGAAAAAACGCATACGCCCTTTTTGGCCAAGTGCATCATTGTGGACGTTCTGCCTCTTTTCCTATGCTTTCAATGCAATTCCAGTCTACCTCCTGAAATCGGTTTCCTGCAATTCGGTCCCGCTTTCAAGTCCTCTTAGCAGCCTTACTTCAGTATATTTTTGGACGATAGCTGTCATTTATAATTCTGCAGGTTTGTGAATTACAGTGTCCCTGAGCTCCTTTCTTCAACTCACTTTTTTTTGAGCTGGCCGCAACACTGCAGGATGGCTTCAGTCCCTAATCTGGTTCCGGCATGGCACGATGAGCCTTTGGTTATTTCCTCTTCCTGGTTGGAAATGAGAGTTAAATTTGCCCATCCAGACACCTCCAGCTAGTCTCTCATTGGTTCTCCCTATTCCTGTTCATCTTCCGCAGAAATTGCAAACTGGGCCAAACAGGAGGTTAAAGGCGCTGACTCTCCAAGTGGGGAGAGTGTTAGTAAAGCGTCTGGAATGTTGCACCCGAGTACCAGGGGAGGAAAACTGAGACATATTTGAACACGTCTCCCGTTCACACGGTTGATCATACTCTGGGTTCCACATGCATGTTTTAGCTGAAGGAAGAATACCTTAAACCTGGAGAGTTGAGACCCATGGAAAGGGTACCATGCAATATGACTTCAAAGGGTCTTCATTTGCTCACCGACCCTCTCCAATCCTATCACTGCTGCGATTATGCCCCTGTACACACGCTTGATTCTCTTTTGGAGACATAGCAATCCATAGGTTTTAAGATACTTACAATTCAGGTACATTCTTAGGCGTTTATTATGGGGTGTTGAGACCGTTTCGTTGAGCAAGGAGTAGCTCTTGTCTATTCCATATTTGGCTTAAGGAACTTTATCTGTGCTCATTTCAATCTCTGGTTTTATGCAGCACCCCAACTCACCTTTCCCCTTAAGCAAGCATAAGTTGGTTTTCTAAATTTGAGACCCTGTTCTGTTCTGTAATTCAGTTCCTGTGTAGCCAAGTTTACATTCCGTGTATTACTGATATCTTATTATGTTTCTTCTTCTGTGTGACTTATTTCAGTTAGAATCATCGTACCTGAATCCACTCATTATGCTGCTACGGGCCTGATGACATAGATTTCATTGCTGAGTGATACTGCATTGTACGTAAGTACCACAAGTTCTTTATCCATTTTTCACTTTCTGTGATATTGAACTTGTACGGTAAACGAGGTTCTTGTAAACAGAGGCGTCCCAAACTTTGGGGTGGCTGTGTCTTTTTGATTTTAATTTCCCTAAGCTATAGGACCATAAGTGGAAGTGCTCTAGGCTCTGTTACTTTGTTTTTTAGATGTTTCAGGAAACACCATACACTTCTCCCGAGTGTCTGTTGCCAATTTACATCCCGCCCATCAGCATAACAAGGCTCCCAGTTCTCCATGGCCTGTCCTGCCTTTCTGGATTTTACACTTTTTTCAGATGGCCCTTTTGACCGGGGGGAAGTGAGACTTCATTGTAGTGCAGATTTCCTTTGCAATCTTGCTTGGTTGGCCAAAAAGGGCGTATGCGTTTTTTCCTGAATATATTCAGGAAAAAAACGCATACGCCCTTTTTGGCCAAGTGCATCATTGTGGACGTTCTGCCTCTTTTCCTATGCTTTCAATGCAATTCCAGTCTACCTCCTGAAATCGGTTTCCTGCAATTCTGCCCCGCTTTCAAGTCCTCTTGGCAGCCTTACTTCAGTATATTTTTGGACGATAGCTGTCATTTATAACTCTGCAGGTTTGTGCATTACAGTGCCCCTGAGCTCCTTTCTTCAACACGCTTTCTTGTGACCTAGCCGCAACACCGCAGGATGGCTTCAGGCCCTAATCTGGTTCCGGCACGGCACGCTGAGCCTTTGGTTATTTCCTCTTCCTGGTGGGAAATGAGAGTTAAATTTGCCCGTCCAGACACCTCCAGCTAGTCTCTCATTGGTTCTCCCTATTCCTGTTCATCTTCCGCAGAAATTGCAAACTGGGCCAAACAGGAGGTTAAAGGCGCTGACTCTCCAAGTGGGGAGAGTGTTAGTAAAGCGTCTGGAATGTTGCACCCGAGTACCAGGGGAGGAAAAGTGAGACATATTTGAACACGTCTCCCGTTCACACGGTTGATCATACTCTGGGTTCCACATGCATGTTTTAGCTGAAGGAAGAATACCTTAAACCTGGAGAGTTGAGACCCGTGGAATGGGTACCATGCAATATGACTTCAAAGGGTCTTCATTTGCTCACCGAACCTCTCCAATCCTATCACTGCTGCGTTTATGCCCCTGTACACATGCTTGATTCTCTTTTGGAGTCATAGCAATCCATAGGTTTTAAGATACTTATTAGTCAGGTACATTCTTAGGCGTTTAATATGTGGTGTTGAGTCCATTTCGTTGAGCAAGGAGTAGCTCTTGTCTATTCCATATTTGGCTTAAGGAACTTTATCTGTGCTCATTTCAATCTGTGGTTTTATGCAGCACCCCAACTCACCTTTCCCCTTAAGCAAGCATAAGTTGGTTTTCTAAATTTGAGACCCTGTTCTGTTCTGTAATTCATTTCATGTGTAGCCAAGTTTACATTCCGTGTATTACTGATATCTTATGATGTTTCTTTTTCTGTTTGACTTATTTCAGTTAGAATCATCATACCTGAATCCACTCATTGTGCTGCTAAGCGCCTGATGACATAGATTTCATTGCTGAGTGATATTGCTTTGTAAGTAAATACCACAACTTCTTTATCCATTTTTCACTTTCTGTGATTTTGAACTTCTACTGTAAACGAGGTTCTTGTAAACAGAGCCGTTCCAAACTTTGGGGTGGCTGTGTCTTTTTGATTTTAATTTCCCTAAGCTATAGGACCATAAGTGGAAGTGCCCTAGGCTCTGTTGCTTTGTTTTTTAGATGTTTCAGGAAACACCATACACTTCTCCCGAGTGTCTGTTGGCAATTTACATCCCTCCCATCAGCATAACAAGGCTCCCAGTTCTCCATGGCCTGTCCTGCCTTTCTGGATTTTACACTTTTTTCAGATGGCTCTTTTGACCGGGGGGAAGTGAGACTTCATTGTAGTGCAGATTTCCTTTGCAAGCTTGCTTGGTTGGCCAAAAAGGGCGTATGCGTTTTTTCCTGAATATATTCAGGAAAAAACGCATACGCCCTTTTTGGCCAAGTGCATCATTGTGGACGTTCTGCCTCTTTTCCTATGCTTTCAATGCAATTCCAGTCTACCTCCTGAAATCGGTTTCCTGCAATTCTGCCCCGCTTTCAAGTCCTCTTGGCAGCCTTACTTCAGTATATTTTTGGACGATAGCTGTCATTTATAACTCTGCAGGTTTGTGCATTACAGTGCCCCTGAGCTCCTTTCTTCAACTCGCTTTCTTGTGAGCTGGCCGCAACACCGCAGGATGGCTTCAGGCCCTAATCTGGTTCCGGCACGGCATGCTGAGCCTTTGGTTATTTCCTCTTCCTGGTGGGAAATGAGAGTTAAATTTGCCCGTCCAGACACCTCCAGCTAGTCTCTCATTGGTTCTCGCTATTCCTGTTCATCTTCCGCAGAAATTGCAAACTGGGCCAAACAGGATGTTAAAGGCGCTGACTCTCCAAGTGGGGAGAGTGTTAGTAAAGCGTCTGGAATATTGCACCCGAGTACCAGGGTACGAAAACTGAGAAATAATTAAACACGTCTCCCAATCACATGGTTGATCATACTCTAGGTTCCACATGCATGTTTCAGCTGAAGGAAGAATACCTGAAACCTGGGTAGTTGAAACCCGTGGAATGGGTACCATGCAATATGACTTCAAAGGGTCTTCATTTGCTCACCGAACCTCTCCAATCCTATCACTGCTGCGTGTATGCCCCTGTACACATGCTTGATTCTCTTTCGGAGACATAGCAATCCATAGGTTTTAAGATACTTACTAGTCAGGTGCATTCTTAGGCGTTTAATATGCGGTGTTGAGTCCATTTCGTTGAGCAAGGAGTAGCTCTTGTCTATTCCATATTTGGCTTAAGGAACTTTATCTGTGCTCATTTCAATCTCTGGTTTTATGCAGCACCCCAACTCACCTTTCCCCTTAAGCAAGCATAAGTTGGTTTTCTAAATTTGAGACCCTGTTCTGTTCTGTAATTCAGTTCCTGTGTAGCCAAGTTTACATTCCGTGTATTACTGATATCTTATTATGTTTCTTTTTCTGTGTGACTTATTTCAGTTAGAATCATCATACCTGAATCCACTCATTGTGCTGTTAAGGGCCTGATGACATAGATTTCATTGCTGAGTGATACTGCATTGTACGTAAGTACCACAAGTTCTTTATCCATTTTTCAGTTTCTGTGATATTGAACTTGTACGGTAAAGGAGGTTCTTGTAAACAGAGGCGTCCCAAACTTTGTGGTGGCTGTGTCTTTTTGATTTTAATTTCCCTAAGATATAGGACCATAAGTGGAAGTGCCCTAGGCTCTGTTGCTTTGTTTTTTAGATGTTTCAGGAAACACCATACACTTCTCCCGAGTGTCTGTTGGCAATTTACATCCCGCCCATCAGCATAACAAGGCTCCCAGTTCTCCATGGCCTGTCCTGCCTTTCTGGATTTTACACTTTTTTCAGATGGCCCTTTTGACCGGGGGGAAGTGAGACTTCATTGTAGTGCAGATTTCCTTTGCAAGCTTGCTTGGTTGGCCAAAAAGGGCGTATGCGTTTTTTCCTGAATATATTCAGGAAAAAACGCATACGCCCTTTTTGGCCAAGTGCATCATTGTGGACGTTCTGCCTCTTTTCCTATGCTTTCAATGCAATTCCAGTCTACCTCCTGAAATCGGTTTCCTGCAATTCTGCCCCGCTTTCAAGTCCTCTTGGCAGCCTTACTTCAGTATATTTTTGGACGATAGCTGTCATTTATAACTCTGCAGGTTTGTGCATTACAGTGCCCCTGAGCTCCTTTTTTCAAGTCGGTTTCTTGTGACCTGGCCGCAACACCGCAGGATGGCTTCAGGCCCTAATCTGTTTCCAGCACGGCATGCTGAGCCTTTGGTTATTTCCTCTTCCTGGTGGGAAATGAGAGTTAAATTTGCCCGTCCAGACAGCTCCAGCTAGTCTCTCATTGGTTCTCGCTATTCCTGTTCATCTTCCGCAGAAATTGCAAACTGGGCCAAACAGGAGGTTAAAGGTGCTGACTCTCCAAGTGGGGAGAGTATTAGTAAAGCGTCTGGAATGTTGCACCCGAGTACCAGGGGAGGAAAAGTGAGACATATTTGAACACGTCTCCCGTTCACACGGTTGATCATACTCTGGGTTCCACATGCATGTTTTAGCTGAAGGAAGAATACCTTAAACCTGGAGAGTTGAGACCCGTGGAATGGGTGACATGCAATATGACTTCAAAGGGTCTTCATTTGCTCACCGAACCTCTCCAATCCTATCACTGCTGCGTTTATGCCCCTGTACACATGCTTGATTCTCTTTCGGAGACATAGCAATCCATAGGTTTTAAGATACTTACTAGTCAGGTACATTCTTAGGCGTTTAATATGGCGTGTTGAGTCCATTTCGTTGAGCAGGGAGTAGCTCTTGTCTATTCCATATTTGGCTTAAGGAACTTTATCTGTGTTCATTTCAATCTCTGGTTTTATGCAGCACCCCAGCTCAACTTTCCCCTTAAGCAAGCATAAGTTGGTTTTCTAAATTTGAGACCCTGTTCTGTTTTGGAATTCAGTTCCTGTGTAGCCAAGTTTACATTCCGTGTATTAGTGATATCTTATGATGTTTCTTTTTCTGGTGACTTATTTCAGTTAGAATCATCGTACCTGAATCCACTCATTATTCTGCTACGGGCCTGATGACATAGATTTCATTGCTGAGTGATACTGCATTGTACGTAAGTACCACATGTTCTTTATCCATTTTTCAATTTCTGTGATACTGAACTTGTACAGTAAACGAGGTTCTTGTAAACAGAGGCGTCCCAAACTTTGGGGTGGCTGTGTCTTTTTGATTTTAATTTCCCTAAGCTATAGGACCATAAGTGGAAGTGCCCTAGGCTCTGTTGCTTTGTTTTTTAGATGTTTCAGGAAACACCATACACTTCTCCCGAGTGTCTGTTGGCAATTTACATCCCGCCCATCAGGATAACAAGGCTCCCAGTTCTCCATGGCCTGTCCTGCCTTTCTGGATTTTACACTTTTTTCAGATGGCCCTTTTGACCGGGGGGAAGTGAGACTTCATTGTAGTGCAGATTTCCTTTGCAAGTTTGCTTGGTTGGCCAAAAAGGGCGTATGCGTTTTTTCCTGAATATATTCAGGAAAAAACGCATACGCCCTTTTTGGCCAAGTGCATCATTGTGGACGTTCTGCCTCTTTTCCTATGCTTTCAATGCAATTCCAGTCTACCTCCTGAAATCGGTTTCCTGCAATTCTGCCCCGCTTTCAAGTCCTCTTGGCAGCCTTACTTCAGTATATTTTTGGACGATAGCTGTCATTTATAACACTGCAGGTTTGTGAATTACAGTGCCCCTGAGCTCCTTTCTTCAACTCGCTTTCTTGTGAGCTGGCCGCAACACCGCAGGATGGCTTCAGGCCCTAATCTGGTTCCGGCACGGCACGCTGAGCCTTTGGTTATTTCCTCTTCCTGGTGGGAAATGAGAGTTAAATTTGCCCGTCCAGACACCTCCAGCTAGTCTCTCATTGGTTCTCGCTATTCCTGTTCATCTTCCGCAGAAATTGCAAACTGGGCCAAACAGGAGGTTAAAGGGACTGACTCTCCAAGTAGGGAGAGTGTTAGTAAAGCGTCTGGAATGTTGCACCCGAGTACCAGGGTACGAAAACTGAGACATATTTGAACACGTCTCCCGATCACATGGTTGATCATACTCTAGGTTCCACATGCATGTTTTAGCTGAAGGAAGAATACCTTAAACCTGGGTAGTTGAAACCCGTGGAATGGGTACCATGCAATATGACTTCAAAGGGTCTTCATTTGCTCACCGAACCTCTCCAATCCTATCACTGCTGCGTTTATGCCCCTGTACACATGCTTGATTCTCTTTCGGAGACATAGCAATCCATAGGTTTTAAGATACTTACTAGTCAGGTACATTCTTAGGCGTTTAATATGTGGTGTTGAGTCCATTTCGTTGAGCAAGGAGAAGCTCTTGTCTATTCCATATTTGGCTTAAGGAACTTTATCTGTGCTCATTTCAATCTGTGGTTTTATGCAGCACCCCAACTCACCTTTCCCCTTAAGCAAGCATATGTTGGTTTTCTAAATTTGAGACCCTGTTCTGTTCTGTAATTCAGTTCCTGTGTAGCCAAGTTTACATTCCGTGTATTACTGATATTTTATGATGTTTCTTTTTCTGTGTGACTTATTTCAGTTAGAATCATCATACCTGAATCCACTCATTGTGCTGCTAAGTGCCTGATGACATAGATTTCATTGCTGAGTGATACTGCATTGTACGTAAGTACCACAACTTCTTTATCCATTTTTCACTTTCTGTGATATTGAACTTGTATGGTAAATGAGGTTCTTGTAAACAGAGCCGTCCCAAACTTTGGGGTGGCTGTGTCTTTTTGATTTTAATTTCCCTAAGCTATAGGACCATAAGTGGAAGTGCCCTAGGCTCTGTTGCTTTGTTTTTTAGATGTTTCAGGAAACACCATACACTTCTCCCGAGTGTCTGTTGGCAATTTACATCCCGCCCATCAGCATAACAAGGCTCCCAGTTCTCCATGGCCTGTCCTGCCTTTCTGGATTTTACACTTTTTTCAGATGGCCCTTTTGACCGGGGGGAAGTGAGACTTCATTGTAGTGCAGATTTCCTTTGCAAGCTTGCTTGGTTGGCCAAAAAGGGCGTATGCGTTTTTTCCTGAATATATTCAGCAAAAAACGCATACGCCCTTTTTGGCCAAGTGCATCATTGTGGACGTTCTGCCTCTTTTCCTATGCTTTCAATGCAATTCCAGTCTACCTCCTGAAATCGGTTTCCTGCAATTCTGCCCTGCTTTCAAGTCCTCTTGGCAGCCTTACTTCAGTATATTTATGGACGATAGCTGTCATTTATAATTCTGCAGGTTTGTGAATTACAGTGCCCCTGAGCTCCTTTCTTCAACTCGCTTTCTTGTGAGCTGGCCGCAACACTGTAGGGTGGCTTCAGGCCCTAATCTGGTTCCGGCACGGCACGCTGAGCCTTTGGTTATTTCCTCTTCCTGGTGGGAAATGAGAGTTAAATTTGCCCATCCAGACACCTCCAGCTAGTCTCTCATTGGTTCTCACTATTCCTGTTCATCTTCCGCAGAAATTGCAAACTGGGCCAAACAGGAGGTTAAAGGGACTGACTCTCCAAGTCGGGAGAATGTTAGTAAAGCGTCTGGAATGTTGCACCCGAGTACCATGGTGCGAAAACTGAGACATACTTGAACACGTCTCCCGATCACATGGTTGATCATACTCTAGGTTCCACATGCATGTTTTAGCTGAAGGAAGAATACATTAAACCTGGGTAGTTGAAACCCGTGGAATGGGTACCATACAATATGACTTCAAAGGGTCTTCATTTGCTTACCGAACCTCTCCAATCCTATCACTGCTTCGTTTATGCCCCTGTACAGATGCTTGATTCTCTTTCGGAGACATAGCAATCCATAGGTTTTAAGATACTTACTAGTCAGGTACATTCTTAGGCATTTAATATGTGGTGTTGAGTCCATTTCGTTGAGCAAGGAGTAGCTCTTGTCTATTCCATATTTGGCTTAAGGAACTTTATCTGTGCTCATTTCAATCTCTGGTTTTATGCAGCACCCCAACTCACCTTTCCCCTTAAGCAAGCATAAGTTGGTTTTCTAAATTTGAGACCCTGTTCTGTTCTGTAATTCAGTTCCTGTGTAGCCAAGGTTACATTCCGTGTATTACTGATATCTTATGATGTTTCTTTTTCTGTGTGACTTATTTCAGTTAGAATCATCATACCTGAATCCACTCATTGTGCTGCTAAGGGCCTGATGACATAGATTTCATTGCTGAGTGATATTGCTTTGTAAGTAAATACCACAACTTCTTTATCCATTTTTCACTTTCTGCGATGTTGAACTTGTACTGTAAACGAGGTTCTGGTAAACAGAGCCGTTCCAAACTTTGGGGTGGCTGTGTCTTTTTGATTTTAATTTCCCTAAGCTATAGGACCATAAGTGGAAGTGCCCTAGGCTCTGTTGCTTTGTTTTTTAGATGTTTCAGGAAACACCATACACTTCTCCCGAGTGTCTGTTGCCAATTTACATCCCGCCCATCAGCATAACAAGGCTCCCAGTTCTCCATGGCCTGTCCTGCCTTTCTGGATTTTACACTTTTTTCAGATGGCCCTTTTGACCGGGGGGAAGTGAGACTTCATTGTAGTGCAGATTTCCTTTGCAAGCTTGCTTGGTTGGCCAAAAAGGGCGTATGCGTTTTTTCCTGAATATATTCAGGAAAAAACGCATACGCCCTTTTTGGCCAAGTGCATCATTGTGGACGTTCTGCCTCTTTTCCTATGCTTTCAATACAATTCCAGTCTACCTCCTGAAATCGGTTTCCTGCAATTCTGCCCCGCTTTCAAGTCCTCTTGGCAGCCTTACTTCAGTATATTTTTGGACGATAGCTGTCATTTATAACTCTGCAGATTTGTGAATTACTGTGCCCCTGAGCTCCTTTCTTCAACTCGCTTTCTTGTGAGCTTGCCGCAACACCGAAGGATTTCTTCAGGCCCTAATCTGGTTCCAGCATGGCACGCTGAGCCTTTGGTTATTTCCTCTTCCTGGCGGCAAATGAGAGATAAATTTGCCCGTCCAGACACCTCCAGCTAGTCTCTCATTGGTTCTCGCTATTCCTGTTCATCTTCCGCAGAAATTACAAACTGGGCCAAACAGGAGATTAAAGGGACTGACTCTCCAAGTCGGGAGAGTGTTAGTAAAGCGTCTGGAATGTTGCACCCGAGTACCAGGGTACGAAAACTGAGACATATTTGAACACGTCTCCCGATCACATGGTTGATCATACTCTAGGTTCCACATGCATGTTTTAGCTGAAGGAAGAATTCCTTAAACCTGGGTAGTTGAAATCCGTGGAATGGGTACCATGCAATATGACTTCAAAGGGTCTTCATTTGCTCACCGAACCTCTCCAATCCTATCACTGCTGCGTTTATGCCCCTGTACACATGCTTGATTCTCTTTCGGAGACATAGCAATCCATAGGTTTTAAGATACTTACTAGTCAGGTACATTCTTAGGCGTTTAATATGGGGTGTTGAGTCCATTTCGTTGAGCAGGGAGTAGCTCTTGTCTATTCCATATTTGGCTTAAGGAACTTTATCTGTGTTCATTTCAATCTCTGGTTTTATGCAGCACCCCAGCTCAACTTTCCCCTTAAGCAAGCATAAGTTGGTTTTCTAAATTTGAGACCCTGTTCTGTTTTGGAATTCAGTTCCTGTGTAGCCAAGTTTACATTCCGTGTATTAGTGATATCTTATGATGTTTCTTTTTCTGTGTGACTTATTTCAGTTAGAATCATCGTACCTGATTCCACTCATTATTCTGCTACGGGCCTGATGACATAGATTTCATTGCTGAGTGATACTGCATTGTACGTAAGTACCACATGTTCTTTATCCATTTTTCAATTTCTGTGATACTGAACTTGTACAGTAAAAGAGGTTCTTGTAAACAGAGGCGTCCCAAACTTTGGGGTGGCTGTGTCTTTTTGATTTTAATTTCCCTAAGCTATAGGACCATAAGTGGAAGTGCCCTAGGCTCTGTTGCTTTGTTTTTTAGATGTTTCAGGAAACACCATACACTTCTCCCGAGTGTCTGTTGGCAATTTACATCCCGCCCATCAGGATAACAAGGCTCCCAGTTCTCCATGGCCTGTCCTGCCTTTCTGGATTTTACACTTTTTTCAGATGGCCCTTTTGACCGGGGGGAAGTGAGACTTCATTGTAGTGCAGATTTCCTTTGCAAGTTTGCTTGGTTGGCCAAAAAGGGCGTATGCGTTTTTTCCTGAATATATTCAGGAAAAAACGCATACGCCCTTTTTGGCCAAGTGCATCATTGTGGACGTTCTGCCTCTTTTCCTATGCTTTCAATGCAATTCCAGTCTACCTCCTGAAATCGGTTTCCTGCAATTCTGCCCCGCTTTCAAGTCCTCTTGGCAGCCTTACTTCAGTATATTTTTGGACGATAGCTGTCATTTATAACACTGCAGGTTTGTGAATTACAGTGCCCCTGAGCTCCTTTCTTCAACTCGCTTTCTTGTGAGCTGGCCGCAACACCGCAGGATGGCTTCAGGCCCTAATCTGGTTCCGGCACGGCACGCTGAGCCTTTGGTTATTTCCTCTTCCTGGTGGGAAATGAGAGTTAAATTTGCCCGTCCAGACACCTCCAGCTAGTCTCTCATTGGTTCTCGCTATTCCTGTTCATCTTCCGCAGAAATTGCAAACTGGGCCAAACAGGAGGTTAAAGGGACTGACTCTCCAAGTAGGGAGAGTGTTAGTAAAGCGTCTGGAATGTTGCACCCGAGTACCAGGGTACGAAAACTGAGACATATTTGAACACGTCTCCCGATCACATGGTTGATCATACTCTAGGTTCCACATGCATGTTTTAGCTGAAGGAAGAATACCTTAAACCTGGGTAGTTGAAACCCGTGGAATGGGTACCATGCAATATGACTTCAAAGGGTCTTCATTTGCTCACCGAACCTCTCCAATCCTATCACTGCTGCGTTTATGCCCCTGTACACATGCTTGATTCTCTTTCGGAGACATAGCAATCCATAGGTTTTAAGATACTTACTAGTCAGGTACATTCTTAGGCGTTTAATATGTGGTGTTGAGTCCATTTCGTTGAGCAAGGAGAAGCTCTTGTCTATTCCATATTTGGCTTAAGGAACTTTATCTGTGCTCATTTCAATCTGTGGTTTTATGCAGCACCCCAACTCACCTTTCCCCTTAAGCAAGCATATGTTGGTTTTCTAAATTTGAGACCCTGTTCTGTTCTGTAATTCAGTTCCTGTGTAGCCAAGTTTACATTCCGTGTATTACTGATATTTTATGATGTTTCTTTTTCTGTGTGACTTATTTCAGTTAGAATCATCATACCTGAATCCACTCATTGTGCTGCTAAGTGCCTGATGACATAGATTTCATTGCTGAGTGATACTGCATTGTACGTAAGTACCACAACTTCTTTATCCATTTTTCACTTTCTGTGATATTGAACTTGTATGGTAAATGAGGTTCTTGTAAACAGAGCCGTCCCAAACTTTGGGGTGGCTGTGTCTTTTTGATTTTAATTTCCCTAAGCTATAGGACCATAAGTGGAAGTGCCCTAGGCTCTGTTGCTTTGTTTTTTAGATGTTTCAGGAAACACCATACACTTCTCCCGAGTGTCTGTTGGCAATTTACATCCCGCCCATCAGCATAACAAGGCTCCCAGTTCTCCATGGCCTGTCCTGCCTTTCTGGATTTTACACTTTTTTCAGATGGCCCTTTTGACCGGGGGGAAGTGAGACTTCATTGTAGTGCAGATTTCCTTTGCAAGCTTGCTTGGTTGGCCAAAAAGGGCGTATGCGTTTTTTCCTGAATATATTCAGCAAAAAACGCATACGCCCTTTTTGGCCAAGTGCATCATTGTGGACGTTCTGCCTCTTTTCCTATGCTTTCAATGCAATTCCAGTCTACCTCCTGAAATCGGTTTCCTGCAATTCTGCCCTGCTTTCAAGTCCTCTTGGCAGCCTTACTTCAGTATATTTATGGACGATAGCTGTCATTTATAATTCTGCAGGTTTGTGAATTACAGTGCCCCTGAGCTCCTTTCTTCAACTCGCTTTCTTGTGAGCTGGCCGCAACACTGTAGGGTGGCTTCAGGCCCTAATCTGGTTCCGGCACGGCACGCTGAGCCTTTGGTTATTTCCTCTTCCTGGTGGGAAATGAGAGTTAAATTTGCCCGTCCAGACACCTCCAGCTAGTCTCTCATTGGTTCTCGCTATTCCTGTTCATCTTCCGCAGAAATTGCAAACTGGGCCAAACAGGAGGTTAAAGGGACTGACTCTCCAAGTCGGGAGAATGTTAGTAAAGCGTCTGGAATGTTGCACCCGAGTACCATGGTGCGAAAACTGAGACATACTTGAACACGTCTCCCGATCACATGGTTGATCATACTCTAGGTTCCACATGCATGTTTTAGCTGAAGGAAGAATACATTAAACCTGGGTAGTTGAAACCCGTGGAATGGGTACCATACAATATGACTTCAAAGGGTCTTCATTTGCTTACCGAACCTCTCCAATCCTATCACTGCTTCGTTTATGCCCCTGTACAGATGCTTGATTCTCTTTCGGAGACATAGCAATCCATAGGTTTTAAGATACTTACTAGTCAGGTACATTCTTAGGCATTTAATATGTGGTGTTGAGTCCATTTCGTTGAGCAAGGAGTAGCTCTTGTCTATTCCATATTTGGCTTAAGGAACTTTATCTGTGCTCATTTCAATCTCTGGTTTTATGCAGCACCCCAACTCACCTTTCCCCTTAAGCAAGCATAAGTTGGTTTTCTAAATTTGAGACCCTGTTCTGTTCTGTAATTCAGTTCCTGTGTAGCCAAGGTTACATTCCGTGTATTACTGATATCTTATGATGTTTCTTTTTCTGTGTGACTTATTTCAGTTAGAATCATCATACCTGAATCCACTCATTGTGCTGCTAAGGGCCTGATGACATAGATTTCATTGCTGAGTGATATTGCTTTGTAAGTAAATACCACAACTTCTTTATCCATTTTTCACTTTCTGCGATGTTGAACTTGTACTGTAAACGAGGTTCTGGTAAACAGAGCCGTTCCAAACTTTGGGGTGGCTGTGTCTTTTTGATTTTAATTTCCCTAAGCTATAGGACCATAAGTGGAAGTGCCCTAGGCTCTGTTGCTTTGTTTTTTAGATGTTTCAGGAAACACCATACACTTCTCCCGAGTGTCTGTTGCCAATTTACATCCCGCCCATCAGCATAACAAGGCTCCCAGTTCTCCATGGCCTGTCCTGCCTTTCTGGATTTTACACTTTTTTCAGATGGCCCTTTTGACCGGGGGGAAGTGAGACTTCATTGTAGTGCAGATTTCCTTTGCAAGCTTGCTTGGTTGGCCAAAAAGGGCGTATGCGTTTTTTCCTGAATATATTCAGGAAAAAACGCATACGCCCTTTTTGGCCAAGTGCATCATTGTGGACGTTCTGCCTCTTTTCCTATGCTTTCAATACAATTCCAGTCTACCTCCTGAAATCGGTTTCCTGCAATTCTGCCCCGCTTTCAAGTCCTCTTGGCAGCCTTACTTCAGTATATTTTTGGACGATAGCTGTCATTTATAACTCTGCAGATTTGTGAATTACTGTGCCCCTGAGCTCCTTTCTTCAACTCGCTTTCTTGTGAGCTTGCCGCAACACCGAAGGATTTCTTCAGGCCCTAATCTGGTTCCAGCATGGCACGCTGAGCCTTTGGTTATTTCCTCTTCCTGGCGGCAAATGAGAGATAAATTTGCCCGTCCAGACACCTCCAGCTAGTCTCTCATTGGTTCTCGCTATTCCTGTTCATCTTCCGCAGAAATTACAAACTGGGCCAAACAGGAGATTAAAGGGACTGACTCTCCAAGTCGGGAGAGTGTTAGTAAAGCGTCTGGAATGTTGCACCCGAGTACCAGGGTACGAAAACTGAGACATATTTGAACACGTCTCCCGATCACATGGTTGATCATACTCTAGGTTCCACATGCATGTTTTAGCTGAAGGAAGAATTCCTTAAACCTGGGTAGTTGAAATCCGTGGAATGGGTACCATGCAATATGACTTCAAAGGGTCTTCATTTGCTCACCGAACCTCTCCAATCCTATCACTGCTGCGTTTATGCCCCTGTACACATGCTTGATTCTCTTTCGGAGACATAGCAATCCATAGGTTTTAAGATACTTACTAGTCAGGTACATTCTTAGGCGTTTAATATGGGGTGTTGAGTCCATTTCGTTGAGCAGGGAGTAGCTCTTGTCTATTCCATATTTGGCTTAAGGAACTTTATCTGTGTTCATTTCAATCTCTGGTTTTATGCAGCACCCCAGCTCAACTTTCCCCTTAAGCAAGCATAAGTTGGTTTTCTAAATTTGAGACCCTGTTCTGTTCTGTAATTCAGTTCCTGTGTAGCCAAGTTTACATTCCGTGTATTAGTGATATCTTATGATGTTTCTTTTTCTGTGTGACTTATTTCAGTTAGAATCATCGTACCTGATTCCACTCATTATTCTGCTACGGGCCTGATGACATAGATTTCATTGCTGAGTGATACTGCATTGTACGTAAGTACCACATGTTCTTTATCCATTTTTCAATTTCTGTGATACTGAACTTGTACAGTAAAAGAGGTTCTTGTAAACAGAGGCGTCCCAAACTTTGGGGTGGCTGTGTCTTTTTGATTTTAATTTCCCTAAGCTATAGGACCATAAGTGGAAGTGCCCTAGGCTCTGTTGCTTTGTTTTTTAGATGTTTCAGGAAACACCATACACTTCTCCCGAGTGTCTGTTGGCAATTTACATCCCGCCCATCAGGATAACAAGGCTCCCAGTTCTCCATGGCCTGTCCTGCCTTTCTGGATTTTACACTTTTTTCAGATGGCCCTTTTGACCGGGGGGAAGTGAGACTTCATTGTAGTGCAGATTTCCTTTGCAAGTTTGCTTGGTTGGCCAAAAAGGGCGTATGCGTTTTTTCCTGAATATATTCAGGAAAAAACGCATACGCCCTTTTTGGCCAAGTGCATCATTGTGGACGTTCTGCCTCTTTTCCTATGCTTTCAATGCAATTCCAGTCTACCTCCTGAAATCGGTTTCCTGCAATTCTGCCCCGCTTTCAAGTCCTCTTGGCAGCCTTACTTCAGTATATTTTTGGACGATAGCTGTCATTTATAACACTGCAGGTTTGTGAATTACAGTGCCCCTGAGCTCCTTTCTTCAACTCGCTTTCTTGTGAGCTGGCCGCAACACCGCAGGATGGCTTCAGGCCCTAATCTGGTTCCGGCACGGCACGCTGAGCCTTTGGTTATTTCCTCTTCCTGGTGGGAAATGAGAGTTAAATTTGCCCGTCCAGACACCTCCAGCTAGTCTCTCATTGGTTCTCGCTATTCCTGTTCATCTTCCGCAGAAATTGCAAACTGGGCCAAACAGGAGGTTAAAGGGACTGACTCTCCAAGTAGGGAGAGTGTTAGTAAAGCGTCTGGAATGTTGCACCCGAGTACCAGGGTACGAAAACTGAGACATATTTGAACACGTCTCCCGATCACATGGTTGATCATACTCTAGGTTCCACATGCATGTTTTAGCTGAAGGAAGAATACCTTAAACCTGGGTAGTTGAAACCCGTGGAATGGGTACCATGCAATATGACTTCAAAGGGTCTTCATTTGCTCACCGAACCTCTCCAATCCTATCACTGCTGCGTTTATGCCCCTGTACACATGCTTGATTCTCTTTCGGAGACATAGCAATCCATAGGTTTTAAGATACTTACTAGTCAGGTACATTCTTAGGCGTTTAATATGTGGTGTTGAGTCCATTTCGTTGAGCAAGGAGAAGCTCTTGTCTATTCCATATTTGGCTTAAGGAACTTTATCTGTGCTCATTTCAATCTGTGGTTTTATGCAGCACCCCAACTCACCTTTCCCCTTAAGCAAGCATATGTTGGTTTTCTAAATTTGAGACCCTGTTCTGTTCTGTAATTCAGTTCCTGTGTAGCCAAGTTTACATTCCGTGTATTACTGATATTTTATGATGTTTCTTTTTCTGTGTGACTTATTTCAGTTAGAATCATCATACCTGAATCCACTCATTGTGCTGCTAAGTGCCTGATGACATAGATTTCATTGCTGAGTGATACTGCATTGTACGTAAGTACCACAACTTCTTTATCCATTTTTCACTTTCTGTGATATTGAACTTGTATGGTAAATGAGGTTCTTGTAAACAGAGCCGTCCCAAACTTTGGGGTGGCTGTGTCTTTTTGATTTTAATTTCCCTAAGCTATAGGACCATAAGTGGAAGTGCCCTAGGCTCTGTTGCTTTGTTTTTTAGATGTTTCAGGAAACACCATACACTTCTCCCGAGTGTCTGTTGGCAATTTACATCCCGCCCATCAGCATAACAAGGCTCCCAGTTCTCCATGGCCTGTCCTGCCTTTCTGGATTTTACACTTTTTTCAGATGGCCCTTTTGACCGGGGGGAAGTGAGACTTCATTGTAGTGCAGATTTCCTTTGCAAGCTTGCTTGGTTGGCCAAAAAGGGCGTATGCGTTTTTTCCTGAATATATTCAGCAAAAAACGCATACGCCCTTTTTGGCCAAGTGCATCATTGTGGACGTTCTGCCTCTTTTCCTATGCTTTCAATGCAATTCCAGTCTACCTCCTGAAATCGGTTTCCTGCAATTCTGCCCTGCTTTCAAGTCCTCTTGGCAGCCTTACTTCAGTATATTTATGGACGATAGCTGTCATTTATAATTCTGCAGGTTTGTGAATTACAGTGCCCCTGAGCTCCTTTCTTCAACTCGCTTTCTTGTGAGCTGGCCGCAACACTGTAGGGTGGCTTCAGGCCCTAATCTGGTTCCGGCACGGCACGCTGAGCCTTTGGTTATTTCCTCTTCCTGGTGGGAAATGAGAGTTAAATTTGCCCGTCCAGACACCTCCAGCTAGTCTCTCATTGGTTCTCGCTATTCCTGTTCATCTTCCGCAGAAATTGCAAACTGGGCCAAACAGGAGGTTAAAGGGACTGACTCTCCAAGTCGGGAGAATGTTAGTAAAGCGTCTGGAATGTTGCACCCGAGTACCATGGTGCGAAAACTGAGACATACTTGAACACGTCTCCCGATCACATGGTTGATCATACTCTAGGTTCCACATGCATGTTTTAGCTGAAGGAAGAATACATTAAACCTGGGTAGTTGAAACCCGTGGAATGGGTACCATACAATATGACTTCAAAGGGTCTTCATTTGCTTACCGAACCTCTCCAATCCTATCACTGCTTCGTTTATGCCCCTGTACAGATGCTTGATTCTCTTTCGGAGACATAGCAATCCATAGGTTTTAAGATACTTACTAGTCAGGTACATTCTTAGGCATTTAATATGTGGTGTTGAGTCCATTTCGTTGAGCAAGGAGTAGCTCTTGTCTATTCCATATTTGGCTTAAGGAACTTTATCTGTGCTCATTTCAATCTCTGGTTTTATGCAGCACCCCAACTCACCTTTCCCCTTAAGCAAGCATAAGTTGGTTTTCTAAATTTGAGACCCTGTTCTGTTCTGTAATTCAGTTCCTGTGTAGCCAAGGTTACATTCCGTGTATTACTGATATCTTATGATGTTTCTTTTTCTGTGTGACTTATTTCAGTTAGAATCATCATACCTGAATCCACTCATTGTGCTGCTAAGGGCCTGATGACATAGATTTCATTGCTGAGTGATATTGCTTTGTAAGTAAATACCACAACTTCTTTATCCATTTTTCACTTTCTGCGATGTTGAACTTGTACTGTAAACGAGGTTCTGGTAAACAGAGCCGTTCCAAACTTTGGGGTGGCTGTGTCTTTTTGATTTTAATTTCCCTAAGCTATAGGACCATAAGTGGAAGTGCCCTAGGCTCTGTTGCTTTGTTTTTTAGATGTTTCAGGAAACACCATACACTTCTCCCGAGTGTCTGTTGCCAATTTACATCCCGCCCATCAGCATAACAAGGCTCCCAGTTCTCCATGGCCTGTCCTGCCTTTCTGGATTTTACACTTTTTTCAGATGGCCCTTTTGACCGGGGGGAAGTGAGACTTCATTGTAGTGCAGATTTCCTTTGCAAGCTTGCTTGGTTGGCCAAAAAGGGCGTATGCGTTTTTTCCTGAATATATTCAGGAAAAAACGCATACGCCCTTTTTGGCCAAGTGCATCATTGTGGACGTTCTGCCTCTTTTCCTATGCTTTCAATGCAATTCCAGTCTACCTCCTGAAATCGGTTTCCTGCAATTCTGCCCCGCTTTCAAGTCCTCTTGGCAGCCTTACTTCAGTATATTTTTGGACGATAGCTGTCATTTATAACTCTGCAGATTTGTGAATTACTGTGCCCCTGAGCTCCTTTCTTCAACTCGCTTTCTTGTGAGCTTGCCGCAACACCGAAGGATTTCTTCAGGCCCTAATCTGGTTCCAGCATGGCACGCTGAGCCTTTGGTTATTTCCTCTTCCTGGCGGCAAATGAGAGATAAATTTGCCCGTCCAGACACCTCCAGCTAGTCTCTCATTGGTTCTCGCTATTCCTGTTCATCTTCCGCAGAAATTACAAACTGGGCCAAACAGGAGATTAAAGGGACTGACTCTCCAAGTCGGGAGAGTGTTAGTAAAGCGTCTGGAATGTTGCACCCGAGTACCAGGGTACGAAAACTGAGACATATTTGAACACGTCTCCCGATCACATGGTTGATCATACTCTAGGTTCCACATGCATGTTTTAGCTGAAGGAAGAATTCCTTAAACCTGGGTAGTTGAAATCCGTGGAATGGGTACCATGCAATATGACTTCAAAGGGTCTTCATTTGCTCACCGAACCTCTCCAATCCTATCACTGCTGCGTTTATGCCCCTGTACACATGCTTGATTCTCTTTCGGAGACATAGCAATCCATAGGTTTTAAGATACTTACTAGTCAGGTACATTCTTAGGCATTTAATATGTGGTGTTGAGTCCATTTCGTTGAGCAAGGAGTAGCTCTTGTCTATTCCATATTTGGCTTAAGGAACTTTATCTGTGCTCATTTCAATCTCTGGTTTTATGCAGCACCCCAACTCACCTTTCCCCTTAAGCAAGCATAAGTTGGTTTTCTAAATTTGAGACCCTGTTCTGTTCTGTAATTCAGTTCCTGTGTAGCCAAGGTTACATTCCGTGTATTACTGATATCTTATGATGTTTCTTTTTCTGTGTGACTTATTTCAGTTAGAATCATCATACCTGAATCCACTCATTGTGCTGCTAAGGGCCTGATGACATAGATTTCATTGCTGAGTGATATTGCTTTGTAAGTAAATACCACAACTTCTTTATCCATTTTTCACTTTCTGCGATGTTGAACTTGTACTGTAAACGAGGTTCTGGTAAACAGAGCCGTTCCAAACTTTGGGGTGGCTGTGTCTTTTTGATTTTAATTTCCCTAAGCTATAGGACCATAAGTGGAAGTGCCCTAGGCTCTGTTGCTTTGTTTTTTAGATGTTTCAGGAAACACCATACACTTCTCCCGAGTGTCTGTTGCCAATTTACATCCCGCCCATCAGCATAACAAGGCTCCCAGTTCTCCATGGCCTGTCCTGCCTTTCTGGATTTTACACTTTTTTCAGATGGCCCTTTTGACCGGGGGGAAGTGAGACTTCATTGTAGTGCAGATTTCCTTTGCAAGCTTGCTTGGTTGGCCAAAAAGGGCGTATGCGTTTTTTCCTGAATATATTCAGGAAAAAACGCATACGCCCTTTTTGGCCAAGTGCATCATTGTGGACGTTCTGCCTCTTTTCCTATGCTTTCAATACAATTCCAGTCTACCTCCTGAAATCGGTTTCCTGCAATTCTGCCCCGCTTTCAAGTCCTCTTGGCAGCCTTACTTCAGTATATTTTTGGACGATAGCTGTCATTTATAACACTGCAGGTTTGTGAATTACAGTGCCCCTGAGCTCCTTTCTTCAACTCGCTTTCTTGTGAGCTGGCCGCAACACCGCAGGATGGCTTCAGGCCCTAATCTGGTTCCGGCACGGCACGCTGAGCCTTTGGTTATTTCCTCTTCCTGGTGGGAAATGAGAGTTAAATTTGCCCGTCCAGACACCTCCAGCTAGTCTCTCATTGGTTCTCGCTATTCCTGTTCATCTTCCGCAGAAATTGCAAACTGGGCCAAACAGGAGGTTAAAGGGACTGACTCTCCAAGTAGGGAGAGTGTTAGTAAAGCGTCTGGAATGTTGCACCCGAGTACCAGGGTACGAAAACTGAGACATATTTGAACACGTCTCCCGATCACATGGTTGATCATACTCTAGGTTCCACATGCATGTTTTAGCTGAAGGAAGAATACCTTAAACCTGGGTAGTTGAAACCCGTGGAATGGGTACCATGCAATATGACTTCAAAGGGTCTTCATTTGCTCACCGAACCTCTCCAATCCTATCACTGCTGCGTTTATGCCCCTGTACACATGCTTGATTCTCTTTCGGAGACATAGCAATCCATAGGTTTTAAGATACTTACTAGTCAGGTACATTCTTAGGCGTTTAATATGTGGTGTTGAGTCCATTTCGTTGAGCAAGGAGAAGCTCTTGTCTATTCCATATTTGGCTTAAGGAACTTTATCTGTGCTCATTTCAATCTGTGGTTTTATGCAGCACCCCAACTCACCTTTCCCCTTAAGCAAGCATATGTTGGTTTTCTAAATTTGAGACCCTGTTCTGTTCTGTAATTCAGTTCCTGTGTAGCCAAGTTTACATTCCGTGTATTACTGATATTTTATGATGTTTCTTTTTCTGTGTGACTTATTTCAGTTAGAATCATCATACCTGAATCCACTCATTGTGCTGCTAAGTGCCTGATGACATAGATTTCATTGCTGAGTGATACTGCATTGTACGTAAGTACCACAACTTCTTTATCCATTTTTCACTTTCTGTGATATTGAACTTGTATGGTAAATGAGGTTCTTGTAAACAGAGCCGTCCCAAACTTTGGGGTGGCTGTGTCTTTTTGATTTTAATTTCCCTAAGCTATAGGACCATAAGTGGAAGTGCCCTAGGCTCTGTTGCTTTGTTTTTTAGATGTTTCAGGAAACACCATACACTTCTCCCGAGTGTCTGTTGGCAATTTACATCCCGCCCATCAGCATAACAAGGCTCCCAGTTCTCCATGGCCTGTCCTGCCTTTCTGGATTTTACACTTTTTTCAGATGGCCCTTTTGACCGGGGGGAAGTGAGACTTCATTGTAGTGCAGATTTCCTTTGCAAGCTTGCTTGGTTGGCCAAAAAGGGCGTATGCGTTTTTTCCTGAATATATTCAGCAAAAAACGCATACGCCCTTTTTGGCCAAGTGCATCATTGTGGACGTTCTGCCTCTTTTCCTATGCTTTCAATGCAATTCCAGTCTACCTCCTGAAATCGGTTTCCTGCAATTCTGCCCTGCTTTCAAGTCCTCTTGGCAGCCTTACTTCAGTATATTTATGGACGATAGCTGTCATTTATAATTCTGCAGGTTTGTGAATTACAGTGCCCCTGAGCTCCTTTCTTCAACTCGCTTTCTTGTGAGCTGGCCGCAACACTGTAGGGTGGCTTCAGGCCCTAATCTGGTTCCGGCACGGCACGCTGAGCCTTTGGTTATTTCCTCTTCCTGGTGGGAAATGAGAGTTAAATTTGCCCGTCCAGACACCTCCAGCTAGTCTCTCATTGGTTCTCGCTATTCCTGTTCATCTTCCGCAGAAATTGCAAACTGGGCCAAACAGGAGGTTAAAGGGACTGACTCTCCAAGTCGGGAGAATGTTAGTAAAGCGTCTGGAATGTTGCACCCGAGTACCATGGTGCGAAAACTGAGACATACTTGAACACGTCTCCCGATCACATGGTTGATCATACTCTAGGTTCCACATGCATGTTTTAGCTGAAGGAAGAATACATTAAACCTGGGTAGTTGAAACCCGTGGAATGGGTACCATACAATATGACTTCAAAGGGTCTTCATTTGCTTACCGAACCTCTCCAATCCTATCACTGCTTCGTTTATGCCCCTGTACAGATGCTTGATTCTCTTTCGGAGACATAGCAATCCATAGGTTTTAAGATACTTACTAGTCAGGTACATTCTTAGGCATTTAATATGTGGTGTTGAGTCCATTTCGTTGAGCAAGGAGTAGCTCTTGTCTATTCCATATTTGGCTTAAGGAACTTTATCTGTGCTCATTTCAATCTCTGGTTTTATGCAGCACCCCAACTCACCTTTCCCCTTAAGCAAGCATAAGTTGGTTTTCTAAATTTGAGACCCTGTTCTGTTCTGTAATTCAGTTCCTGTGTAGCCAAGGTTACATTCCGTGTATTACTGATATCTTATGATGTTTCTTTTTCTGTGTGACTTATTTCAGTTAGAATCATCATACCTGAATCCACTCATTGTGCTGCTAAGGGCCTGATGACATAGATTTCATTGCTGAGTGATATTGCTTTGTAAGTAAATACCACAACTTCTTTATCCATTTTTCACTTTCTGCGATGTTGAACTTGTACTGTAAACGAGGTTCTGGTAAACAGAGCCGTTCCAAACTTTGGGGTGGCTGTGTCTTTTTGATTTTAATTTCCCTAAGCTATAGGACCATAAGTGGAAGTGCCCTAGGCTCTGTTGCTTTGTTTTTTAGATGTTTCAGGAAACACCATACACTTCTCCCGAGTGTCTGTTGCCAATTTACATCCCGCCCATCAGCATAACAAGGCTCCCAGTTCTCCATGGCCTGTCCTGCCTTTCTGGATTTTACACTTTTTTCAGATGGCCCTTTTGACCGGGGGGAAGTGAGACTTCATTGTAGTGCAGATTTCCTTTGCAAGCTTGCTTGGTTGGCCAAAAAGGGCGTATGCGTTTTTTCCTGAATATATTCAGGAAAAAACGCATACGCCCTTTTTGGCCAAGTGCATCATTGTGGACGTTCTGCCTCTTTTCCTATGCTTTCAATACAATTCCAGTCTACCTCCTGAAATCGGTTTCCTGCAATTCTGCCCCGCTTTCAAGTCCTCTTGGCAGCCTTACTTCAGTATATTTTTGGACGATAGCTGTCATTTATAACTCTGCAGATTTGTGAATTACTGTGCCCCTGAGCTCCTTTCTTCAACTCGCTTTCTTGTGAGCTTGCCGCAACACCGAAGGATTTCTTCAGGCCCTAATCTGGTTCCAGCATGGCACGCTGAGCCTTTGGTTATTTCCTCTTCCTGGCGGCAAATGAGAGATAAATTTGCCCGTCCAGACACCTCCAGCTAGTCTCTCATTGGTTCTCGCTATTCCTGTTCATCTTCCGCAGAAATTACAAACTGGGCCAAACAGGAGATTAAAGGGACTGACTCTCCAAGTCGGGAGAGTGTTAGTAAAGCGTCTGGAATGTTGCAACCCGAGTACCAGGGTACGAAAACTGAGACATATTTGAACACGTCTCCCGATCACATGGTTGATCATACTCTAGGTTCCACATGCATGTTTTAGCTGAAGGAAGAATTCCTTAAACCTGGGTAGTTGAAATCCGTGGAATGGGTACCATGCAATATGACTTCAAAGGGTCTTCATTTGCTCACCGAACCTCTCCAATCCTATCACTGCTGCGTTTATGCCCCTGTACACATGCTTGATTCTCTTTCGGAGACATAGCAATCCATAGGTTTTAAGATACTTACTAGTCAGGTACATTCTTAGGCGTTTAATATGGCGTGTTGAGTCCATTTCGTTGAGCAGGGAGTAGCTCTTGTCTATTCCATATTTGGCTTAAGGAACTTTATCTGTGTTCATTTCAATCTCTGGTTTTATGCAGCACCCCAGCTCAACTTTCCCCTTAAGCAAGCATAAGTTGGTTTTCTAAATTTGAGACCCTGTTCTGTTTTGGAATTCAGTTCCTGTGTAGCCAAGTTTACATTCCGTGTATTAGTGATATCTTATGATGTTTCTTTTTCTGGTGACTTATTTCAGTTAGAATCATCGTACCTGAATCCACTCATTATTCTGCTACGGGCCTGATGACATAGATTTCATTGCTGAGTGATACTGCATTGTACGTAAGTACCACATGTTCTTTATCCATTTTTCAATTTCTGTGATACTGAACTTGTACAGTAAACGAGGTTCTTGTAAACAGAGGCGTCCCAAACTTTGGGGTGGCTGTGTCTTTTTGATTTTAATTTCCCTAAGCTATAGGACCATAAGTGGAAGTGCCCTAGGCTCTGTTGCTTTGTTTTTTAGATGTTTCAGGAAACACCATACACTTCTCCCGAGTGTCTGTTGGCAATTTACATCCCGCCCATCAGGATAACAAGGCTCCCAGTTCTCCATGGCCTGTCCTGCCTTTCTGGATTTTACACTTTTTTCAGATGGCCCTTTTGACCGGGGGGAAGTGAGACTTCATTGTAGTGCAGATTTCCTTTGCAAGTTTGCTTGGTTGGCCAAAAAGGGCGTATGCGTTTTTTTCCTGAATATATTCAGGAAAAAACGCATACGCCCTTTTTGGCCAAGTGCATCATTGTGGACGTTCTGCCTCTTTTCCTATGCTTTCAATGCAATTCCAGTCTACCTCCTGAAATCGGTTTCCTGCAATTCTGCCCCGCTTTCAAGTCCTCTTGGCAGCCTTACTTCAGTATATTTTTGGACGATAGCTGTCATTTATAACACTGCAGGTTTGTGAATTACAGTGCCCCTGAGCTCCTTTCTTCAACTCGCTTTTCTTGTGAGCTGGCCGCAACACCGCAGGATGGCTTCAGGCCCTAATCTGGTTCCGGCACGGCACGCTGAGCCTTTGGTTATTTCCTCTTCCTGGTGGGAAATGAGAGTTAAATTTGCCCGTCCAGACACCTCCAGCTAGTCTCTCATTGGTTCTCGCTATTCCTGTTCATCTTCCGCAGAAATTGCAAACTGGGCCAAACAGGAGGTTAAAGGGACTGACTCTCCAAGTAGGGAGAGTGTTAGTAAAGCGTCTGGAATGTTGCACCCGAGTA